>NC_071466.1:38710317-39035542 GCF_028500815.1 Rissa tridactyla | reverse complement strand
GGCACAGACCACATTTTGTCTGTCAAGGCCCTTAACACACTGGATGCAGTCAAACCCATAACTTTGTATCTCTGTTAAATTATCCCACCTTTTGGGTATCCGCATGGAGGCAAAGTCTAGGTCTTAGCAATTAAGCCTAGCAGATGGTTTCGTAAGACACTGTATAGTCACCTGGTTTTCATTGCTAATGTGATGTCACATAGTCAAATAAATTATTCTTAGTGATAAGAATGTTCTTTACTGTGGATTTTTCATACAGGGGAAAGTGTCTGCTGATATAAAACAATTTAATTGTAAACCCAGTTTGGTTGATACTCAATAATACATTTTTAATTTCCTAAGAGAAAAAAAAAATAAGGAAAAGAAAGGTAGAAAAGTGGAAGAAGAAACAATTTAGCTGTGCAATGGCACAGGAAGTATGTGAAGACCATAAGAACTAAATGAGAATCACTATCAAGAGTTTTCTATATCCACCTATAATGTCATCAATAATTTAAATTCTAACCCAGAAGTACTGACTAAACTTATTGTTGTGATATCTAGGTGACTTTCACTTCTTATGAACTTCCTCATTTAAACCTTTTATGTTAGGTATATTACAACAGAAATGAAATCATGTTTTGTCATGAAATAAAATTAGTCTAACAATCACATACGTTGCTCTTGTTCCCAGTGGAAGGAACACTAGCAGAATATTAAGCTCAAAAATCATAATTCCCTTTCCCCTTTCCTTTACCTTTTCCCTTCCTTCTGTTACCTTTCCCTTCCCTTCCTTCCTTTGTCCACCCCAACGTGTCTTTCGGATATCAGCAAGCTAGACTTAATGCATACAACAATTCTCAGCTGTTTGCTTTTCCTTTCAAGCCATTCTTCCTCCCCATTTCCCATCAATGTTGACAATGTCATCCTCCTCCTTGTCACTCAGCCTCATAACCTGAGATTCATCCTCAGCTTGTTCTTCTTCCACAGCTCACAGGTTGTAAGCCTTTCCTAATCCATTCACTTTTCTTGTATAATGTTTCCGGTGCCTGGCCTTTTCTTTTTTTGCTGACTCCTTGAGCCCTCACTCTTGTCTAACTACCGCAACATCTTCTGCTCTGCCATCCCTGACATCCTTATGGCCCTGCTCTAACCTGCAAAAACCTGTAGCCGCTAGGATTAACTTCCTTGCTCATCACTCTGTCCATTGTCATCTCTCCAACCTTTTAATCATTGTACTTGGTCCTTGTGTTTTTACAGCAATCATTCACAGTTCTTCTTAACATCCTTCACTACTCTGACACTTTCTGTTTTTGCTTTCTTTTATCTTCCATGCATTTGTAACGCTAGCCTTGTAAACCATTTGTAATGCTAGCCTTGTAAAAACACTTATCTTACTCTTTAGATATTTCCCTTCTACTTACACTGCCTTAGGGCAAGACATCTTTCCCAAATTTGTCTGCAGCCATTCCATACTTCTTGTTTCACACTCCTTTTCCATGTCCACTTTTTGTTATGATGTCCGTAATACGCCAGTGGGAAAATTGTGTCTTGGATGTTCAGGATAGTTGGTGTTAAAGTAACCTCAGTATTAGGATGACCTGAGACAACCAAGATATGACCAGATTTTACTGTTGATAGGGATTATTGCAAGTAATATTTTTTTTTTTTTTTGCTTTTTATTGCTTTAAACAAATAATCTGTACCAGGGATCTTTACTATCTGGATGTGTCCGTAGACCCTTGTAAAACAGGATCTCAAGTCAGTATAAACTCTTGGTGTTGCCATTCTGCTGTGGTTTTACCAGAAACTACTCTTTGACAACTCTTTACAGCAAAGTGTAATACAGGTAAATGCACACAGAAAGGCAAAGAAAGGAGGTGGGAAAATGCACAACTGCTTGTTTACACGTAAAAGCATACATACATTTTGAACCCTCCACTGTTAGAATTAGCATAGACTATTTGCTTTCGGTGTCAAATCTCCTCTTTTATCTAGTAAGAGTTCAAGTGACTAAAGAAAAGTTTGAAGGCTTCTTGAAAAACTTGCCTTGTTTTTGAAAGTACAGGACCACAGTAATTGGCGTGTCTACACAGACAATAGAATGGGAAGGATATCATTAGAGTAAACAATATTACTTGAATTTCATCACATATTATGTCCCATGAATAAACCCATTGAAAGACAGAATGTTAATGTAATGGTGTCATAGGTAAGACATACAGAAATGCCTTAAAGTAAAAGCTTCAGAAAAATCAAGCACACTTTACTTTTTTCTGTTTGTGTTTGTATGTATATACACGCTATATTTTCAGTGCCTGGACATTTGAGGGTGTACATCATCCATTACTTAACTAACACTAGCTCTTTGGTGATGGCAATGAGTACACTAATGTAAAGTAGGCTTGACCTACAATCAGTCAATCTGATTGGCAAATCACATTTAAATAATGATTTTATATATATTAATTATGAAATAGTCACCAAAAATGAACAGCAAGGAATGGTATTAATATTTAGAAAATCAACATTTATTTGCATCACTTCTTTGCTTTGTAGCTATGGAAATTCTTCCAATGATTTCCTGAGAGTGCTTGAAAAGACTGGACATAAATAAGCTGCAGAAATGGAGCAGAATGTAATATTTGCTGCTGCAAGAAAACTATCGGTAGTCATTAATATCCAGTCCCAAACCATAAAAACAGATCGCTAAAGGTACTGGAGACAATTCTGTCTTTGCTATATTCAGATCGTACTGTAAATTAGGCATTCTTCCTATAAATTTCTGTCATAAGACATAAGGAAAAAGATGTTAAAACAGTGTTATATGAGTAACAATCTACGGAATCACCTACAGAAAAACAAAAACCTGTCAATATACTCCAGTCAGGGAAAGACAACACTAAGAACAAGAATGTTGTACATTTAGTCTGGAAAACAGAAAGGGTTTGGCTATTTGAATAGTGATGAGTGAGAAATCTTAGTTTTAAGATTGAGGTTGAAAAGTTTATGAAAGTTATTATATGATACATAATACCTGCAGGAGACAGGAATGGAAACTAATATTCAGGAATTTTATTCTACTCAAATATTACTGTATTATTCTATGAGGTTACTAAACCAAAGTCCAGTCTTCTGTGGTGCAGGACCTGAATTTCATGAGTCACTTTGTAAATATCCTCTGCTAGGAAGCTGCTGTTTTCATTTGTCTCCTTGGCTTGAGGGGTCTGTCTTCTCTGTTTCTGTTGGGTGGAGAGTCACAGAAAATTCCAGTCTTGTGGCATGGTGTTAATCTGACAGTTGTGGATGGTCATATATTCTGATACAGTAACAGTGGTACCACTGATGGATTATGAATCTGCTTGTCTACCTAAGGAATAGGTTGTCTGTGGCCACTCCCAGGCACATCAGCGGAGCTATTGGCCCATAAGAAGCCCATGTCCACAAACCCAGTAGAACACAGGGGCACAACGGGAGATGGAGGAAACTCAAATTATGGACTCAGAGGAAGGGATACCATGGCCAGGGCCTTCCCAGGGCTGTCCCAGGAGACTCTCAATTGCAATGTGCAGGAATGAAACCCATCAAGATAAGCCAATAGGAGCAACTCTCCAGAGCATCTTTTCAGAGGGGTGTAACTGTCATCAGGTATATGGGACATTAGCAAATGTAGGGGAAATGCATTTCAGAATTATACAAGACATGATGGCATGGTTGGGGGGGAACCAGGGAAAGGGAGAGGTCTGGGTGATTTGGGGAATAACAAGTGCAGGAAAATAAACGGGTAAGAGGATAGAAAGGGCTGGTCAAGTGCAAACAGGTTGCTGGTCAATACACTTGTCTGGCTGTGCCCCGTGCCTGATCAGTGCAGCGTGTCCTAGCTCCTCATTAAACTCCATTTCTCGCTCCTTTCATGGGGGAGGGATTCTACATTCTGTGTGCATGTGTGTGCGTATGTGTGTGTGTATGGGGGGCTGAGTGCCAGCAGCTGGGATAAAACCAGGGATCAGAGGCCCAACTGTCCACCTACAAGCACCTGGAGAGAGTGTGGGGGTGCTTGAGAGTGTGTAAGCACTAGTGAACATCACACTGGACTAGCCATTGAGTAGGAGAAGTGGCCTGGGAGCCAGAGAACTCTGTCACATGTGACTGAGTGGCTGTGTACTAGCAACTGCAGTGGGGTTGTCACCTTGAGGGCATAAACCTACAAACACCTTATAGAAGAATTCTGGTTTTCTAGGGGATTTTTTTTGGGTTGGTTTTGTTTTGTTTGGTTTGGTTTGGTTTAGTTTGGTTTGGTTTGGTTTTGTTTTTGTATTGTTTTTAACAGCTTGATTAGTAATAGCTTTTATCCATCACTTAGATGCTTCCACTACAGAAGTGGAAAAGTCTATGGATAGACTATGGTTTGAGATTTAAGGCAAATCAAAATGAACTAGTTCTGTATCTGAGCTGCCTGTGACAGGAATTTTCAGAAATCTTGAACTTTGGAAAAACTAACATTTTAGAGCTTACTGGAGAGAATACTGCAAAGGTCATAACTGTTCTTTTGATTGCCATATCTACCTCTCACTGTTCAGTTTGCCAGCTCTTAGGTAGTCATTTTATTCTTGTGATGCTAGTACTAGATCTTCATAATACTTTATTAGACCTGAATGGGATTTAATCATGGAAGAATTCTCATAGCCAGCACTGTGTCTCGCAAAGTATTTTTATGTAATTCACTGAGGCTTGCAGAACCTAAGCATTAAACAACAGTATAAACATAAGGGATCTTTAGACAGATGAAAAATGGCAATAGAAAAATCAAACAGCTTTTAGTGACTTTCCAGTCTTCTTTGATTTCAGAAATAATCTCAATTAAAGGCTTGCAGTACCAACAGAAACTCTCAGCTGTTCAGAAGAGTCTTTATCTCCCGTATTCTTCTCTACTAACTCTGTTGTTTGTTCAAATTATATGTTCTGGTTGTAAACAGAATAAAGATCTCTCTCAATTTCTGTCTGTCATTCACATTATATCCCGCAGTTAAGAAAAACAAATATGCAGTTCCTAATATGTATCATATTGCTAAAGGTAGTCTCATTACCACCTGCTTGCCCCTTTTTTAGAATCACAGCATGATTGAGGCTGTAGAACATCTAGTCTGATCCGCTGCTCAAAGTAAGGTAAGGTACAGCAGGTTGCTCACGTCCAGTTGGGCATTGGATATCTTTAAGAATGGAGACTGCGCAACTTCTCTGGGCAATCTGGTCCAGTGCTTGTGCACCCCCATAGTTAAAAAAAAATATATTTTTTTTTTTCTTCTGTTTAAATGGAATTTCCTGTGTTTCAGGTTCTGTCAATTACCTCTTGTCCTGTCACTGGGTGTCACTGAGAAGAGTCTGGCTCCATCCTTTTTGCTCCCTCCCAGCCTCAGGGGGATCTTATCCATGTGTATAAATAAGAGCCTTCTCCGGGCTGAACAGTCCTAGCTCTCTCAGCCTCCATCCTGTAATCACCTTTGTGGCCATTCGCTGGGCTGCCTTCAGTATGTCCATATTTCTTTTGTACTGTAGACCCTGGCACTGAACCCAACATTCCAGATGTGTCTCACCAATGCTGCGGCTGGCAACAACCTTCCTAATGCAGCCTAGGTCGTTGTGGGCATTCTTTGCTGGCTGCAGGGTCACAGTGAGCTTGTTGTCTCCCAGGATCCCCAGGCCTTTCTCTACGAAGCTGCTTTCCAGTCAGCCCCCAGTCTGTGCTAGCGTATGGTGTTACTCCTCTAGAGGTGCAGGACTAGGCATTTCCCATTGTTGAACTTCATGAGGTTCTTGTTAGCCCATTTCATCAGCCTGTTGGAAGTCTCTCTGAAAGGCAGCCTAAGTCTGGTATATCAACCACTGCTCCCAAGTTTATATCCTCTGCAAACTTACTGAGGGTACATTTGGTCCCATCATCCATGTCATTAATGAAGATGCTAAGCATGATGACCCCAGTGTTGACCCCTGGGGTACACCACAGATAACTAGCCTCCAGCTGGACTTCTAGCCACTGATCACAACCCCTTCTGTTGTGTCTGATTGTCTACTACTTTCCAATCTTACAAAGTCTTTCTGTCATATGTTCAAAGTTTGGAGCTTAATAGGGAACTGACTGTCAACAGGACTCCAGCTGAACACCTAAGTGTCCCCATTATCAAAATCATTATTAGTGGTAACATGTTCATGTTTACTAATGAGGTTCTACTTAAAATACTTTGGTAAAAGGACAGTAAATTGTCTATAGAAACATGAAACACATGGTGCCTTTTGGAAAAAGCATAGTAATATCTTTTAAGTGATCCATCCCTGCCAGAGACTACCAGGGATTATATAAACTAATTACAGCATGTCACGGAGTTTCAGTGTCCTTATCAGTGATTTCAGGAAATGATACTTACTTTTCATGCATTAGGCACAGATCTCACAAGAAATCGTTCATTAGTAACTATAAAGTGATTTGACACATGTGAAGTGAAATCATCAAGTGATTAAGAAAAAAAATACTTGGACATGGGTGCAGTCAAACAGTGAAGGATATAGAGGCAGCTCTTCCTTCGTTTTGCAGAACCTTAAATTCTGTCAAGTGGTTTAAATCTCCATTTACAAAATGTAGTTCCCACACTGTCTCATTTCTAACCAGTGCTGCTTTATGTGCTTGTTCCACTGACTTGGGAGGACAGCAGGGCAATGTCACTGCAGAACCTTTCAGTGTTTTGGTCTGGTAGAAAACAATTGTAAGTGGCACTGTGTCAGGTGAAGACAGAAGTCAAAGGGAATGGAGTTTTCCCTCTCTTTAGAGGGATGCTGTACTCTGAATCAGATAAGGAGCATGACTTCAGTATATCAGCAACTGACATGTGGAAGTGTAAGAAAGATGTGGATGGTACTGCAGTGAGAACCCTCAGAAGCCAGATGTCAAAGTGGAAAGATCAGCATTCACACCTGCATGGCTCTCCGATCTTTGCAAATTAGCAATTTACAAATGTAGGTCAGACTTGTAAAAGACCGAGCTTTCTCCTTCCTTCTGGGTCAATCTGGTAGAAATAACAGTTTAAGTATAATGCTATTCTGTTTGTTAAGCCATGTATTATTTATCAGTAATAAATTAGGAATTTTAAACTCAGCTACATTTACAGCTCTTCAGTACCAGTCACACTTAACATATGTATCTCGCGAAAATGATATTTATAAAATCAGTTTTAATAATGTTGCTGCAGGAGTAGGGACAGGGTGTAACAACAGAAATGAATTAAAAATGCTCATGCATTATTAATACTGAATATATAATGCCTATCAAGGAAGGAACTGCAATAGTTTAATAAGATACTATTCTATGGATATTGATGTGTCAATAACTCTCAAGTGATTGGTATATTCATTCATACCTCATTAAAGATTTACTGGTGTTTAATTTCAAGCAAACTCAAATATGAGACAAATTTCTGGAAAAAGAGGCAAACTTTTAATAATATCTCCTCGTTTGTTTATTTTTAATATAATTTATCCAGTTATACTTTTGTAGCAGTGTTTGTCACTCAGACTGAAATGTTGTTCATAGTTTATTAAAGATTTATTGCTGTTTCATCCCAGAGGAACACTTGCATGGTATGCATTATAGAATTCTAAAGAGTGTGAAGTAACAACAAAGAATAACCCTCTTCATTAATATGCTATTGTGCGATTTTAAAGTATGACACTAACTTTGGGACATGGCATTTATTCACTGAAAATGGGATAAATGCCTTTCATATTCTATTAAGTTTTCTGGGGAATTTCATTGCTGAGCATTGCTGAGCATTGCTGAGCCTGGCACTACTGACTGAAAATCCACTATGCCCGTTTATTTTGGATAGAGTACCAAAGCAACAGGGTGGTTAATGTCATACAAGAAAATGTGGTTTACTTGTAGTACTCTAACCTAACTGCATGGATGACATTCAAAGGAAAATTGTCAATATGCAGGAGAGGAAAGGGTAAAAGCAGGAGAAAGGAGATCTAAGTTAATTTAATTCCTGTTGTGAAAATTGACAAATGCAGAACTGCAGCTGAAAGACAGTAAGATTTTGATACAATCCACTAACGGAAATGGAGATACCCAAAAACGCAGCTTGTGTCAAGGGTTTTCAGGACACAATAGTGTTTCACAAAGCTTTTTATGGGTTCTGAAATTAAAGGCTATGTTTGGTACAGCTGTGAAATGAGAGGCTCTCATGCTGGAATGTGCTTTTCATAGTTCTATCATACATAACAGGTAGTTTTGTAAATCTGTGCAAAGTGAGTATAAAATGCTGACATTCTGCTGTGGTTATATTTTAAATCCATTTTTCATTCAGTTTTTAAAGACAAAAATGTCTGCATCAGGTATAAGTCAGTGAATAATCAGACTCATAGTGTTTCACTGTGTATTTCATTAAATATGCCAGATAAAGTTTTTTCTTACTTTTTCCTACTCTCAGTCGCCTTATTTGAATCTCTGCCTGCACAGAAGGGTATGCAATATTTCTGTGTGTGTAAGATCCAAAGGAAGAATTAATATATCCCTAGATACCTTTGTGACTGCGAGAAAACTTAGTGTCCTTCAATGATAACAAATAATGTTTGCCCTTCAATTTCTTTTTGTAACCCATTTTAGTTGTGAACCTTTGTAGGTTTATGCAGATTTAATGCTTCTTCTCAGCTATCATGTATTAATTTCCAAAACACTTAGCAATTCAGTCTTCTAGCAGATCTCTGTATATTCTGAAGACTCAAGCTTAAAAAAAAAAAAAAAAGAGCAAAGAATTCTAAGCATCAAAAGTTAAGACTGAAAAAAGCAATTTTACACAGTTTAGCAGTCTATAAAAATACGAGTAAGCAGATATCGTAAATCACTAATAGAATACTGAAACTTTTCAGAACATAATGTAACTAGGCTAAAAAGTACTGCAGATATAACTCCTAGCAAATCTTTCACAGCAACCTCAATTAATCTTAATTTTTACTGTAACATTTATCAGAATTAACGCACGAAAGATTATATATGTGAGCTATTTATATGATAATGAAATTGTATAAAATCTGTACTATGCACGAATCAAGCATTTATATTTGCTTCCTTTCTTGCTGTGTTTATTTAGTTCTATTTACAATATCGTAATTTATTTTCATATGCCATATTTATGAATTAGGAAAAGCAATCTATAGAAGTTTTTATCCATAAAAGAGACCATACCATTAAGACTTTTATAGTTCCCAGTGTAACCACACATCAGCTGTGTCAGTTTGGGTAAGTGATAATCTACTTTGTGTTCATTTTTTTCATATGTAAAATAGGGGGTTTGCTTCTGTCCCTGTCTTCTGCATACAAGAGACATTGTGAGGATAGAAAATTCATAATGGCTTTATAGCTTTCATATTTTATGCCAATGTTTATATATGTTATAAGATTAGATAGGTAAAGTACTATTTCACATATCTCATTTTTCACTTTAAAATCTTGTATATCAGTTATCCTAAGTGAAAACTTCTCTATTTTAAGAGCATTTATGCATTTTTCTATTGTAGAAAGTCATTAGTACTCAAGTTTTGTTTTGCACATAAGCAGGGGGATCAACTATATGCAAACAATATGACAAATTTTGTTGATAAGGATATTAACATAATTTGTGGAAAGCTGAGATATTTGTAGTTATTTTGGTTCTCTTACTAGTGGCTGGGAAAGTTGTAAAACAGGTCCAATGAATGAAAATAAAACAGGACGTGTCCAGAACAAACTCCATATTCATTACCTGGACAGTTGGTAAACCCTGCTGGTGAGAAATGAGGCAATCAGAAACAACTTCATTAGTGTTGCTAATTTTAATGATATTACCAGTCTGTTGCTGTTTTCTTCATGAGAAAAAAACTTTTTCAGGAATTAAGTATTCGTTTTCTTGGATTGTGCCAGTCATTAAATAAATAGTCACTAAAAAAGACTTTTTTTTTTTTTCCTTTTCTTGTACTACCCCTGGGTGTGAGAATGTAATATTTGTTCCTTTTGTTCCTCTCTCTCCCTCCTTTTTGTTTTTCCTTTATTTTCCATATATAAGTCATAGTGAAAATGAATAAAGAAGGAAATAAGGTACAAAAGCAGAGTATCAGATCTTTTTAGCTTTTTACTGGCGTTCATACAGTCCAAGAAGTGGCACTATTGTTGGGCAATCAGCATCATACTAACACTAATTTTGAGAATTTACAATATCAGAGAATTTACAGGAGTGAGAGCTCTTTCTTTCTCACATACAGATTTACACAGTATTTGCCTCAGTTGCTCTCTCAGCAGATCACCTTCTTTTTTCCCTTGTGCTCTCCTACAAATTCCCAGATAGTTGTTAGCAATGTTGGAAGCAGTTTCTAAACCATTGCTTCAGAGATAGCAGAATGAACAGAGTGGAAATATTTAAGTACACTCTGAGTGTGTGGACTTTCCTCCTTATATGCAGATGCCTCTCTGTGTTTTGTATGATTCTGTTGTAAAAAATATTGGTGAAACAACTTGGTCATGGATCAGTAAATTTTATCAATATTACCTGCAAAACTGTTGCTACATAAATGCATTTGATCCAAGCAATCCATAATAAAACACAATAATTTATTTACAATTGAAGTTATGAGGACACTCTTGTCAAGTGCTGGCAAAATCCTAGAACCACTGAAGAAAATAAAAAAGTTTTCATGGAATTAAATTGGTGCAAATTAGTAGTTAATTTTAATAGCTATGTTTATTTAGTCTTGGAATAAAGTACCAAGAGAAGTGGAAATTCTCTATTTTTGAAGTCGAGCAAATGTCTCTGAAATACCTAGTAAAGTTAAATGTCTACTAAACTGTGTTCTCTGTTTCTTCAAGAATATGTAAATTCAGTGATATTAGATTTTTTTTTTCATGATTTCTCAATCAAATTTTTTTTTATCTAACTTGATAGGCTGGTGCAGGGGCATTGTATTAGAAAGGAGGTGTCTTTTGCAAAAAAAAAAAACAACCCTGTTTTTAATTATTACTAAAGTGATTTGAAAATGCTAGTAACTATATCAGATGAAAGAGATAATGTTTTGTGTTTTAGGGACAGGTTGCAATTCAGCACTCCATTCTTCATGGTGGTAACAGAGATTTCTTTGCAGATCATGCAACACAGACCTAAGATTTTTTGCCCTATTAAGAATACTATTAGGAGAACTATACCCTAGATGCTTTTGGCTTCACTGACAAAAGACACTTACTGACAAAAAAAAAAAAAAAAAGAAATAAAAAATTCCTAATATAAAGAAGGTGATTTATTTTGGTGTATTAACAGATAAAGTTTCATCACTACTGGACCACTATTGGACCACTCAATACAAGGCTTATTCTTAGTACTCAAACAAGATTTTTGTTTTTATAAACAACATGCACTATTGACAAAACCTACTTTGCTCCTGACAAATATAAAATTTTGAGAGCAGAAATCCTTTACTTCAGATACTTAAGATACTTACAACCTTAATATTTTAAACCTTATAATCCTTCTCACACAACTTTTAATGGAGGAAAAGTATTACTTATACCAATTACATATAATAACATTTAGAAATATAATATGAAAGATTCAAAGTATTTGTAGTCTGATAAGTCCTTTCCTTCTCTCTTTTGTAGGTTTATCCTGGTCTAAAATTTTACAGCTACATGAATATCTTAAACCAGAGTAGAGATAAGCATAATGTTCTTACTTCAGGCAGTGTCCTGATATTCAAGTGACTGCATAATCTGAAACGCCCAGATTTAAGAATGTAAATCTTTCTTTTTCTCTTCACCAGCACTTGACAATGGAGTGTCCTCATAAGTTAAATTATGAAGAAATTATAATAAAATTACATATATGTAATTCTATATTATACACATTATATATATTCTGTTTAAGTTTTTTTGTTGGTTTTCCTCTTAATATATGTATGAAACTCATGTACAGTGGCAGAAGAAATTGTAAAAATGTGTAATTTGCTCTCTCTGCAAGAGATTATCAAAGTCATAGTCACCGTTATATTTCAGGCATTCTCATTCTAATGCACATATGTTTACAAAAAATATACATAGCTTATTCTATCACCATGCTAAATTGAAGGCCTTTGACTTGAAGGAATTAAGATGATTGGCTGAATTCACAGCATCATAAAGACTATTTCCATACTTATGTCTTCTACGGAGATGATTTCAAAAGTGCTTTAATTTCCTCTCTTCTTTTTAAGACATTATGGACAGATTATTTCTAAGCACCAGTTTTAATCCATTAAATTTAATGACATTATTCCAGTTTTATACTGGTGTCAGCCTTCAGCCTGCTTTTTTTTTTTTTTAATGTATTGACTTGTTTCTTGGTCCTTGACATGTTTAATCACAGGTCAGCTCTACAAGAATCTGGTAGTAAGAATAAAGAAAACGTTTTCCTCCAGATTTTGCAAATTCAAGGTCTGACACTTTGTAAGTATTCCTCCTGAATTAAATGGAGCTACACCTAATGTGAAAGCTTTGTAAACTGCATGCTTAGAATTGTACAGAATTAAACAAGTGCAAACAAAAATGATCTTATGTTACTAATATTACTGGACTATCAGCTTTAGCGTATTGAGTTTTGGTTGAAAAGATTTAATTGCTTTTTGTCGATACCAAGAAATAGTGAATGGTGTTCCTGGGAGACTGAAAATCTGAATATTTATGAATATGGGATCAATGATTAAGATAAAAGCATCTCTTTGCTGATCACAGACTGCTCTCTTCGGGTAAAATAATAAAACAAAATGATGTTGCAACATAAAAAAGTCAGAGCTTGCTGAAGGTCAGCAAATGTGCTGCAGGCATTGAATTTGATAGTCACATCTGTCCACAGGGCAGAGCGCTTCCAAACAGAATTTAAAAAGGCAGATAATATACCATGGGCCATATGTAAAATAATACCACATACATTCATTAATATTAAATAATGTTTTCATAGTTCTTTAAGACTGAAGTATTAACAGATTTGGTGTCATGCTGGCACAATAACTTAATATTCTTGGAAATCCAAAGGCAAGTATCTTGAACAGAAAAATTATTCTAAAATTGTAAGTTAAAGATATCCAGGTGTAATCTGTCTCACTTACCTCTGCACTCCTGAAAAGAAGAAACTGTCTTGGTTTTGTCCCGACATGTTCAGAGGCCAAGTAACCATGGGTGGGTTGTTGTACATATTTCATTTTAAAGTTTCACTCCCACACCATTTTAATAAATAGCAAATAGACAGAGCTATACCAAAGCAGGTATCATGGATCACTTTTGGCTGGTGAGGACAGTCTGGCACAAAGACTTGCCTAAAATAGTGTATTATTGGTATTTTAAAAAGCTACACAGTGGACCCCACTTTATTTTGCTTTTACAATTATGTATGTAAAACTGTGGGGTTCATGATGTCAAAATAGCTTAATGAAGGGCAAGTCATGCCTGACAAATTTGGTGGCCCTATATGACAGGGTTACAACATTGCTGGATAAGGGAAGAGAAACTGACATAATTTACCTGGACCTGTGCAAAATGTTTGACGCTGTCCTGCGTGACATCCTGGTCTCTAAATTGGAGAGACATGGGTATGATGGAAGGACCACTCAGTGGATAAGGAATTGACTGGATGGCCACACTCAAAGAGTTGCAGTTAATGGCTCCATGTCCAAGTGGAAACCAGTGGCGAGTGGTATTTCTCAGGGGTTGGTACTGGGACCAGTACCGTTTAACACCTTTGTCAGAGACGTGGACAGTGGGATTGAATGCACCCTCAGCAAGAGTGCTCACTACACCAATCTGTGTGGTGCGGTGGAGGGAAGGGGTGCCATCCAGAGAGACCTGGACAGGCTTGAGAGGTGGGGCCATGCAAACCTCATGAAGTTCAAGAAGGCCAAAAGGGCAACATTCTGCCTGTGTGTCGGGGCAATCCCAGACACAAATACAGATTGGGCAGAGAATGGCTTGAGAGCAGCCCTGAGAAGAAGAACTTAGTTGGTTGACGAGAACCTCAACATGAGCTGGCAATGTGCGCTTGCAGCCCAGAAAGACAACGGCAACCTGGGCTGCATCAAAAGAAGTGTGGACAGTAGGTCAAGAGAGGTTATTCTGCCCTTCTATTCTGCTCTCGTGAGACCCAACCTAGAGTACTGTGTCCCCAGCTCTGGAGCCCCCAACATAAGAAGGACACGGACCTGTTGGAGTGAGCCCAGAGGAGGGCCTCGAAGATGATCAGAGCACCTCTCCTATGAGGACAGGCTGAGAGAGTTGTGATTGTTCAGCCTGGAGAAGAGGAGGCTCCAGGGAGATTGTCTAATGACCTTCCAGTACCTGAAGGGGGCCTACAGGAGGTATGGGGAGGGACTCTTTATGAGGGAGTGTAGCAATCGTATGACGGGTAATGGTTTTAAACTGAAAGAGGAAAGATTTAGATTAGCTATTAGGATGAAATTCTTTACTGTGAAAGCAGTGAGACACAGGAACGGGTTGCCCAGAGAAGTTGTGGATACCCCATCCCTGGAAGTGTTCAAGACCAGGCTGGATGGGGCTTTGTGCAACCCAGTCTAGTGGAAGGTGTCCCTGTCCATGGCAGGGGGGTTGGAACTAGATGATCTTTAAGGTCCCTTCCAACTCAAGCCATTCTATGATTCTGATTCTATGATTCTATGATTCTACAATGAAAGTCATCTATGAAACTTATAATTGTGTACATGCAAATAACTGTCCTCAGATCATTTTCACACATATCCTGCCTCCTGAATGAATGGATGTACATCAGTGAGAAGCTGTGCTGCATTCTGTTGATCATCACAGTTTCTGCATGTTATTTGAGAACTTGTCCCAAACACTGAATTGCTAATTATCTTGTGGAGAATTACAGTACCTGCCAGTATGTTAACCAAGTATATATATTAACCAACCTCAGATAATAAGGCATGTGTTTTCACAGTATTCCTGTAAAATACTTGGTTGTATTACCCCATCTTACAAATGGGTAGTTGAAGCATAGAAAGGCCAAAAGTTTCTAATTTGGGGTGCCATATTTGATATGTTATCAATGCACTTTTTTACAATATTTACTACAGTGCAGCTTGTCATTTGTTCAAGATATGGCAGTGGTGGACTTCAGTCATTGTTACATGAGCTCAGCAATTTTGCAAATCATCCCCTGCCAGTTCACCTGGTGATACATGAACTGTGAGGCGATGTATTCTTTTTGTTGCTACGTAATTGCTTGATTTAGTCCTCCTGGAAGAAAGGTAGACATAGCAATAGAAAAAGAAATGTTAAAATGAACAAACAGAATCATTTAAGAGCTTTCTGAACAAATGTTTTCACTCATTTACATTCTTTCTGTTGCGCTGATGGATTATTCTTTTTATGAAAAAGCAAAATATTCCATTATAAGCCATTAGAAGTATTTTACAAATACACTGGGAAAACATTTGATATGCTACATGCATCAGTCATAAATGCATACTCAACCAGCCAGAAATATGGCAACACTATATAAGAAAGGTGATAAATAGCTAAGAAGTTCTTAATCATAACTTCTCTGTAGCTCTTCTTTAAGTCTTCTTTTTGTACTGATGGTATTAGAGCTGCAGCTGTCAAACCAAGCACATTATTATTGCTCTCTCCCTTTTTTTTTAATTTATTCTTCATTTAATTCATATCTATTAGCAAGATAGAACTGTCCCGTATACCTACTGATATTAATTAGAAAATGCTTACTAATTTTGCAGTTAAGCTTTCATTTGACATGTTGACCTTTACATTCAGAATTCTTACAATCCCCTCTATGTTGTCTGTGCTGTTGAACAGACACATGGTGCCCATTCAGTGGAGGAGGCAGAGGAGGAAAGAGGGTGCAGGGCAGGAGGAGAAATGAAGGTTCCTGAATTTAGATAGAGCGGACAGTTACAGTAAGAAGATTTGCCTTTTGTTCTTTATCTTTTTCTCCCTGTTCAGTTTTTTTTGAAGCAGTGACTCAGGAGGGTAAATGTTATTTGCTGCTTCATGAGAAAAGTGGCATTAGTATTTTACTCTTCTCATGATGAAAACTGCAAAAGCAATTGTGCATAATCTCCTAGGTAAGAGAATCAATGCTCTGCAGAGGATAAGCATGACAACTTGCAACTTTAAACACAAATATTTGAGAAGGTGACATAAAAGATATACAAGAAATATGGGAAATTCCTTTTCCAGGCAAAGATGGAAGTTCTTTGTCAGGAGGAGTCATGTATTTAAGAAGGTTATGAAACATTTACTTAGAATTCAAAGGGAGTTGTTATCTCTCTTGCACTTGCTGGTGGTGTCCTAGTTTGTCCAAGGAGTTTCAATTCACTATGAGACAGTTTAGAGACTGCACAAAACCCAGTAGCAATATCTAGTCACTGCCTTCCAAGTATATAGTCAGTAATTCATGTGTTTGTCCAGGTGTAAATATATGGCTTCTGGGATAATCCCTAGCTATGTTCTTTCTGTAGTGGCATCAAATTTTTCAGGGAGATCATCTCTGCTTTCCAGTGATTGATGCAAGATTCAGGTGAACAAACACCACAAGGCAATGCATCCTAGGTTTGAGGCTCCACAACAAAATGTTTAATTGGATAAGGCAGAAAGGAGACCTTATTTCTTTGCAGTAATAATTACACCAACCACTGTGTCCCACAGCTCTTTACAGAACCCACTAAGAGCTGAATACCCAACTTCTTTACCTTTTTGAGGACTTAAAAGATACAGCAGAACCATTTTCTGCCTCATTTCAGCAGGCAGACAAATCAACAGATAGAACAGCCTGGGACAGACTTGCCCAGTTACTTGCTTAAACATCTGTTGGTCTGCATTTGGTGTGAAAGGGTCACTTATTCGAAGAGTATTCTATTGAAAATCATATAGTGTTCTTCACGTGTTCATTTTACAGTGTCATTGTAGTAATTTAGGGAGAGAGAAAGTCATTTGAAAGTCTGCCTTTCTGTCACCTCCATCAACAATATATGAATGAGTCTTACGAGTCTTGTCTGACTTATATGATAAATGAGTAGCCAAGCATTAACATATTTGTAAAGAGTTCTGGTTTAGTATTGCCAGTTGATATATGCAAAACTACTGTAAACTATAATTTAAGACTTTTTTCATTGGATCTTATGGCTTTTCTTCTTGTTTTTAACCCTATTCCAAAAGATCAATACATTTAAATAAAATATTCTGCACATGCTGCCTCTTCCTATTACAGTAAGCAATATGTTAAAGTTACTACAAGTTGCTGATCCATCCTGTAGGAGAACAAATATTTCCTTAAGTAATATGATTTATTTTTTTCTTATTTATGGCCCAATCAATGTGTTGATTTGAAAACTATGGACCTAAGTCAGCAATATATTTATTTAAATATATGCTTATTTCTATATCTCTTCAATAAGGCCATAATGCTATTTAATGTTTTAGAGCTGTTTTGGTTTAAGTATAAACCACACTGATTTTAGCAAAAGAGTAATTAAAATAAATGTATCCTAGATCAGCTCCTAAATATCTAGGGCAGATGGATAATAAGGAAAAAAAGGGAAAAAATGCAATGACTGGAAAGAGTCTTTGTTCTGGAAGGTGGCAAAACACAGATTATTTTTGTAGGGTTTTTCAGTATTAATTCTAAATTTGTTAGAGCCAAGAACTGAGCATGAAAGTAGAAGTAGAAAAGAGGAGGGGAAGGAAATATAGAATTGCCCATGAGAATGGGTAAAAAAAACGTGACGGAGAGAAAATATAGAAGGGTTCATGGAGGATAAGAACAGAGTGATTCTGGGGAGGACAAGAACATAGCGATTCTGGGGAAAGGGAATTTGCCTGCTGACTGGGAACAGTAAACTCTTGTATAGGGCTCCTGTATGGATAACTAACGTTTCATTCCATTTAGTATAATTTTGTTGATATGAAGGCAATATTGACATCTTGATTGCCTTCGAGATGTTCATTTATTCGTTTGCATCTATATTCATCTGAAGTTTCTTTGCTGTGTGTAATCACCCTGTTGCAAGAAAGGTGTAAACTCCAAGCCCAGCAGCTCAATGCTTTTCTTTAGCAGAAAAGGGTTGAATGGGAGCACCTGGCCAAACCGGTTTCAGAACACAAAAGGTGAGATGCAGGGAGTTGTCATTCAACTCAGCTCCATCACACCTCGGCAGACGCTTATTGATCCTTATCTATGCAGAGATAACTTGGGGGGAGCTGTGCAAATGGCTCAGCCCGGGCTGGTCTCAACACTGCATTACAATGAGAACCGAAACCAGAACTGAAACCCGAACGGTGCCTTTAACAAAAAAAACGCCCTGAGTCACGTCCCACCGCTATTCAGTGAGTGTGAGACCAGGCATCCCAAAATAAACATTGCTATCTGAGGGGCCATCAAACCACCGGAGGTAACCAACCCAGATAGATAGTGTAATACATTCAAGCACAGTCCCGAAACAGGATATTTAAGTTTTGGGGAGCAAAACGTGGGGGAGTCTTCCAAAGATGCAGCTGGCCTGTAGGAGATTCTCCCCCCGCCGCCTTGTCCAGGACGCTGTGCAAGGTAACTTCCCGGGATTGAGTGGCCTTACCTGAGAGAGAGGGTAAGTGATTTAATAACGTACGTACGGTGTCTAGCATGCTCTAAGATCGTGATTTGTGCACTCGTTTAAGGTATTCATATCTAGCGGGCTGGTTGTTTGTGTTGTTACTTTTCGGGATCACTTGTTTAGGTGGTAATAGTGTGTTCTGTGAATTGCTTTTGTTCTTTTCCCCTTAAATCGCAATAGTGCATTCTTCCATTGTATCCATAAGAGCTTGCAATAGTGGCGTATCGGACCTGTGAGTGAAGTCCAAATAAATTGTTAATTTGAACCTCTCAGTGAAGTCTCTTCCTCTCCGTCACAAGGGTACAAACTAAACTGGTACAGAACAGTTAGAGTGCTCAAAGAGGACTCATTTAGGCCTGCTGAGAGCCTGAGAGAAGAAAGGTAAAAGATGTGAGTTGATAACTTTATCATAAAACATTTCAGAAGCATATATGTAAAAACTATTCCAGAACTGAAAAGAAACAAGAGTATGGAAAAAAATACCTTGTGAATACATACATTTTTCCTGGATTCATTTACATTTAAAGGTGTTCTGAAGGGGAAATATCCACTTTTCTTTTCTGCTTGATATAGAGGAAAAACAGAACAAAACAAACAAAACAAAAACCCCCAGTAATTTGTCTGGAAATAAGAATGTTAGTCATGGACTAAAAAGGAAAGGTATGACTCACTTATGGCACATTTCTTTAGATTATTTTTATGACTGTTTTAGGTAGGATTCAAAGGATTCAAAGGATTCAAAAATCTGCAGATGTCAGTTGTAGCAGATCATTCATAGGATGTTCTCACCAATATATAGTCATATTTTCACCCAAGAAGAAAAGCAGAGTTCCTTGGGTAAGTTTCCTGTCAGTGTGACCTATTACATGTATCTGTGACATTAACTGTCTGAAAACACTGATGGTTTTCTATGTAAGAGATATTTATATAGCTGAAGATGGTATTTGGAGACTTAGAATATGTGCCTGAAGGTAGATCTCATATTAAGATAAATAAACAGATAGAGCAAACTACATGGTTTTATTCCCCACATTTATTAATATAAATGTGTATTTCCATAAAGTCAAGGGCACTGAAACATTGGGCTGTGCCCTAGAGGTCATAGGCAGGTTGATGATCTGAGTCTGCAGGCTAGGTGCTGGTACTGTACAATTATGGAAAAAGGTGTTCTTAGTCTAGTCAAGTCCTTTGACTCTGCCTGTGAGCAACACCTAGGGATGATCTATTACTTCAAAGTTATTTCTACTGACTATGGTAGTTAATTCTAGCTCACAACCCGAAGCATGAGGACTTCTCCTTTTTCTCCATCTTCCAAATGCAGTTGTTTGTATTTATGTTTTTTAACACTAGGAGGGACTATCGGGATCATCTAGTCTGGATTTTTTCCTAAACCAAAAGACCTGCAGCTGTCAAGATATGGTTGCTTTGAGTCATAGCAAAACGTTTAGAAACACATTCAAATTTGAAATGTTAGATGAAATAGAGAATGAAGAATCTGCCCTAGCCTTTTCTACAATACTGCATGATATTTCTCATGTAATTTTTTCTAATGTCAGTGTTCAGTTGTTGAGTGATTATGTTCCCTACCTGGCAAATGGAAGAGCCCTCTATTAACAGGACTACCTTCTTTTTAAGGCATTTTTAGATTGTCATCAAGTAATCTCTGATATTACCCTAAAAAAGCTGAGAAGACCAACCTTCTAGATTCCTTCACCGTGATACAGATCTTCTGTAAATACCCCTAAATTGATCAATCAACTTTTCGAATGGATGAACAGCTTGTGTAAAAAAAAAAAAAAAAGTCACCATCTAATTTGTACATATTTGCACGTGTATTGCCTGCCAAGCAACACTGTACCTAACTTTCGTATGTATGTCTGTGTCAACAAATAAACTTGTTTAAACACTGGATTAATTTGAAATAGGGATCTGTACTTTAACGTGTATAAGCAGAAAAAAAATTTAAAAATCCACCACCCAGATCATTAGTGGTAGAAGCTGGTATGTTTTCCCTTACTACTTTGGTACTAGGCTGATTTACACCACCCAAGGATCTTGGCCATCTGGTTTCCATGTTTGCACAGAATTCTTGAAACCTTAAGACTACGTGGTGTTTAATGATTAACCAAATCAGACACTTACAAATCACATGCATGTCACTGAATCACTAGACTCTGTCCTCACACAACATAAACTGTGTAAACTTCGTTTATCATGCAGTGAAAGTACAAGTCTGTGAGTGCTGCTGACAGAATGGTAATATGTTTGAATGCAGCGATTCTCTAATCAAACAGTGGCAAAACCCTGGGGAAAAAAATTAGATTGAACATTTTCCATTTCAAACTGTTTTTATACACTTGTCTCACAGAATATTGCATGAGAATGGGAGCCCTTGGAATTTATGCTTATTGCAAACACTATTACAGATGTTTTTAAAAAGCCACAAATGTGATGGCTGTACATAATATGAAAATGACCCTTTCTTCTTTTTATGCCTAAATTTCTAACTGACACTTTTCAGTCATAATAAATTAAGATTGCTGAATCCATTCCCAATTCGTGGACTTCATTGTTTATCTTTTACCATTTAGGTTTGTGGGGGAAAATATCTGTTTTTCTATAGATGTTAAACTAATTTAGCCAACTAGCCAGAAATCAAACTGTTAGGATCATAAAACCTTCACAATGAACCAAGTATAGAATATTCCCATCTCACTTGCTTTTATGGCATAGACCTGTATCTTTTAGTACTGTCAAAATACTGTTTGAGAAAAATTAAACCATAATAAATGCATTATGTACCTTTTAAACAGATCATTCTTTCAGGATGGATGCTAAAGCCCATTCATATTGTGCAACGTGGCATTAAAATTTTTGATTTAATGATTTTCTTGGGAAGGCACTTAACTGATTTAATGTTTCTGTAGGTGATTACCTCCCTGCAATTTCTGATAGAAATTTCCTTGAGACATGTACTGTTGACTTGGCACTGTGATAATAAAGGCAGGGTTTTTATAAATCTTTCAGGCAGAACTGCTAATACATAGAGTCACAAAGTGCACCATTCAATGTTGATGTACTTCCACTTATTAAAAAGTCCTTCAAAAGCGTGTCATTAAGCATTGGGCTTTTTTTCTTCTTTCTTTCTTCTTTTCTTGTTATTGTTCTCTTTCTTGCACATTTGTATACATATTCACCTTTTGCATAGATGCACTTAAATATGGTCTTAATCTTTTTTGGTTATTCAACTTCAAAACAAACCTTCTAGACCTCTTTTGATGGAAGGGTGATATCTTGCAGCAGATGGAAGCTGAATCCAGGCCTGAAAGAATTTTGAAATCCTTTTTACAATGAAGAACTAATAGCAATCTGAATGAAACTCATTCATGAAACAATGAGTGAATTGTCACTCCTTCTTGTTGGGGAAGTTAGAACCAGAGAGTACTTTTACTTTTCATATTTGATAAAGAAGAAATCATGCTTCTATTGTCAACTGCATGGAAGAGTTTAAATAAAAACAAAATATCTTGGCTCTCAAAAACTACCATTCTTCTATTTTCCTTACTTAATACCAAGTATATGCAAGCTTTGAGCAGCTTCCTTTCCCATCAGGGAAAACTGATGGGACAACAGAAGCATGTGGGAGTTTAACATTTCACCACAGTGAGCACTGTCAAGGAACAATAGTGTTGTGATACAGCAGGAATGCTGAGATGTGTCTTCTGCTTTTGTATTAGCAAGCTGTCATCCCACTTTTTGATCTTTATTTTGTCTATAAAGCATACATTTGCCAATGGCAATGGCTTAATCTTTGATGTGTCACTTAATAAAAAAATCCACCCAAATATAAACTCAGAAAAAAAGGTCTCGCCAAAAATAAACTTGTAAGACTGCTTTGAACCACCCTGATATCTCTTGGAAGGACAATACAGCAAGCCATAAGCAATACAGGAGGTTCCTGGAGTGCATTGATGATAACTTCCTTCTCCAAGTGATAGAGGAGACAATGTGGAGGGGTGCTATGCTGTACGTTGTTCTCACCAACAACAAGGGGCTAGTGGGGAATGTGAAGCTCAAGGTCAGCCTTGGTTGCAGTGACCATGAAATGGTGGAGTTCAAGATCCTTAGGGCAGTGAGGAGGGTGCAACAATAAGCCAATGGCATCCTGGGCTGCATCAAAAGAAGCATGGACAGCAGGTCAAGGGAGGTGATTCTGCCCCTCTCCTCTGCTCTTGTTGAGACCCCACCTGGAGTACTGCGTGCAGCTCTGGGTCCCGCAACATAAGAAGGACATGGGCCTGTTGGAGTGAGTCCAGAGGAAGGCCACGAAGATTATCAGAAGTCTGGAGCACTTTTCCTATCAGGACAGGCTGAGACAGTTGTGGTTGTTCAGCCTGGAGAAGAGAACGTTCTGGAGAGACCTCATAATGGCCTCCTAGTACCTGAAGGAGGTCTAGAGGACAGACAGACAAGGGACTCTTTATGAGGAAGTGTAGCGGTAGGATGAGGCGTAACGGTTTTAAACTGAAAGAGGGGAGATTTAGATTAGATATTAGGATGAAATTCTTTACTGTGAAGGTGGTGAGATACCAGAACAGGTTTCCCGGAGAAGTTGTGGATACCCCATCCCTGGAAGTGTTGAAGACCAGGTTGGATGGGACTTTGAGCAACCTCGTCTAGTGGAAGATATCCCTGTCCATGGCAGTGGGGTTGGAACTAAATGATCTTTAAGGTCCCTTCCAATCCAAACCATTCTATGATTTTATAATATCCTTAAGAGCTGTGTCATGTTTTATCCTCACTTTTTGAACAGTTTTAGGAATTAAGAGCTAAGATTGATTTACAATGTAATGTATATTCACTTAAGAAGTGCAATTGAGATTTAGAATTATTTCCCATTCATACCTATGTACTTCAGTGCAGTACTTGTTTCTATCTTTTTTTTTAATCTATGTCAAGTTATTTTATCCTAGCCTGGAGGCTTCTCAGCATGGTTCATGTAATAGTGATGGCTGGAGATTGTTTTGTTTTATTTTTGCCTCTGGATGATTTAATTAATTTTAAAAGCTGTTAAAGACCTTCCGGAAGCTAGTTACCCTGGCTGCTTGAAAGTATATTTTTCAGTTAGATTATTATTATTGATAAGCATATATTAATTCATACCACAACCTTGTGGACTGGTGTCACTGTGTATAAGATGGCAATATTTCATGATAGGTTTGGGATCTGCCAGAACTTCTAAGAATGAGGTGTTGTTGCAATATGAAAGATGTTTTTAAAATGAGAGATGTTTTGAAGACTCAGAACACATAGAATTATTCAAGTCTGGCCCTTCCTAACATTTTACAAGAAGATTCAAAAACAAATACAAAGGCAGGAGGATCTCATCTTATATTGCTCTGTTGTTCAAGTTTCTGTAAAATTTCCTTAGAAATTACAATTGTGAGTCATCACAGGCAACTTAAAAATACAGTGTCTGCTTAACAATAACACCTGATAAACTACAACAGATTATGTAAAAAAGTAATGAACGATATGCAGAAATGCTGATATTAAGAGCAAGGTTGTAGATGATAGGAGTAATCCAGAATTTCTGGAACAAAAGAGGCAAAACATTACTTGTTTTTATAAATTTTCTTTAAGGTTCTGTATCAAGACTAAATCTAGATGCAAATATTTATTGGAAAGCTTTCAATAGAAGTAAAAATCATACAATGATTTCTGTGGTTTTTTTCCAAAAATATTACTCTTATCTGTTAAAACAAAGATATTTTTGGTTTGATTTTGTTTCATTTAAACAAAAATGAAATTAATTAGTATAGTTGGAACTGTTCAGGTTTCTGTCAAATGTTTTTTATTATGAATGTTTTCCATTAGAATATGAGACAAGAAAAAATAATATTGCAAGATCCAACTCCCTGATTCTATCACAATGGAACAAATTAAATGAATCACCAGTCTAAATCTCAGTAAACTGGGATTTGGGTTGAATCTTACCTTATCCCAGCTTCTGACTACAATATTAATCAATGCATAGAAAATCATTGTATTCTTGATATCTTTTATAATTATTTACAGGGCACTTCCAGTGTGTTAGAATGTCTTAAAAAGAGCAAGAAAAAGTGCTATTTTGCTCTGAGGAATCTGCAAATGGATTTGACAATGACTGAATGAGACAAGTGTGGATGAAGTGGAGTTCAAGACAATGACTGAGATGATGTTTTATTAGCTATTTTAACCCTGCTTTTCTTGCAAGTACTCTCTTTCCTGCTTTTTTACCATTGCTAAATTCAACAGGAAGGAAGAGTCAATGGAGTTCAATGGTTACTGTAAGAAGTAGGAAATGTTGAAAGAGATATCTAAGTGATAAGAGCTGAGCCAAAGTCATAAATGTATAGTTACTATACAGAAGGACAGAGAGAATGCAATCGAAGAAAATACAAATGGAATTAACAGTGTCAATTTTTATGAAGTGGCAAAGAAGTATGAGGAAAAACATGTGTGAACAGATATGAGATAGGAAAGAGAGAGATTGTGCAAAACATGGATTGCAAAAACCATATTGAAGCTTAAATTTCTTACAAAGCTTAAGTCAAAGCAGTGAAAGTACTTAACCAGCATACCTGATGCCTTTCAAGCAAGCAGAAAAAGAGAGGAAGACTACTAAGCCTACAGTACAGGTAACTAACCAGAGTAGTGGTTGTTTGGCAATTGGCATTTTGCTATTTGGATAAACTTCACTGAATTGAGGAAGAGGAAAAAATTCAGCTTCATCAACCAAACTAAGTACTTTGTATTTGTATCTGTTCAAAACATCAAGGGTGGGTGTGCTTCAAACGCAGACACAGCTTATGTGTGAATATATAAAATATATAATACATAATAACATATATTATTTAATACATACATTCACATCTAACCTGACTTTGCAACAGTATTTTCTTTGAACATTCTGCCCCCAATACTCTTGATTACCACATTTAGATTGTACATAAATCTGTCCATTGTGTTTACCTATGATAAGATTTATTTATGATGTAAGACTGGCATCAAAAGCACCTAATAAGAGTGAAAATGACAGACTCTAAGAAAGCAGAGACTTCCACAGAAAAGTTTATGCTACAAAGTTTCAATTTCTTGGAATCTCTTTCAGATTTTGTTAATTTACCTGACACTTAAGTGTGTATTTCTAGCCCAGTATGTGCTTAAATGCCTTCTTAAATGAGGATCTACAAATAAGTACATAATCCAATACCCGTGACTATGCAAAAGCTGTTTCTTTGTTTCTTTGTTTATTATTATTTTTCTGTGCTTCCCAAAGAAAACCTCTCCCTTATGTTTTTGGTTGGTTGGTTGGTTTGTTGCAATTCCTTTGGCTACAGCCACACTTCCTGCATTTCACAAGAGAAATTAGAAAGTTACTAGTCTCTTATATTACCTATTGCACCATCCTATTGTGCTTACGATTAATATAATTTAAATTTATCATCACATCCATAATTCCCCAGCTTAACAGATGGTCCCCAAAGCTAACAGATGTCATCTTATTTATTCACTACTTGATATAATATTTGTGACATAACCATTAGCTTCTGTAGAAATAATTTTGATGTCAAAAACAGAGAATAAAGATTTAACAACAGGAAGGAAAAAAAAAAATACCACTCACAAATACATTAAATCATCATGTGAAAGTTAAGACCTGTGTTCTCCTGCATTTGTATTAAAGACCAAGAACTGATTCAGGAACTTGTTCTAGTTTAGACAATTCACGTAAGCACATCGTGAAAGTTAAGCCCTGTTGAATCCAGAGCTTCAGCTTTACTGAAAGGAGGGTGAAAAATGAACAAAGGAAAAGAAGTATAAAATAAAAAGGAGAAATTAGTTGTCAATCATATTTTTCCAATGTTCCATTGTGGCCTCCACTTCTTTCTGGGATCCATTTTCAGGGCTAATTTTAGCAAGTCAGTTTAAGTTAGAATTATTTACAATGCTCAGTATCTACATACTACTTTTAAACTACAATAATTTGGAAGTGATTTTCTTGGATGTTATGGATAGAAACAGAAACAGTATGTTTTTGAGGGGAAAAATATATATGTTTAATGTTCAAATTTACATCTTTCCTGCTGCAAGAGACTTACTTCTGTCCTTGTTGAAACTCTCCTGGGTAACTCTGGCATTGAATAGGAAATGTCAAATCCTTATGCAATAAGCTGGCAAAGCCATATTTATTTTTATCAGTGGAAGAGAAGATTACTCAGAAAAATACTCTTAGGGAAGTTATGTAGCTGCTGTTTTGGATAAATTTGTTTTCCAAAGAAAGGTATTATGACATCTTATTATTTTCATTTATTTATTTTTGCTTTTATCCAAATAATAGTTCTTCTAAGATATGAATGGGATTATCTGAGGAATGAATATAGTAGCTGTATTTATGCTTACACATGCTAGGCTATAATACTATTAATAAAAGGAATGGATGGGATTTTATTTTCTTGTCCTGAAAAGTCTTCTGTGCTTTCTCTTTGCCTGTTACATGTTGTCTACTCTGGGGCCTGAGTTTGTAACAGTTCTCCATAAAAGAAATTTGTGATTTTAGAGAAACACTGGGTTAACCTACATGATGTACCCAGGGACAAGCCAGTCATTCTGAGCAGATTTAGAATGAATTGGTGAGGTAAACTACCTTTAAGCAAGAATTGTGTTTAGTGGTTGCAAACATAACACTATAAGTATACTATAGAGAGTAATGGAACAACATAAAGATGAAACTAATATAACACAATTCTTTTACTTGGAGAGATTCAGATCCCTTAATGGGTTAACAAACACCTCCTTAGCTTTTTCCTTCCTCCTACTCCATTCATCTAATATTTTTTTAGTATTCTTCTTCCTTTCTCCTTTATGTATTTCATATATTGTATTCATGTTTTATACAATATACTAATCTTGTCCTTCACTAGTTCCTGCTTTGAACTCCAAGTAAGATATTGCTAGCATTCTACCTTGCTAATACAGGGGCAATATTTTTGATTCAAACAACCTCCTTCACATACCAACTCCATTCAGTCTTCCATCAAAGAATGACAATAATAATAACAACAACAATAACACTTCATATTGCTCCCTCTTTATCAGATAAGCTTTATTGTGCTGACAGACAAGAGGAACTGGGCTTACAAAATGTGTGAAATCACTTTACCACATATCTGGACAGTCACTTATTCACAGTGCTTTCTTTGCTTACGACACTCTTTTCATGGAACATTAACTATTTGAATATTGTTGTATATACCACTTAGTTTCCTGGTATAGCGTGATGTGATCTATGTACTTATTTTCTTACTGAAAAGAATGAATGCACGGAGAAGTAATCTATTGATGCAGTAAAGATATGTGATAGCTCAGTAAATATTACAAAGCTAAGGTAGGGAAACAGTGCAAGAGTGCGGAATATAGCAGAAAGATCTGGTGGTTCTGCAGGCAGTTGACACGTGGACTTTAAATACTGAAATCATTATGGCCTTTTGTCCTATTGCCACCAGCTTCAGCAATGACTGGACCAGGGGCCTGTGCCTAGTTTTAGTCACTGTCCTATTGATATATATACATTTTTTGAATGTCCCGCTAGAAAGTTCATTAGTAATTGTACAGGTAGTCCTGTTGGTATTGACAGTCTTGTTATTCTTTGTTATTTATTACCTGTTAGTGAGAGATTTTAGAAATACATAACAATTAGGCTCTTTGTAGTTCTCCATTAATTTAATTATCTCACTTACTAATAAGTGTGGATTGTATTTTATTTTATTTTTTTTTTATATTTTATTTTTACCAAGTAGGCTTTCTTCTGATGTAAAGTAAAATATCTTTTTCTTTCTATTTACCTTAATCTGAAAATCTTTAAATCAGGACTGAAGCATAGATTCTTTTCTCTCTCTTCCTCAAATATTAAAGCTGTTGCAGTGCCTCACCTTTATATGTCTTACTTCTTAGTGAATTAAAGCTTTCAGTTTTCTGTATCATGTCTGCAAAGAACTGAGTGGCTCACAAAAGCCATTAGGAAATGCTGAGTATTTCTTACAAGCTAGGCAATAGGAAATTTTGAATAGAAGGTTATGACTGAAGTCCCCAGTTCATAATCCCTAGCCTTCACCTATATGCAGGTACACTGCCCTCTTCTCACTAACAAAAATCTGGCATAGATCTTAGTTGTCATAATACTACCAAGGTCAGTATCTCTTGACAAAGGGGAAAACTCTTTGTGGTGGAAATTTTTCTTCTTTGTCCTAGGAAGACCTTCTTCATCTTTTTTACCCATCCTACTTTGCAAGTAGAGGCTTTGATCTCAATCTAAAAGAACATCTTGGAACAACCACTCAAATATTCCTGTTTAAGCAGTTGTATTTTTCATGGAGTAATTAGTTATTTGGCTTCTAGCATACCTGTAGCACTTTATCAAGTAGACAGGAACATCTAATTCATGAATGCTGATATGTCTTAAGTATGCTTAGAGTCAGGCAGTCTTTGGTCATGCCCAGAGGTAAATATTTGGGGCACCTAAGGACCTTCATTAACAAGGTAATAATCATCATGAAAGAGTATTGTTGTGGTTTTTTTTAAAGTGTCAGGTCGCTTCCAGTTTCCAATCACAATATTTAGCCTATTTAGAACTTTAAATGCTGAATTCCATAGCATTTAAGAATATATCATAACCTTTCTTTTTGTATATATTACAAGGATCATTTGAGGAGACACGTATCTGTGAATGTCTGATAGTTTAGGACAGAAGCAGAGTCACAGGGAATTTTCTTGTATTCTGAAAGAATAGTGAGTCAGGTGGGAGAAGAGGCAAAAAAGTAATGTTGAAAACTCTTAAAGTTGAAGAATGGAAGCAGAAAATAACTGAAAAAAAGGTTCAGGAATAAACAGCAGGAGGAATGTCATGAGTCCACGAACTACTAGAGAAAGGCAAAAATTAAGAGTGGGCAAAAAGATCTGGTGTGAGACATATATGTTATAATACCAATAAGATGAAAAGATAGGAAGAATGATATAGTGGAAAAATAAGTAAGTGAAGAAGGATCGTAGATGAGACACAGAACAGGAATAGCAATGGGAAGCAGGTGGTAAGGAAACATTGTGCCAGCTTGATAGCCAACAAAGTCTGATGGTGTGAATGGAGATTGTGACCATTGAGAAGTGCTGTCATACCAGTCAAGGAAAAAAAAAAAAAAAAAAGAAAAGAAAAGAATAGATGCTTGTAAAACAGAATTTATAACATTCTTGATTCAAACAGGCACTTTACTGGGAACTTTCTTGTCCTTAAACTTCAACTATAAAATATAATAAATACAAAATGCAAATAGCTGATGACTTTCATAGAGTGAAGAACCACAAGACTAAAGCTCACACTAATAACTGAAGTACTTTCCAGCTAGATTCAATTGCTTGCAAAATTTAATGAATATGAGGCACTCATCCTCATGTATTATATTTGCACATTGTCAGGATGTTAATGTAGCACCATCCTCCTGGATGATACCTCTAGGAACTGCAGTTAGTGAAAGCTCTATCCAAATGGAATTTCAGAGAGGGGGAATGAGGACAGAGGACAAAGCCAGGAATGCCTTGGCCAAGTGAGTTAAGATAAATCCTCCCAGGGAACTTGGAAGTGATAGACAAAATTATCTGAAAAGACACTGTATATCACCCCCTAAATGTAGCTACATCCACTGAGGAGGTAGGAACTTTAGATTGTTTTCCATAGAAATCTTGGTCCCAATGAACCACCTGTGTCAACAAAAAATAAGTACTAAAGGACAGAGGGAGACTGATGAAAATTTTCAGGCATAGTAACTTGGTTGGAGGAAGATTTTTAATGGTTATCTCAATGAAACACCAAAGGGCAGAAAGTACCTTCATTTTAGGACTCTGAGTGGCACTAACCTCAGCTAACCCTGGATCTTTACAATGGATATGGCCTCATCACAGAGTTACAGAATGGTAGGGTCGGAAGGGACCTCTGGAGATCATCTAGTCCAACACCCCTGCCAGAGCAGGGTCACCTAGAGCAGGTTGCACAGGAACGTGTCCAGGCGGGTTTTGAATGTCTCCAGAGACAGAGACTCCACCACCTCTCCGGGCAGCCTGTTCCAGTGCTCTGCCACCCTCAAAGTCAAGAAGTTCCTCCTCATGTTTAGGTGGAACTTCCTATGCTCAGGTTTGTGCCCGTTACCTCTTGTCCTGTTGCCAGGCACCACTGAAAAGAGCCTGGTCCCGCCCTCCTGACACCCACCCTTTAAGTATTTATAAGCATTCATGAGATGCCCCCTCAGTTGTCTTTTTTCCAGACTGAAAAGACCCAAATCCCTCAGCCTTTCTTCATAAGAGAGGTGTTCCAGTCCCCTAATCATCTTGGTAGCCCTTTGCTGTACCCTCTCCAGCAGTTCCCTGTCCTTCTTGAACCGGGGAGCCCAGAACTGGACACAGTATTCCAGATGCGGCCTCACCAAGGCAGAGTAGAGCAGGAGGATGACCTCCCTCATCTTATTTGCCGCACTCTTCTTGATGCACCCCAGGATGTCATTGGCCTTCTTGGCTTCTCATCTGGGCTAGTCACTCTAATTCCCTTGTCAGTAGCAAGAGTAAGAGTGTTTAAGGCATGGTTTATCTCATCCTAAAGTAGATTTCTGAAATAGATCCCCAAACATGCTTGTTTCTTACATTAATTGCTAAATATTAATATTAATAATAATGATAAAAATAATAAATAACAACAACAACAACAAAACCAACAACAATAACAACAAAAACAATATCACTTTCTTTTCAGCAAGTTTCACTCTGAAAATGTGGTATAGTAACACTTCACTATTTCTTGGTGATAAATTGACATTTGTAAATTATTTTAGGTTCTTTAAATTAAAGTTAAAAAATAAATAAATCAATAATTGTGCAGCAGTATACAGAGTTTATGGATTACAAATATTCCCAGAAAAAAGCTGTTAATTTTTTAAGAGAAAGATCATGCTGACAGAAATTTGCCAATGCAATTAATCTAAAGCTTGTTTTATATAGCTTATGTTTTTTAGTCCTAGATCTAAGAAGCAATACAAAACATTTTAAAACATACATTCTGGTCTACCATATAGATACAACTAATTTACAGTAAATCTACTTCCAAAAGATTCAGTACCTTTCTTTTTAGTCTGTGTAGTTCTTGTTTTGTGGATAGATGTTTTTATTTCCCTCCTGATGTTTATGTACCTGTTCTGTAACAGTAGTATAGTGTCATTACTTTAATCCATTGACTTTAATGGCATTACTCTTTTAATGGAGTTATTCCTGGACTTATTCCTACACAAGTATAGACTGTAAAATCTGTACGATTTCTCTTTATCTATAATCTAAAGAAATCTCTATAGTCATTGCATATTCAGAAAAAAAAAAAAAAAAGATTTGTGGGGAACAGAAGGAAATCATACTATACATACATAGCAAGTATGAAGGCTTGAATGAGTAATCAACTTTAAATCAAAATGACATAGCTGTAGGAGGCATGAGTCTACATTCATAGATACAATCTCCTTGCTTTGCACTCTTCCAAGCATGCCAAAGTAGCCATAAACGCGGCAGGTGTAGCTAGGTTTATAACTGCTTTACATCACTTCACAGCAGTTGGAGCACTCTGGCACATCTGCCCCTTATCTGATGCAAATTGATGCAGGAAGCGAAACTTCATAGAAATGTCTCAGACTTACATTGGGAAGATCAGACCCACAATTGACACAAATCCTTTGCTAGTGTAAATCATGAGTTCAGTGGAGCTGGACTGACTTACGTATGACTTACATCAATTTCAGATCTAGCCTCAGATCCTGGTTTGTGAAATTATGAATAGAGACAATGTACTGATGACAGTCAACAGCAGTGGCTAGTAGAAAGATAACTCAAAAATAGTTGTCACTTCTAGTCATTATTTTGTTAAATAATGACTGTCCTCATGAGCTGCCAAGACAAGGTGAGCGATGCCATGAAAAACAAACATCGCACATGGCATGACTAAAGGCTCTATTAAGAAGAGTCGTCCTTTTCTTTATCTCCTCTTTGTGATTTTTGTTAGCAATAGCCAAAAAGCATCATTGCAGCCACACTTCATAGATATTCAGCAAAGAAAAGGCATTCAAAGCTAAATTCCTGCTAGGCTATTTTTTGCTTGGCATAGTGTTCTGAAACACTATTTTGTAAATGTTGTTAGTTTTGCTTTCAGGTATTTTGTTGCACAACTTACACTATAGTACTTACAGTGTTTACATAATGCCTGACCTTTTTTACTGTTCACATTTAACATCTTCCTGATTCACTTACACATTTTCATTGGTTTGTTTTTTTTTTTTTTCCTCATATCCCAACCCCCCACCCCCCAACCCCCTTTTAAACAATATTTTATTGATTCAGCTGCAGATTTTAGTGCCTCAAAATGTACAACTGTAGCCTATGTATTACAGTTTGTAGGCTGATGTTCCAATTAGATATTTTACGGAACCAGCTGCACACTTTGATGATCCAGTTGGATTCTTGATTTTCAATAAAATTGGTAGTCACACTGTGTTCTATGTTAATTAAACTGACTGCAATATTTTGATACTCAGTTTGAGGAACCAAACTAAAAATACCTAAACCTAAACCCTGGGATTTTTTTTTTTTTTTCATAATATGGAATACTACGCCAGGGGTTTTAGATAAGTTGAGTGAATTTTCTTAGTTATAATGAAAATAAAATGACAACAGAGCATCACTTTGTCGTAAATATGTTGGGAGGCATCTGGATTCATGCAGGCTGTCTAATGGTCTGCACTTTTCTGAGCATTTTGTAGGCAAATCAGGCTACCAGAAGACCTTCTGGTGTTTCTTAGGAAAAGAATTTACAAGACTTCTTAATTTATTTAACATAGCCAGGCTATATTAACAGCGTCTTTTAAATATTCCACTAATGGAGAAAATTCCCTTTTATGGTTAGGAATTCTATTATATTGGCATGCTGTGCACTACAAGAGTGATCTAAAGCTTGTTTTTTAAGACTTACCACACCTTAAAATGGAGTATGTATTTACAGTTTTCTGTGTGTTTTTACAATTCACATACAGACAATATCCGTGTAAATGTTATATGAGAGACATATATAAAGATAGAGAAGGGAACAAGAGACATGAACATTTCCCTGCTTTGGTCCCACTTAAGAATGGATCAAGTATATCCATTTCAGCTCCAGAGAACTGTTCCTTAATAAAAAGAAACAAATCTCTACAGTCCTTTTCTTCTTCTCAAATATATCACAGTCTGCAGTAGTCCTTTACCTCACTCTGCCTATTAGACCAGTAAAAATGTTTCTCAAACTAATCATAAATTTGCTATAGCCCTAGAGAACCTGCAGAAGGGTAGATGTGATTTAGCTCAGTACTTAGAACATGCAGCTCATGGATCTCCACTAGCAACCCAACTTTCCTCATGTGAATGTCCCTCTACAGACATCTGTTTTCAAAGAGGAGTTTCTTTCAGATACTGTAGGCAAAGATTATGAAATAGATTAGTAACAATAATTTTATGAAGTGAGATGCATCAGGTGCAGCCACTTATCACGTAATCTATTTTACTGTTTCCCTAAATGGATGAAACTCATTGAGTTCTTTTCCTTTCTAATATCTTCCCGAAATGCTTTCCTCTGTATCCTTAATGCTAAGGTTTTCACAGAATATTTCTGCCACTGTAGCTTATGAAATTTGCACAGTTATCACTATAATTTGCCACACTGCATAGCAGACTCTCAGGTTTTTTACTTTGGGGGGCTTTTTATACCTTCTTGCTATCTTGCTGTCAGTACTGGTGTTTCTGTTTCTTTCACACCAATAACTGTTACTTCTTCACCTGGGATTATGTCTCTTTTGATAAGAAATATCTGACTCCCTCTACCTTAAGCATACTTATAATTTACTGTGGTTTCTGTTGTGCATTTGTCTGGACAACCTGGGGTTCAGATTCACTTCTTACCAACATACGGTATTATGGCTCCAGAAGCCTTGCCGATCCACACAAATGATGGGTATTATAAGACTTTGGGGATGAAAGCTAAGCTCGTGTCTGATTATTTTTAGTTTTCTTCTCTTTCTTTATGCATAGTGAAGTTTCTATTTTTTTCCCGTTTTCTGTTCCTGAGAACTAGTTTCTAAATACTTATAGGTAAGGCAGGTTTTGTATTTATTTCTTCAATTTTTGTTAGCTCCTTGAAGTTCTGTCTTTCATTTTTTGTCACAGTACAGAACCACCTAAAAGGTGAAAAAATCAGTAATGTATTGTTGACCACTGGTTCCTCCCTTTTATAGTATCAAAGTATATAATTAACAGATATTTTCCTAAAGCTCATTCCCTTGTGCCTCTGCAAGTTCCATAATTACTGGTGGTACAATACTTGCTGTGATATTGAACTTGCTAAATAAAGCTTCCCGTATGCAGATTGTAATATAAAAAGTTCATGTAGGAGCAGGGTGCTGAAAACAGATAGGCTTTGTCCCTCCTGCCTGGGCAGTTCAAAGGCTACTTCACAGTCTTTTGCTGCCTTATGTCAATTGTGCAGACTTTCAATAGGCATAAAAAACTACTTAGATATGAAACTTCTTCTAAAGGTGTATGCAATTTGTCAGATGGCGATTGCAGCTAGTAGAGGCTCCTGGGATCTTGTTCGCTGCCTTGCCTCCATAGTAGTTCAAGCACATTTTCCATTTTTATCAGTTTTGGCTGCCTCTGGGTCTCCATTTCAGCAACTTCCAGCTATTTTTTCAGGCCACCTCCTGATTCTGTTTCTTCAGCTTTAATTCCAGTAGCTTCTGTTACATTGCGATTTGAGCTAACAGCCCTCAGGTATCCAGATTGCTACTGACTGGGTCAGCCTTGGGCTGCCCATCTGGGACTGAATTTGTTTCAGCAACCTCTTTTTCCCCCTGGTCATGTTGCTTCAGCTATGATATGAATTCCTTGAGGTTTTCTCCAATACAGTGTATGCTCCCCACTCAAAGCTCTTCATGTTCACTTTTACTAAATTCTCAAAAAACTCACGGCAGGCTAGCTTGCCTTATTCAGATAGGCTTACAGTATCTGCTTCCTGGTTTATAGTGTTCTCTATACAACCTCATTCTCAGATGGAATATAGATGTGCAAAACCAAAGTGGATTCTCCAGGTGAACAAGTTGAAACCTTTACCATGGCTTACCATGTCCACCTCATTCTCTGACAGATGCATATGCTTCTATTTTATGCTAGCAATTTCTCTACTTGAACAAAAAAGCGAATAGTCCTGGTGTCAGTGATTCAAACTGACTGCTAAAAGAGATAAATCTCATCAACAGTGTCATTAGGACGACCATAACTGTTAAAAGGTTCACTCTTACACTTAGTGGTAGTCTGTGACCTTCCAGCTGCAGGCAGCTCCCTAGCATTTATGACTCCCACACCACAACTCATTATATGACTTTAATCAGGGTAGTACTGACCATGAGGTTGGCAGATGACATTCTGAAGATAACGCAGCAATGTTGTCTTGGACCCAGCTCCATGACTCAGTCTTCATACAATCAATAAAATCCCTGAAGATCTGTTGCAACATGACTTCTTGTCCTCAGATGTATCAAGAATGTGATTCATATTGCTCTTACATACCAGACAGTTGCCACATTCTCTGTTTTCGTTCTGAATAATCTAGCCTTCAGCACCAAGAAGTGATTCCTCACATAATAAATGACAAGTAGCAGAAAAAAGAGATGACATTAGGTTTACTGATGTTGAAAATGGAGACTTCAATCTTTGGTTATAGGAAAATAACAGTGTGTTGAGGATGAAACAGTTATTTTATAAAAAATCATCACTGATGACTGATCCACAATGAGTAGTTTGGATATAGGTCTTGGCAAAAATTTCTTCCTTGCTCTTGCATTTTGATCCCAGATGGAGACCAAAATGAGAGAGAGAGAGAGAGGGAAATTATGATGATGATGGTGATGATGATGATGATGATGATGATGATGATGCAGGGCTTTCTGCCAGGACTCACTTTTCAGTTGAACTCTGTTTAGTTCTTTCTCAGCAAATAGATTGTAAAGGATGCTTCATCCAGCCCCTGTCCCCTCCAAGGTATCTCATCATCAGCATTAGGGAAAGCATTTCAGGAGTCAATGCTCACAGAAGCGAGTCAGGCATGCATGGTATGGTAAGAACAGTAAGTTTATTTTTCTGCTCCAGATTGGTTTGATCAGATGCCAGTCTGCTCAATAGCTGTCCCTAAAAAACCCTCATCACATGACTTTTTTCATCGTCTATTCTCTTTTCACCTTCCCAAGATAAAAACCCATGCCTGTTCACTTTTTCCTCATTGGATCTGGTTTTGCTGATTTTACAACCTTACTTGGCCACTTTGGGTTCAGTGTTTTTGCATCCTTCACTCCAGGATTAGATCTAGTCTGTGGCAAGTATAGATATTTTTTTCCTTATTATCTCTGTGGATTAGTTTGATTATCCAATCAGTGCGCCTTAGGGAGGAAGAGAAGGAACACCAACAAACAGAAATGAGACAGTGTGCTGATAGCTTTAAATGGAATTTCCAAGGTGTAAGTAAACTTTGAGACGTCAGCTGCATTCAGTGAAGTCTGCACATTGATTACATCTCTGTAAATGTGGGATAAGTACAGAGTAAAGGTCAACAGATTAAACATGTAGTTTAATCAGCAAATTATGCAAATGAACACAAATGAAATATACCATTCAACTGTTAAGATCAGTAAAGCATGCAACTCTATTAGTGAAGTGTTTGAGTGCTGACCATCTTAAATATACACCCAATTTATTAAACTTTAAGAAAATTCAGTTGCTGGAGGAAACAGTTAAAAGACTTTACCAGCCAAATGTCTGTGTTGATCAGCATTTATTGCAATGTAGCTATCTAAAATATGGTGAAGATAATTGGTAAAATTGGTAAAAATTAACAACAGCAACAACAACAAAACTGCATCTAAAGCTTTTTTCTCCATCAGTGGAGGGTGAATATCAATTAGCAAGTGGTGAGATAATACGACTACTTGAAATATGCTGATCAATGAGGTGGAATTTACAGACACTCAACAACTACTGTACGTGGCTCAAGTAGCAAGTTCCCTCCCAGCTCCTCATCTAGGTCAAAATCAGCAAAGCACTTAAGTACATCCATAACTTTAAGTGTAGGAGTAGTACCACGGAAGTCTTTTGCTTGCTTGCTCCTGCTGATGCTATGGAAGTAGAGACCTGAGATCAGAGCTCAGTTGTGCTAATTACAGTTCACAGATTTAAAAAGAGTCAGCTTCTGAAAGACTGGCAATCTAGAAAGACAAAGAGTGGGGGAAAAAGAGTTATTATTCTCTCTTCTCTATCTTCATTCTTTTTTTTTTTCTTCATAATTACAGCAATTAGGTGAGAAATTTTGGATTATATCCCAGATATCATTACACATATGAATGGGCTTCAGAAGTTCACAGTGTTAACACCAATGAACAGTGTTAATACCAATGAAGAACTGTTTATACACTTAGAAATAATAACCAAAATTTGCAAAGAAATAGTTAGAATTCTTAGTTAGATTAAATGTAATGAAACAGACCATTTTTGTCTCTCTGTTAGCCTTTTTTGTAATATTTAAGTCACTGTAACATGATTTTGCATGATGGTAAGTAAATGATTTTCTTTTATTTAATGCAAGCAAGTAGAACTATTTTACAGGCTGAAATTCCATTGGTGTTTTAGTTTGGATCAGAAATGTGCTTTCCAACTAATTTCTCAATGGTTCATGTTCATTTTGATTCAGTTCATATCAGGGAAACTGTTGGAGTACGCAGTTCGATTTCTTTCAAATGAAACTGTTGGAGGATGTCCTTCAGGAATGCACCTAATGCCTTCCAGCTGCAGATGAGCATTCTCTCTCAGGGACTAGCTTTTACTCACATAAAAGAAAAGGGGAGGGGGTGAACCTCCATACTGATGGTGAAAGAGGAAAAAAAACGTTTGGTTTGGGCGGGTTTGGTTTGCTTTGGTTTGCTTCTTTAGTTTGATTTATGGTTTCTTTCTTTTTTTGTTTTGTTTTGGAGTACGTTCTGACAACTTTATATCAGCCAGAAAGTCTTCTGTGTAAAGGAAGCCATCACTGTCAGGCAAATATAGGATTACAGATATCTGTACTTCTGGATAGATGTAGATTACCTCAGTGCTTGCAGAAGATTGCAAGTAGCTTCTAAAAGCAGCTGAGATGCTTTTCCTTGCCTTTCCCATTCCCCTTTCACTTCCCCTTCCTCTCTCCCTCCTACTTCCCCTTGCCCTTTTGCTGTGAAATTTTAGAAGTGAAAAATTATGCAACTTGGTCAAGGATCTATTCTACACAATGAACAAATCAAGTACTACCTATACGTAGGCACATGCAATGAGTATAAATGAGTATAAATTTATGGGTATAAATATTTACATTTCAAAGCCTGACTTTTGCTAGTCAGGAATTTCTGTTTGATGAAACAACTGAAAAATGCAAGCACAACTGAAAAACAAATTGCAGTTTTCTATTGCAGATATATTTCACTTATTAAAGCAAAGAATTAATTAGAATCTTTACACTGTCCTTATTCTTCAGCTATGTTAGTAAATCAATGTTTCAAAATTTTTAATTTCCTATTTTTAAAATAAGATAAAAAGTATTCCATGCTATTACACAATCCCAAATAGTTCCCGAAAACCACAAAGTCAGGCTTAACTCTTTAATTATGCAACCCCATGTCAATATGTGCCTTATGAGCAGAGAAAGTAGATGTGAGCAAATGAAAAAAGACATGACTTTACATGTTTTGGTTTATTTTTCTGGTAAAAAGGAGGAGGGTATACTGCAAATCCTGCTTTCAGAGGACTGCACAGAACAGATGCTGGCACTTCATGTGTTTCAGACTTGCAAACATTTCTTTTCACACTAGCATAGACACTATTCACTATTATATGTAGTTCATGGGTTTATGTGGCAAAGTTTTAACAGCAGAGGGGAGGCTACGGGATAGCATTTGTGAGGAGACGCCAGGGTCTGTCCCATGCCAGATGGTTCCAGCCAGCTGCAACAGACCCACTGCTGGGCACAGCTGAGTCCCTCAGCTAAGATGGTGGTGCTTCAGGAAAAACACAGTTAAGAAAGAGCAAAATATGCCACGCAGGCAGAGAAGAGGGAGAAAAAAAAAGGAGAAACAGCAGAGGAAACACCAAGGTCAGAAGAGGAAGAGAAGGAGGTGCTCCATGGCACTGGAGCAGAGATTGCCCTGCAGCCCATGAGAGGACACACACAGAAGCAGGTGAAAAGTGTGAGGAGGAAGGAGTGGTAGAGGACCTGTTCTGGGCTGATCACAACCCCATTCCCGATGCCTCTGCACCCATGGGATGGAGGTAGAGGAGTCTGGTGTGAAGGACTGAAGCTGCTCCTGGGAAAGGGGGAGGAAAGGTGTTGTTTTAATATTTGTCTTTTTTGTTTCCGACTACCTGAAATAGTCATTATGTTGGTTTTGGTTTTGCTTTTTTTTTTAACTGATAATACATTAAGTTAGTTTTTCCCGAGTCAAGACTTTTTTGCCCACATCAGTAACTGGTAAGCAATTACCTTGTCTTTATCTTGACCCATGAACTTTATCGTTCTTCCTATTTTGCCCCCCTGTCCCACTGTGGGTGTGTGGAGTGAGTGAGCAGCTGATGGGGGAGTTTGGCTGTTAGTGAAGTCTAACCCATGACAGGCCAGCTCAAAACTGAGCAACTAACACAGTAACACTGTGTTTTAAGTAACTGTCTTGTAACTCTCAGAGGCACACATCCATACATTTTATAAGCACACATTAATGGGTAATTAGTTTAACATTGATTGTTTATTGTTACAGCGCACAATATCATTTTATTTTGTATGAAGAAAATAAGTTGATAATCACATTTTCACAACCATCACACTGTGCTGTTTATTCCAGTGTATGTATTAAAAATGTTTCCTCTGGTAGATAAATAGATTTTCCATCAGAAAAATAAATAAGTAAATAAATAAATAAATAACGAACATCAAGGACCACAGGAACCCAGAGTTATGGATAAAGAAATATTTATCCATTATATACATTACTCTATAGGTATGTATAAAATAACCATAAAAGTATGATACTTACAACTACAGATCACTTGGCTTTGGCGAAGAATCACCAGGAAGTTTATATTGGATCCATGACTTGTATATCAATATTTCTGTTTTGTCCCAAAACTCGTAGGTTCATTTACCTGGTGTGCAAGCCAATAACACTTAGAGTCATGGTATTGGCTATTTGTTAGCAGTTCTGCGCAGAAAAGTGTGCTAGGGGGTAACTCTGCAAAGCTATTACACTTGGCATTGAAAGAGTCATCCACTGTAAATTAGCATAATTAACGTATTCATTGTTTATCAACTTTTTACTGGTGCTCATAATTCCTTATCTTGAAGCTGATTGGTGTAAAAGGTCCTTGTTTTCAATTAAAGGTACAGTGTCTCTTAATTTTACTGTGCAGGCTCAGTGGGTGAGGGTCTTCAAGTGGAGGTGGGTATCCTAACTTCTAGAGGAGTGGTTTTCATATTATAATTAGTCAAGTTCACCTTAAGGGCACATTTCATGTGGTATAGCCAAGTTTCTTGGGCAATCAGCCCACTGAAGTTTCTGCTACCTGGTTTTAGGTCCGGTTGTTCCTTCTATCCCATTGTCTTGGCAAGAATCATTTACCCAAATGATTTACAGAGTTGCAATCATAGAGGTTTTGATATCACCTGGAGACCTGTATCAGGGCAAGATTTAGGATGACTCTGTTTCTGTCTTCTGCCTTCGGAGAAGTACCCAATTGCCGATCCGCTAAAACAGTTCTAGTCCTCCTTTGCTGTCTCTTGAGTAATTTCTCACTTCTAGGAATGTTTATCTCCACTCTGCACCCTTCCACACCTAGCTTATGGCATCTCTCATGGTGAAAGCAAAGCACAGTAGAATGAATTCAGGGGAAAAAAATCCTTTAATTTTAAACAGCAGGAAACACTTTCAGAAAAATCGAAATAAAATCTACATTCATCAATTTTTATTGAAGATCCCTTTGAAATATGCTCGGTGTCTTTCTGAGATTGAAGATTCTGCTTCCTTTGCCGTATTACATACTTTATTTCTCATCTCAGGATTTTTCCCATGGATGAGTAGTTAGACAAATTGGCCCGTCCATCCTTGAGTCAGCTCACAAAAGAGCCTTCCTTTAAAAAAATGCAGTCAGGAGTCATGGTGATTCAAAATAAATAGTTTGAAGTGATCAATTGCTTGGCTACTGGATGAACCGTTAAAATGGACATTAGTAGCTCATCACCCATAGTATAGTCTTGTTTTGAATAGGAGACCTCAGGTACTTTTTCAACTGTCTGTTGACATGCTCTAGAAACCATATTCCAGTGTGCAGGAAAATGGACAAAGGGATAAGCATGAAAGAGTGACATCACTGTTATCTTCATCACTGCTGGGGCTAGTTAGAGATGCTTATGAGATGATTCATGTCTTAAATGTCAGGGAGGAAACATTCAGAAAGGGAAATCTTTTTAACACGAGAAAGAGTGAGAGAAGAATACACCAAGACGGAGAAAATAGTACTTTTACCTTGGTATGCGTTGAAAAATTCTCTGAAGATCTAGACCCAGGTCAACCTAATCCTTTATGTATGAAGTTAGAGATAAAATTGAAAGGATTATTTTAAACTCAGACTCAATTTAAACTGGCAAAATATACACACATACGTGCATGCATACATACATACATACATATATATGCAGATTTGATAAAAAGGGTATTCAGTAGAGGAGTGGTAATTCATCGGATTTTGAACTGTTAGACATGATTTTTGAGAAGTCTGAAAATATAAGTCCAGTTCTTGATCAGGCATTTGGTGAACTGTTAAACAAAGACTGTTTCCACCTGTCTTCCTCCTTTTATCACCCTTGTAACTACATTGCCTTATACATGAAATTTACACTGTTCAGTCCTTCCAAATTATTTCTGTCTGCTTTTTTCCCGAATTTCATCCAGTCCACCAATATCTTGGGGTTGAGTTTTTTGCAGTTTTAAGGTCTATCCAAGGCAAAACTTAACCTGCTGAGATGCCATTCTTTGAGGCACCACAGAGAACTAGCTGACAGCGTTTACCTTTGGTTCAAGTAGAGATCAGTATTGTCCATCTGTCCCAGGCTACAGAGCACTGGGGAAATAGGTGGGCCATATGGAGCCATATTTCCTCCTGAGTAGTCCAATAAACAGGGCAACATTAGGATGGAATAACCTTTGACTTTGTTTCCTTTAACTTCTTTGTGATTGTGTGCGCTTCTGAAAGCACTGCAAAGCAGCCGTGCAGTGTCCAGACTACAAATGAGGTGTGCCTCAATGCAGCCCTAGTGAAGGTCCTTACTGCTTCACACAGATGTGGCCACTCATCACTGTGTGTGCTGTCCCTTTGAGCAGCATGGAACATCCCTTACACACATAAGCCAAATTGGCTTTGTAGCAATGTTCGCTATGGGAGCAAGGTCTGTGTGTGCATTTGTCTGTGCATGTGTATGACTCTTCCCCGTTCCTGTAGCTTTTGAATCTATTGATTTTAGCTAGATTTGACAGAGTAGTGGAGGTCTCAAAGATAATTAAGTGCCAGTTCCAGTTTCTTGCACTTTTCTCAGTTAGCAGCTGGTGTTCCTTTGCTCTCTATTCTAATTTTCTATCCAAACCATGCTAACTGCTTTAGTATTCAGAGAAGCTTATAAGCAGCCACAGTCTGAACAGAAATCCCTGTTGGTTGATTTTACTGAAAGCCTCTACTGCTACCTCCAAAATACCCTGTGGGAGTGGACTGTAAGAAAAAAAAAAAAAAAAAAAGAGGAAACGCATTGCTTTGCTCTAGTCTTTGAGGTGATCAACTTAAAAATATGCTGTGGGTTCTGAGCACTGTCAATCATTCATCTGTCTACATTGTATGTGGCAGCCTGCCTCCTGCTACCCAAACTGTATGTTTCAGGCAGAAGAAGGGGAGCAGAGTGCTTTTATTTTGTACTGATATGGACTATACTTGATCCTCAAGTGACTGTGTTTATAAGACTATTATTCTATGCAATGAAATATTATTATTACAAAAACAATTTTGAAGTCACAATATCTCATGGACGTATTCTGTTTCTCCGGAAAAAGAAGCAACCTTATGTTAGGGAGAGTGATATGAAAGAGTAATACAACCCAAAAAAGAAGTCTAGAGAGTCTGAAGGAAGAAACAAAAGAAATGGCAGGCCTTAGAGAGAGACAGCTATCTGACTGTGGAAAGAACAACATAGACTCCTGCCTGTGGTGGCAGGGATACGGCTCAACATATTGTCCCCATTCTGGGAAACACCTTAGCTTTAGGGTTCAAAGCAGCATTTGAAGTGTTATTGCTAACCTAGACGGAAGGAATTTCTGTCTAATTTTTGATTTATTAATTAGGAAAGTAGGCATACTTCTGGATGACTAGTTTGGACAATGGTTGGCTGATACTACTGTAAATGCTACTAAAGTGTGTCAGAAGTATGTAGGGGAACCACAATACAAACATATCCATGGGTAATTTCGTAATGCTTCTGCTAACCATTTATAAGAGGTTGATAGAGGGATAGATCATGATTATCAAGACTCAGAAAAGGAAACCATGGAAATAAGGATAATATAGTACAGCATGACAGATGTCTTAAATCATATGAGACAAATAAGACAATTGCAGAGTGATTGTAGAATTATATAAAAGGTGCTTCCTACTTTAAGTGAGATTATATAAATAAGGTAGGTTTGATGGAAATATTTCTAGAAAAGAAGAGAAGCAGCATAAATAGGAAGAAAAAAAAATATGAAAAATTACTCCATAAAGAAGGAAATTACTTGAAGGAGTAACTTCCAAAATGTGCAAGTTTGGCATTGTGATAGGTATGGTTGGTGTCGTAGTAGTTTATAGTAGTTAGCTAATACCTTTCTCAGCAGCATAGATAAGATTTTCTGAAGTGGAGAGGGATTCTGGTTCAAGGGAAGGGAAGAAAAGAGGGTCACAGCAGGGAGAAAGGGAAGTGAAGGGAAGGATGAAGGAATGTATGGACACAAGGAAGTGTACATGGTTTCTGACATGATGCCTGGTCCATAAGTCGCAAGAACTGGTGCTCTGTCTCAGAGTTTGGAGAGGTGGGTGAATGCCCAATTTCAGGCATTACTTCAAGTGAAGACACTTATTCCCACAAACCGCCTCATCTTCTCTTATTTCTCATCTCCCTGGCTTACTTGCTTTGTCTTGTGGTTGTTAAAACTGATTTGCTATTGAGTAAAAGTGAGCGAAATGACCAGCGAGTGAGTAATGGAATAATCAGCAGATTCTTCAGAATAAATTAAATACAGAGAACAAAAGAAAGATGTTTACAGAAGAAGATGCAATGTTTACAACATTACATTTCCTTAGGAATCATGGGACCAGACACAACAGACCATGTGTACAGAAATATTTAAATCAATAGCAGCCCCAAGTAGAATCGCAGTGTCATAACAAATCCCAAGGATCTGAGATTCTTTTTAGCTCAAGTTACTGCCAACACATAAACTCTTTATTCTTCTAATTAAAAAATCCCAATAGCTAGCTAAATAAAAAAAAAAAAGGCAATAGACTCAACTGTTGTAATTCAATTTCCAGGTGGAGATCAGTGACAAGTGGGGTCTGAGTTGGGACCAGTACTGTTTTATATCTACATCAATGACATAAAGAGTGGGATCAAGTGCACCCTCATCAAACTAAGTGGTGTAGTTGACACACCTGAGGAGAGGGATTCCATCCAGAGGGACCTGGACAAGTTTGAGAAGTGGGCCCATGTGAATCTCATGAGGTTTAATAAGGCCAAGTACAGGGTCCCACACCCAGGTTGGTGCAACCCCCAGTATCAGTACAGGCTGGAGGATGAACGGATTGAGAGCAGTCCTGCAAAGAAGGACTTGGGGGTACTGGTAGATGAAAAGCTGCATGTGAGCTGACAATGTGCACTCACAGCCCAGAAAGACAACAGCATCCTGGGCTGCATCAGAAGTGCGGCCAGCAGGTTGAGGGAGGTGATTCTGGCCCTCCACTCTGCTCTCATGAGACCCCACCTGGAGTAATGCATCCAGCTCTAGAGCCCCCAACATAAGAAGGACATGGACCTGGTGGACTTAGTCCAGAGGAGGGCCATGCAGATGATCAGAAGGCTGGAGCACCTCTCCTACAGGCTGAGGTGCAGGCTGAGACAGGCTGAGAGAGTTGGGGTTGTTCAGCATGGAGAAGAGAGAGCTCCAGGGAGACCTTATTGTGGCCTTTCAGTACTTAATGAGGACCTATAGGAAAGATGAGGAGGGACTTTTTAGCAGGGCCTGTAGCAATAGGACAAGTGGTAATGGTTTTAGACTAAAAGAGCGTAGATTTGAACTAGATGTAATGAAGATTTTTTTTGCAATGGGGGTGGTGAGATGCTAAAACTGGTTTTCCTAGAGAGGTGGTAGATGCCCCATCCCTGGAAACATTCAAGGACGGGGCTCTGAGCAACCTGATCTAGTTGAAGATATACCTGCCTATTGCAGGGGAGGTTGGACTAGATGACCTTTGAAGCTCCCTTCCAACCCAAACTATTCTATAATTCTATGGTTCTATGAAATAGTTCAATAACCTCTGAAAACTTCTAACAGATACTGTCTCAAGCTTTTCAAGGCTGAAAAAAAGAAGACTGAAATGCCTGCTATGCTGTTTAATCTGAACGTATGAGCTAAAGTAAATGAACAGACCTATAAGAATTTGAATTAAATTTAAAAAATCATTTTTCCTAATAATAACAAAATTGAACCTCTTTTCTTCCCTCCCCAGACAGAGGAATGTGGACTATAATCTTCCTCTTTAAACTGTTCAGTGTATTTTGTCTTTGAATAAATGATTTCTCAGTTCTGCGTTTTAAGACCATATATCTTAATGTTGTTCTTTTCCCTCAAACTGACCTCCACTTCTATAATTTCAATTATAAATTGTGTTTTTATATTTGACTTTATCAGTATGGTTTATCATATAACTTTTGGAAAACAAGAGATAAGTTTGTGAAGGTGGAAAATGCAGATGTACTTACTTCACATGCAAAATTATGTCATTAGAAACTGAATCCATCTTTAAAAAACTGGTCACTAGTGAACTAAGACTTTTAAAGAGGAACTTAGAGTAGCATACGAAAGAAGAGACATGTAATATCATCTTTGAACCTGAAATATTCTATGACAATTTTAAACAGGCACAATACTGCATGAGTCAGCCATATGAAGTGAAACTCCAATATGAATTTCAATATAAAAAGCGCCTTTAAATAAATGACCGCACTAAACATTAAAGAGAGTCCGAGAGATAGATAATACACCAAAGCAAACATGGTGCACTCTTCATGAGGAAAAGTGCTGAACAGCCTCGGGAATGAGCCGTCTAAAAGGTTCAAACCTCTCTATCTTGTTTTCTATCTCTTTTATCACTATCTTTCTTGACATATAATAGCATAATTAATGAATTGATTCCAGAAAAAAAATATTTATAAATATAAGGTTTGTGTCTAGTTAATGTATTTGTTATTGAAACATATTTTCTATGTAAGAGAACATAAATTTCTGCTGGCTGATTTTTTTAGAGACTTGCAGCAGGCGATAGGAAAAACAGTAAAAAACAGACAGGGTGTCACTATGTATTTGCAAGACAAAAATGAAAAATAATCGTTAAAGTAAATATGGGTAGTAGGCTCGTCAACTACATTTACAGCTTAAATATCCATATCTCAAACAAAACCTCACTCTATTCTGGAGACTAAGAGCTGACCACTAACTTTTTGTAAGAGTTCTCGCATAGAACCAAAATTCTCATTTTCAGGTATGACATGGAAATCACTCAGATCAGTCCCTATTAGCTTGGTTATTCCTCTTTCCTGAATGTCCAGGCTCTGTATTTGAAAGACAATAGTCAATAAGAGCTGCTACAAACTTTCTAGTTGTCTTATAAGAAGTGGCTGAGGGAACTGGAATTGTTTAGCCTGAAGAAAAGGTGACTGAGGGGAGACCTTATCACTTTCTACAACTACCTTAATGGAGGTTGTAGTGAGGTGGGGACTGGTCCCTTCTCCCAAGTAACAAATGATAGGACAAGGGGAAACGGCCTCAAGTTGTGCGAGGGGTGGTTATGGAGGGGAGGTTATCCTAATGGATATTAGGAAAAGTTTCTTCACCAAAAGGGTTATCAAAGATTGGAACAGGCTGCCCAGGGAAGCGGTGGAATCACCATCCCTGTAGGTATTTAAAAGACAGGTAGATGTGGAATCTAGGGACATGGTTTAGTGATGATTTTGGCAGTGTTAGGTTGATGGTTGGACTCAATGATCTTAAAGGTCCCTTCCAGCTGAGACGATTCTATGATTTTGTATCATCTCTTGATTGGGGGACTGCTGAAGTTAGGCACTATGGAAAGTCTGTCCACATATTATTTCAGGTGCTAATTTTTAATCATCTGATAGCAAACAAAGGATAGAGTTTTAAAAGCTGATCCAGTTTCTTATGTTTTTTCTTATGCTTTTGCACTTTTTACCTCATGTAATTTCTCCATCTAGACTACAATATCACAAATAGCCATACATGTTTACAGACAAATCAGGCACAACTTAACAACAATGTAGTACACTTTTATAGGAAATCTATTTAGAAGTTACAGAAATTAATAAAGAGTTATAGTCTTTCTATAGACCTATTTAAGCTTTGTATGAAGTTCATGACAAATTCTACAGGATGGGTTACTAAAAACTATATGAAATCTATTGCTTTCTATTCAGTTAGGTCTATTTACTGGAAAAAACTAGACTCTATATACCCACCATGTTTTTTTCAAATGCATCTATTATTATCTGTGCTGTGCTTGTTCCATAAGAAAGTCATAATCATTGGGATTCTGACTTTTCTTCTTTTGGCTTAGAGTATGCATTCTTAGGTGAGTGATGTATCTAGTATTTGAATTTTTACTTCTCTAACCTCAACAGTGTATTTTATAGGGCTGTTAGAAGTGCAAACTGTGAAGAAACATTGCAATGACCATTTACCAATGGCTACAAGTTATTATACATGAAACTGAATTTGGTTTTAGTCTGAAGGAAGCATTAAATGACAACATAATGCAATTTAGAAATTGTTTTTTTCTTGTTTACTCTTCTCTTTTTAAACATACCAAGAATATCCTTCATCTTCTGGACTCTCTTATCTTTTATGCATCCTGCTACAAAAGCATGAAGTTCATGTCACAGCAAAGCTTCTTGCCATCTGTAACAATGTCCCACTTATCAGTGAGATCCTGCTTATGAACACTGAAATACATATACATGTATATATATATTCTTTTTATTTGTGTATATATTTATTTGTGAAGCAGAGATACCTTATAACTTCAGCCTTTAGTGCTGGGCCTTTTGTCTGTCAGTTCCCTCATGATGACACAAAGGAGTAGACACAAGTATCTCTGCTCCTTCTACAAGAAAATAAAACCACAGAAATGGTATTTGAAGACCAAAATTGTGAAAGTATTTAAACTGTTTAGAAAAAAAAAATTTTCTTCCTTCTTCCTCTGTTGGAACAACATGCATATATTTACACTGTGTCTGAGATAACATTTTTGCATAATCTTATAGAACTGATTTTTTAAATTTTGTTTTCACCATTGCAGTCAGTACAGATAGAGCATAATACTCTCCAGACCACATTACTAGATCCAACTTGTTCTTTGTTGTTCAGTCTCTTCTATAAGTGAAGATTAAATCCACACCATGGATTAGGTCTTCCAGGCTACAAGTTTAATTTCCACAATTCAACTAGCATGTTATCAACTGTTAAATCTGCAAATATGAATCCTGAGCTACATATTTCTTTTTAACTGCAGGCACAGGAGATGATTTATACTATAAAAATTGCCTTTAAAATTGCTTGAGAAATTTCAAAATGTGGCAAGACAGTGAGCAAGTATGTGAAGAAAATCCTGTATTTTCATTTTCATACAAACATCAGCTTTCTTATAAACATTAGCTTTATCCAGTAGTAGGGTTGTTTTTAGAAAGCTCTTTCTTTTGTCTGGATTCAGTTAAGACAAAGGTATTGTTATGATGAGATCACTATAAACCTGGCAATGGGTCAGAAAGATGCATGTGTTTTTAAGAATGAGAAATGAGAAAATGTTAAGATCCTAAACACCTTCTAACAAATCTTATTTAAAGGCAGTTATTACTCTTAACTAATGGAACTGGTTTATTGAGGACTGATATTAAAGTCCAAGAGCAAAGGTAAAGGAATACGAAACTTGTTTTAATATATAGCACTGGATCTAGAAAGAGAAAATCACTGACATTCAGTACCTTCATATATAAATATTTGGTTAACCCCATTTTAATGATTTCTTAATGATCCTGTGATGTTACAGGTCTGCTTGCAGTTGGCAAGACTACAGAAGAGATGTATATGTTCTTGAACGTGTCATTAACCCCTGTGTTATTATTTTTCTCATTTCATCAGTGCAATATGCCAGGTTTCCACTCAGGTTTATATACATTGCCCCAAAGTACTCATACACAAGTATAAAACTGTACTACCTGGCTTTGACTGCAACTTCTTTCCTTTCCTGGAAACCCAGTGAAGTCAATATATATTCATGATCTAATCCAATAGAGCATGTGATTAACTTCATGCACTCACACCAAAGGCAGCATTCACATGCTTCAAGTTAAATAGTGTTTGTCTTGACTTTTGAATAAATAAGAATAAAATTTGAAGTATTCATTTAAAAAAAAAAAAGATAAACATCTTCAGATATTTTTGTTATTTACCCGATCAAGCTTACCTGTGAAAAAAAGAGCTTTTACTATCCTTTTTGTTTTACAAATATCGTCATCCTGAGGAAAAAACCTCTCATTAGTAACTAATGTGTTAAGAAATTGTTAGTTGATTATGAGACAATTTTAACATATTGAAATATCTTAAATTGCTCTTTCCTTGTCAATGCAATCAGCCTTCCTTTGTGTGCTTTGTCTATAGTTTTTCTTTATGCCTACATACAGCGCAGGAAGGAGTAAGCTTATGGATAACATTCCTTTATGGGCATTCCTCATGCATCACATTAGAAAATAACAGTAGGTAGGCACATGTAATCAAACTTTTCATGAAAAGTAATCAAACTTGGAGCCATTACTGCTGACATATGCACCTGATCACAAGTAAATGCTAATTACATTTCAGATTAGCTAATATCAGATCATCTAATGTTCAAACTACACTTTTCCAATGAAGAAGTCTCACTGAAATCCCCATCTGTAATTCCAGGAACAGTATGTACCTTGATTGATCTGGATTATTGGGAATGGGATCAGCTTAAATTCAGAAGAACAGAACATCTTGATAAGTGTTTTTTTCATCTCTGAGATTCAGCTTTACATTAAACCTCAAGAAAATGCCAGTTCTGAAAGCTCTCACTTCAATTTTACTTGCAGTGTACATCAATAGGCAGGAATGCCATGACCTTTTGTATGATGTACTCCATAAACTCTTGCACTCCTGTCACTGATTTTGTCACAGTTAGATTTGTTTATGTTTTCTAGGTACTGACATACAGTAAAGATTCTGTAAAACCTCAATACTTTTGGGTGGATTCTCATTAAACAGTTTTTGTTCTCCTTTCATCAGTGTTTAACTTCATCAGCTTTAATAGAGTTGCTTTTGATTTACAACAGTTTGTGAAAAGAACCAGAAGCACCCTTCATATCATACATAGAACAATGTTCAAAGCAATTTTCTCTCTCATTTTGATGGAACACTGAACACTAGAGGATCTGCGACCCAACTATTTCAGAAATTCTTCAACTAACAGTAATTTTATGCACATGTGGTTTTAATGTTCTTTATCTTGAAACCTCTATCGGGTGATCTTAGTGACACCAAGACTACCTGCGTCTACTGTTCTCAGAATGTAATGTTCCGTTATATCTCACTTTCACAGACTTATCCCGTTCATACCATCACTGCCTTGCAACAAACCTTTCTTTGGGAATTGTCGGCTTATATGCTTGCATAAACATTTTCAAGATTTATTGCAGCATCCAGCAGTTTAGGTAGAGTTAGGCTTCATTGTTGTGTCTTTGCTGGGCTTATATAGCAGTACCTTTCATGCTAACTGCTTGCAGAGGATTGCTGTATATCATATTGTCCTGTAGGACTCTCCCTTACATTTGATATTTACCCATTTATCAGCTGGTGCTGTGACACTTTCCCAAACTGTTACAATAAAGGTACTACAACTGTTCCCTAGAGGAGGAAGCTGATCAGCTAAATCTCTTGCTTAAATCTTAGAAATAAAAAGGCAGTAACAGCAGTACTCATCTCATAGAATCATAGAATCTTCATGGTTGGAAAGGACCTTTGAGATCGTTGAGTCCAACCATACACACACAATTCCAATTAATGTTCTACCAACCTACCAAAAATTCAACTCGTGAATTTTTCATGAAACGTTTTTGGAAGGGCTGTTAGCCAGAAAGTATACACAGCTCACAGGTGAGTCATGAGAATATGATTTTCTTAAACAAACAGAAGTCGTCTTAAATGCTTATAAAGGGCTTGCTAGAGGATGAATGGGAGACTCATCATGTTGCCAAGCCCTCCTAGAAGCTGTCTGCAGCTTGCCTGTAGAGCAGATGCATAGAAAAATTAAATAATGCCAGGCTCATGGCTGTTCTTACAGCCTTCAAGGACTTCCAAAGTCACTGAAATGCTCTTTGAGTCAAAGAGATTTCACATCTGTCACATCCTAAACATATTAATATGAAAGGTGTTAAAAATGACTTTGTAAAATACTTCTGTAGATGTTTCCTGAGTGCTCTGTTTCACAGTAGTACTGCAGCTCTAAAACTATGTTCTGTGACTTTCTTATTTCTTCTCTGTCCTTCTGCTCATATTTGATTTGATACGAATCAGAAGGCAATCCACACATATTGAAGCATAATTTCAGAGGACTTTTCTCATAAAGAGGTTTCACCTAGGTACTAATTTACAAGTAATTAGGCAACGGTAACTCAGCGCTAAGTATTTAATGGTCTCAAAAGTATCTACAATTGATTCATCTTGTAATTTATTGTGGATGCCAAATCAAAGTTTATTATGAAAACTTTGGCCCTACGGGTATATTTGTAATATAAAGTGTTTGTAGTAATAATACAACAACAACAACAACAACAATAATTATAATGATGATGTTATTATTATTAATAATAATAATAAAACTAATTGAAAGCTATTTAAACTTCTTGTATTCAATATTGGGTACCACATTACCACATGAGTCGCTGTGGAGACCAGCTTCAGTGCAGGTAAGGCCTCACTGGGGAAGGGGATCGCGGCGGATAAGGCCGGCAAAGGGCTCTTTTGAGGGCTCTTTCGAGGGCTCTTGTAGCCAGGAAAGGTGGCTAGCTCGTGCCGAAACCGGCAGCTCGGGGGCGGGCTGCTGACGCGGCAGGGGCGGAGTCAGCATCACACGCGGCACGCGGGTAGCCTACGTGGTCACCCAGGGCGGCACCGCACTGCGAGCGAACGAACAAGGAGCAGCATTTCGTACGGTGGGTCACTGGAAGCCTTGAGTCTAAGCTAAGCAGAAGCTGGGCAACCACAAGCAGAGGAACATCGGCGTGCAAGGGCACCGGCTCAGGGCGCGAGGGAAGCAAACAGCAGAGATCCTCCATCTCCCGGCACGAGAAAAGAACATGGCTGCAAAACAGTCAAAAGCTTCTGCGAGGAAGAACGTGGGAACTCAGACTGAGCTCCTTTGCAAGCATGTGGCTGTGCAGGTCTCGGGCTGTAATGAATGCCTGAGTCTGGCACTGCTCCCACAGGGTTCCAGAGACACTGTGTGCATACGGTGCAATCAAGTAAATGATCTGCTCAGGAAGGTGGTTGAACTGAAGGAAGAGGTAGAAAGGTTAAGAAGTATTAGGAACTGTGAAAACGAAATAGATTGGTGGAGCCATACCCTGAGGCAAAGGCAGCAGGAAGAGGCTCTATCAGAAGTGGATGACCCACTTCCCTCCTGTCACCAGGCAGAAGGAGAGGACTCAAGGGATGAGGGGGAGTGGAGTCAGATCCCTCCTCGGAGAGGTAAGCGAAACCTCTCACGGCCCCGCTCACCATCCCAACTGCCCTTACATAATAGGTATGAGGCTCTGGAAATTGAGGACCAGGCGATTGAGGATGGAGAAGCTGATCCATCCAGTGAAATGCCCAGTGCTCGTCACTCACCCCCATGCCTCAGGACGTCCTCAACAAAGAAAGAAAGAAGGGTTATTGTAGTAGGTGACTCCCTTCTGAGAGGAACAGAGGGTCCTATCTGTAGACCGGACCCATCCCACAGGGAAGTCAGCTGCCTCCCTGGGGCCAGAATTAAGGACATACGGAGGAAACTCCCTTCCCTGGTCCAGTCATCAGATTACTATCCGCTACTGATATTTCAGGTAGGCAGTGACGAAGTAGGTACCAGAAGTCTGAGGGCAATGAAGAATGACTTTAGGGCCCTGGGACGGCTGGTTAAGGGATCGGGAGCACAAATAGTGTTCTCCTCTATCCCACCATTTGCAGGGGTAGACGAGGGGATAAATAGGAGGAGCCAGCAAATTAACTCCTGGCTCCGCGACTGGTGCATCCGGCAGGACTTTGGCTTTTTTGAACATGGGCTGATCTACAGGAAACCAGGCATACTGGCATCAGGCAGGGGAAGCCTAACCCGAAGGGGAAGAAAGAGACTGGGACAAGAATTAGCAGGGCTTATCCATAAGGCTTTAAACTAGGTTTGATGGGGGATGGGGACGAAACCAGGATCACAAAAGTGGTGCCTGGGAGCAACATAGCAGTGCTCATGGGTAAAAGTGATAGCAAGGTCTTGCAGCCTGTCTCAGCGATGGTGGGGGATAGTGAATTGTGTGGCAGCATAGACACAAGGAGTAGTGATAATTTGGTAACTACAGTAGTGTCCGAGAATGATCAGGTGCAAATCAGGGCCGGTCCCCCCGAGAAAGTGGCAGGACAATTAACCCAACTGAAGTGCATCTACACTAATGCACGCAGCATGGGGAATAAGCAGGACGAGCTGGAGGCCATCGTGCAGCAGGGAAACTATGATGTGGTTGCCATCATGGAAACGTGGTGGGAAGACACACACAAGTGGAGTGCTGTAATTGATGGCTACCAGCTTTTCAGAAGAGATAGGCAAGGGAAGAGAGGTGGTGGGGTGGCCCTCTATGTTAGGGGCGGTTTTGAATGTCTAGAACTCAACAGTGTGAATGACAGTGTTGAGTGTGTATGGATAAAAATCAAGGGGAAGGCCAACAAGGCAGATATCATGATGGGAGTTTGTTATAGACCCCCTAATCAGGATGTAGAAACCGATGAAGTATTCTTTAAGCAGCTGGCAGAAGTCTCGCGATCATCTGCCCTTGTTCTTGTGGGGGATTTCAACTTCCCGGATGTCCGCTGGGAATACTACACAGCAGAGAGGGAACAGTCCCGGAGGTTCCTGGAGTGTGTGGAAGACAACTTCCTAACACAGCTGGTGAAGGAACCTACTAGGGGAAGTGCCCTACTGGACCTACTGTTTGTTAACAGAGAAGGTCTTGTGGGGGATGTAAAGGTTGGAGGTCATCTTGGGCAGAGTGACCATGAAATGATAGAGTTTTCAATTCTTGGTGAAGGGAGGCGGGGAGCCAGCAAAACTGCCACCTTGGATTTCCGAAGGGCAGACTTTAGCCTGTTGAGGAGCATGGTTGAGAGCGTCCCTTGGGAGGCAGTTTTGAAGAGCAAAGGTGCCCAGGAAAACTGGTCATACTTCAAGCAGGTGCTCTTAGAAGCACAGGAGAAGGCCATCCCCATGTCCCGAAAGACGAGCCGACGGGGAAGAAGGCCAGCCTGGCTAAATAGAGAGCTTTGGCTGGACCTCAGGAAAAAAAGGAAGGCTTACATTCTCTGGAAAAGGGGCTTAGCAACTTATGAGGATTATCAAGATATAACAAAGCTATGCAGGGGGAAGATTAGAAGGGCCAAAGCTCAATCAGAACTCAGCTTGGCCACTGCAGTTAAAGACAACAAGAAGAGATTTTTCCAGTATATCAACAGAAAAAGGAAAACTAGGGAAAATATAGGTCCACTGATGAATGAGACGGGTGCCCTAGTGGTGGAAGACACAGAGAAGGCAGAGTTACTGAATGCCTTCTTTTCTTCGGTCTTCACTGATAAAGCCGTCCCTCACACATCCCATACCCTGGAGGCAAAGGGGAAGGTCTGGAGAGAGGAAGATTTTCCCTTAGTTGAGGAGGACTGGGTCAGAGACCACTTGGCCAAGCTGGACATTCATAAATCCATGGGCCCTGACGGGATGCACCCGCGAGTGCTGAGAGAGCTGGCAGATGTTATCGCTAGACCACTCTCCATTGTCTTTGCAAGGTCTTGGGGAACAGGAGAGGTGCCTGAGGACTGGAGGAAGGCTGACATCACTCCAATCTTCAAAAAAGGCAAGAAGGAGGACCCAGGGAACTACAGGCCGGTTAGTCTCACCTCTGTCCCTGGGAAGGTAATGGAACGACTCATTCTGGATGTCGTCTCCAAACACATAGAGGAACAGGAAGTTATTGGAAGTGGTCAGCATGGATTTACCAAGGGCAAATCATGCCTGACCAATCTGATAGCTTTCTATGATGTTATAACGGGTTGGCTGGATGAGGGGAGAGCCGTAGATGTCATCTACCTTGACCTTAGCAAGGCTTTTGACACTGTCTCCCATAACATCCTCATTAGGAAGCTGAGGAAGTATGGGCTAGACGAGGTGACAGTGAGGTGGATCGAGAGCTGGCTGAGTGACAGAACTCAGAGGGTTGTGATCAGCGGCACAGAGTCCAGTTGGAGGCCTGTAACGAGTGGTGTCCCTCAGGGGTCAATACTTGGACCAATTTTGTTCAATATATTCATTAATGACCTAGATGAGGGGACAGAGTGTATCCTCAGCAAGTTTGCTGATGATACCAAGCTGGGAGGGGTGGCCGACACTCCAGAGGGCCGTGCTGCCATCCAGCGTGACCTGGACAGGCTGGAGAGCTGGGCAGAGAAGAACCTAATGAGGTTCAACAAAAGCAAGTGTAGGGTCCTGCACCTGGGAAGGAAGAATGCCAAACACCAGTATAGGTTAGGGGCGGACATGCTGGGAAGCAGCTCTGAGGAGAAGGACCTGGGGGTCCTGGTAGACAGCAAATTATCCATGAGCCAGCAGTGTGCCCTTGTCGCCAAGAAGGCCAATGGCATCCTGGGCTGCATAGGGAAGACTGTGGCCAGTAGGTCGAGGGAGGTCATTCTCCCCCTCTACTCTGCACTGGTGAGGCCACAACTGGAGTACTGTGTCCAGTTCTGGGCTCCCCAGTTCAAGAGGGACAGGGAACTACTGGAGCGAGTCCAGCGAAGGGCAACCAAGATGATTATGGGACTGGAGCACCTCCCTTATGAGGAAAGGCTGAAAGAGCTGGGACTCTTTAGCCTGGAGAAGAGAAGATTGAGGGGGGACCTGATTAATGTTTACAAGTATCTAAAGGGTGGGTTTAAGGAGGACGGAGCCAGGCTCTTTTCAATGGTTCCCAGCGACAGGACAAGGGGCAATGGGCACAAGCTAGAACATAGGAAGTTCCGTTCAAATACACGGAAAAACTTCTTTACAGTGAGGGGGACAGAGCACTGGAACAGGCTGCCCAGGGAGGTTGTGGAGTCCCCTTCTCTGGAGATTTTCAAGACCCGCCTGGATGCAGCCCTGAGGGATGTGCTTTAGGCAATCCTGCTCTAGCAGGGGAGTTGGACTAGATGATCTCTAGAGGTCCCTTCCAACTCTGAAGATTCCGTGATTACTAAAAAAATATTGACAAATTTGAAGGAAGTTACATATAAGTAGCAAAAAATAACCAGACTGCTTTATGAGTGAAGATTAAACGAGGTAACTGTGTACAGCTTGACTAAATATTGACTAAGGTGAACAGCCTAGGTTATGTTAAGGCCTTTTGGCACAGTCATGCTCCTGAGAGTACAGCAGACATAGACTACACCAGAAAGAATTTCAGAAGGGCTTTTAACTTTAAGGACATTCAGTTCTTCCTGACTGTACAGGAGAACAGTGCGAACAGTCTCATGTTGAAGGATATTGACCTGCACAGTTTCATGCCTTCCCTTCTCTCGTCAGTTCTTTAAGAGTTATGTCCCCAAATGTCTCTGCCACATGCACCCAGGAACAAACTGGTCTTCATGCATTTTCCACGTTTTTTGTGAAATATATTTGAATGGGATATTTAGTCTGGAAGGTAGAAGCAAATGTGTGCGGTTTTAAGCTGATCTGGACTTTACTAACAGTGGAATTCAAATTTATCCCAATGAGTCTTTTCCTATTCTAATTCCTATGATTCTAAGAAGATCAGAGTACAATGATTTTAGCATGAAATTTCTGTATTTCTATGAAGAGGGTATTCAAGCATTCAGAGATCTAGGGAAAAAAAAAGCCAACAAAACCAAACCAAAACATTAAAACATATACTAATGTGAATTTAACAAAAATATTTAAATTTAAAGAAAGAATAGAGTAAAGCGGAGAGAAATGAGAATGTTGAAACAAAATAATCCAGTTTTCAGTCAGTTTGAAGCTTAACTATGTTTCCGGCAATGTTGGTTAAAATTCTCATTTTATAGAAATTCCTGCAATACAAATACAGTTTGAAGATGCAGAAACTTGCATTTGAATCCCTTTCTATTTAATTAATAACTTGGTCCTTTTATGTGTTTCTTAAATATTGATGGGAGGATGAGGACGTGAAGGGAGCAAGGAAGAGAGTCAGAGAATGTCAAGAAATTATGTATTGCTCCTGATTTTTAGCTTGTATTAGAACTTAATAAGGGTTTTGAACATTGGTCTTGTAATAGACTGGGAAAATGGCATAGAAGCTGTGGATTTTTTTGAATAAATCATAGAAAATAATTCTTAACCCTTTCTTTGCATAATATGTAATATTTGCAATGACAGTTTCTTATAGCAAAAAACACTCTAAAACACAATAGCAGACTCTGTACTAGTTACAATTAAAACTGTATGTGGAAGTTATCTTGTTTAAATATATTTGCAAAACATAAGAAAACAAGAGGTAGAAAACAAGAGTTTAAAAAAAAAAAAAGACTAATCACAGTAATTCGTGAATAACCTTAGCAGGAGCACGCATCAAGTATAGATTTGCTACAACATAAGATTTTAAAGAATATTTTAAAGAATCAAAATTTAAAGCTTGCCTGGCATTTCTTAATATTTATATTTTCTATTATGAGAGAAATGGAGGAGAAGATACCTTCAGGGCAGAAAGAAGAAACGGTGAACATTTTGATAAAGAGTTCAATGGGAGAAATAGAAATGGTAATAGATGCCTATAGCATACTTCTTTTTGTAGCTTGCTGTTTCAGCTTAAGAGAAGTCACATTCTGCATGTTTTCTCTGCCTAACACCATCTTTGTTCTTTACTGTAAATAGGCAGGATTCTTCCATCTTTTAGAATTAATTTTGGACTTTCTGTAAAATGAAGTTGGAAAATGATTGTGTCAATAATAGTTATTACCTTTCAGGCTAGTAAAAATTCCCATAAAATTCCTTTTTTATGTATAATTAACCTTATGAAGCTTATGAAAAAAATGCCAAATCTTGTATTAGGGTTGCTGTTATTAGCTATGTTGTGTCTTCTGCACCACTGACAAACTGGAACCCGTAGGTCTCTTTATAACAAACTTTACATGCCTGACTGAGACTTGCGCACTCTTTATCTTCAAATTTATGAAATAAATGTATTATTTTCCTTGCATAGGAATTATTTTTTTTTATCACCTGTGGACTATCATGATGGTGATAAATTCTATGTGCTGTGATACATACTGTCATGGGTAAAATGCCTTTGCTTCAGGAAATTTTGCTGGTTGTAACTATCCTTCATTTCCTCTTCCTCCTGCAGATTCCTGTCACAGTCCCTCTCTAAGGTTCAGATTATGTTATCTAGCGTTTTAGCCATTTCTTTATGACATACTGCACAATGCTCATTTCTTCTGTGTTTGTTCCTTCCAAAACAATTTCAGAAGGGCCTTTCAAAACTTGTACTCCTCCATCCAGGAGCCTGGTGACCCTCACACTAAGATTTTGTGCTAACAGAAACTCATGGAGAGACCACCTTGCCCCACCAGTTCTTGCGGTCTGTAAGCTTATACCTTTTATTGTCATCATAACCTTTGTATTGATTAGGAGAGCTTTGCGCTACAGGCATTACAGACCTCTCACTTTTTAATGACATTAATAAATTTAAGTTAGTCTTGAGACTTAATTGGAAACATACGATATATTATTGAAAAAAAATCACCCTCTTTCACTGTCCTTACTGTAACTGTCAAAACTATCTTAAGTACGTGAGCCTAGGTATCTCTGGCAGCTAAACCAGCAAATAACTATCATTCATATAATTCTGTTATGCCAAGCAGAATGTTTGATTTCATAAATAATACCTTGAGATAGTTTGATCTGAAACAGGTAAAATCTACACAGTTGGTTGATGCTGAGTTTCTCTCATTTTTCAAATCTCTAACCTCCATGGCAATCCCTGCAATCTCTTGGATTTCTGCATGAAATAGCCTCATGCCTCATGTATTCCTCCTCCTCTGTCCTTGCAGTACCAATGGGAAATACTGGGAAAGCAAGTGCTTCAGTCTATGTTCAACTAAATATATACTTCATTCAACCTGTCTCCTCAGGGGATTTTCAACCTGGTTGTAAAAAGTGAAGCTCTTTGGAAGAAATGTTGTTAAGTATAAAAATGAGTTACTTAAAACTTTTTTATTTTTGTCCTCTGACTATACTCGAGAAATAACTGTTACTGAAGATGTCTTGGCTCTGCCTCCTTCACCTACTATTCTGCATCAGTAGAAGTACCAGTTTCAGTATCAGTATCAGTATCAGTATCGGTAGAAGTACAGTTTCCATGGACAATATCAAATTAAGAGAGAATTGGTGGGTGTGGTTGGGAGCTGGACTCAACAATTGCTTTTTTCCCCCCTCGTAAAGAACTGTGGCTAAAAAATTGCAGGATCATTTTAGTCTCCCACAAATAAGAAAAAGTCACCCCCAGAGAACCACATTGTATATTAGGTAGTGTGTTCAGAGAACATAAGATAACAGTAAGTAATTCTTTTTTCTCTTAGGATTTTTTTTTCTCAAATTTCTGTAAAATGTGAAATCACCGTAGTGTTTCAGGATTATTCAATGAGCTTGCAATATTCTTTCAGGAATGTCTCTCAAGAGCTCAAACTATATTTATTTATTCTCCACTATGATGGCTGGATTTTGAAGTTACCTAAATTGGAACTTTTACAGTGAGTTTGGCTGAGCAATTTGATCATTGTAATTAATTTTAGGATATGTGTTACTACACATATTCAGAAATTTATAAAAGTGAGTCTTAAATTCATTAACTAGTTTTCTTGGTATGCTGTCCTGCAAAAATTCAGCTTAAATGTTTCACATAATGTGCAATAATTCACTTATTAACTTTAAAATCAATAACTATAATTTATACTTATACATTTTTTCTTCTCAAGTTACTTAAATGAAATGTGTCTTAATTCCACTCTGTCTTTTTGCTAATAATGGACCAAGTTATCTCATCAAACAGGAGCCCACATAATTGTCATCAATTTCTTTCTTCTTTATTCTTATTCCTGTACTGGACATCAAAACAAGTCTATATAGCATGTTTCCTAGTTTAGCAAATGACACATGTAAATGCTTTATCAAAATACACAATGTTGTTGTAATGCTAGGGTAGAAAGGCGTTGCCAAGGGATCTGGACAGACTGGATCGATGGGCCAAGGTCAATGGTATGAGGTTCAACAAAGCCAAGTGCTGGGTCCTGCACTTGGGTCACAACAACCCCATGCAGCGCTACAGGTTTGGGGAAGAGTGGCTGGAGAGCTGCCTGGTGGAAAAGGACCTGGGGGTGTTGGTTGACTGCTGGCTGAATAAGAGCCAGCAGGGTGCCCAGGTGACCAAGAAGGCCAACAGCATCCTGGCCTGTATCTGGAATAGTGTGGTGAGTAGGACTAGAGAAGTGATCGTCCCCCTGTACTCAGCACTGGTGAGGCTACGCCTTGAGTACTGTGTCCAGTTTTGGGCCCCTCACTACAAAAAAGACATTGAGGTGCTGGAGGATGTCCAGAGAAGGGCATGCTGAGGGGTCTGGAGAATAAGTCTTATGAGGAGAGGCTGAGGGAGCTGGGATTGTTTAGCCTGGAGAAAAGGAGGCTGAGGGGAGACCTTATTGCTCTCTACAACTACCTGAAAGGAGGCTGTAGAGAGGTGGGGGTTGGTTTGTTCTCCCAAGTAATAAGCAATAGGATGAGAGGAAATGGCCTCAAGTTATGCCAGGGGAGGTTTGGATTGGATATTAGGAAAAATGTCTTCACTGAAAGGGTTGTCAGGCATTGGAAGAGGCTGCCCAAGAAAGTGGTTGAGGCACCATCCCTGGAGGTATTTAAAAGATGGGTAGACATAGTGCTTAGACATGTGGTTTAGTGATGGTTTTTGTCAGAGTTAGGTTGATGGTTGGACTAGATGATCTGAAAGGTCCCTTCCAACCTAGGCAATTCTATGATTCTGTTCTATGATTCTGTAAAAACATCTTATTACCATAGAAAAAATGCTCTAAAAGAAGCATCTAAGCCAGTGCTTACTAAGACATAGATTTTATGTTGGTGAAGGGTTGCATAAAAGTAGGGGACTGTAAATATGCTGTTTTACTCCTCACATGTATATGACAGAAATAATTTCTTACTTTCAAACATACTGCAAAGATTCAGGCAGCTTGCTTATCTAGCCACTCCTCCAAGGGATCTATATAGAAAGGAAGAAAGAAAGAAAGAAAGAAAGAGAGAAAGAGAGAAAGAAAGAGAGAAAGAGAGAAAGAGGGAAAGAGAGAAAGAGGGACAGAAAGAGAGAAAGAGAAAGAGAGAAAGAGAAAGGGAGGAAGGAAGAAAGGAAGGAAGCAAGGAAGGAAGCAAGGAAGGAAGGAAGGAAGGAAGGAAGGAAGGAAGGAAGGAAGGGAGGGAGGGATAGTCTGAAAAAAAGCGTCTGTGGAAAAGGGATGAACTCAAGAACATGTAGATCACCTCAGGAGGTATCTGCAGGTATTCACAGAAAGACAATAAAGTCATGTTTCCCTGGCTGAGGAATGAGGGATGTCACCTCCCCCTCTAGATTTAAAGGAGGGCCTAGGATGAAAATAGCCGTTTGTCATTGTTTAACCCACATCTGGCAACTAAGCACCACACAGCTGCTCGCTCATTCCCCCCAGGTGGGGTCGGGAGAGAATCAGAGGGTAAAAGTGAGAAAACTCATGGTTGAGATAAAGACAGTTTAATAAGTAAAGCAAAAGCCATGCGTGCACAAGCAAAGCAAAACAAGGAATTCATTCACCACTTCCCATTGTCACACAGGTGTTCAGCCATCTCCAGGAAAGCAGGGCTCCATCACACATAATGGTTACTTGGGAAGACAAACTGCCCTAAGTCTGATTGTCCCCCCTTTCCTTCTTCTTCCCCCAGCTTTATACGCTGAGTATGATGTCATATGGTATGGAATATTTTTTGGTCAATTGGGGTCAGCTGTCCCGGCTGTGTCTCCTCCCACCTTCTTGTGCAACACCAGCCTACTCACTGGTGGGGTGGTATGAGGATCAGAAAAGTCCTTGACTCTGTAAGCACTGCTCAGAAATAACTAAAACATTCCTGTATTATCAACACTCTTTCAAGCACAAATTCAAAACATAGCCCCATACTAGCTTCTATGAAGAAAATCAACTCTACTCCAGCCAAAACCAGAACACTATTGACTCAAATTCAGAAGTTGTTAAATAAAAAATCTGTAATAGCTGAGTGGGACATATAAATGGAAGTTTAGTTCATTTGTGTAGAAGGACAGACACCAGTTATGGATTACTATAGAGTCTCCAGTGAAACAATTTTGAACTTAAGATATAGTTTCAGAGGTTTATGTTTCCAACTCAATAAATTTGTATGCATTAACTTTGACCGTACTATTAAAACCTAAATTAATGGCAAACATGTAGAGGAACTACTGTTTCACAGTGAAAAAAAAAAATTCCTTCTAATGAACTATGGAGAAGTATCTGTAATTTAGCTCTTTAGAAGTATGAAAGAAATTCCTTTTGTTGACTTTAAAGATTATCTATTTCTTGATATGTGTAAATATAGCTTAAAATTTTAAATGTGAACTCTGAACATGTTTATAGCCATCTATATAGTATTTTCATTAAAAAATTGATTCTTGCAATCATATTTGACAAGAAAAATGCACAAGTGCAAAATACCTGCAAGTCTATAAGGAAACATGAATGGAGGATGGACTCCATTTATAATGGACTGATTGCCAAGAGTTTCAAACACGTGTGTCAGGAAGCTAGATAGATGATATCTATACATGGGCATGGCAGTCTGAATATTCTCTATATAGAAAAGGTTATGGTAAAAAAAACCAAACCAAACCAACAAAAAAAAACGAAACCACAAACAACAAAAAAGCCCCCAAACCAAAACGAGAAACTCCAAAGCCAAAGGGAATTGCAGTAATTAATTTCCTTTCTATATACATATTTAAAAGCCTATTTTTAGCATCTCAGGTTGACACATTTGATAATAAAATTGATGAATGTGTTTATTTTTCTATTGGTCTAAGCTAATAGTATTGCATGAGACATTCCCAAACACTGAAAAAAGTACTCTCCTGTTCCAATGTCTGTAGTAAATAGTTCCTTCTAAAAGGGATCATAACTTTGGCTTACGTCTCCTTAAGGAGCTGTTATTTAAACAGGAGTCTATAGGGTTCATAAAGGTTAGTATCAATGACTAAGCCTGTCAGTTTAGGATCTTCAGTTGACTTACGCATTCACTTCTGTTGTTCTCTGAATAAAAGAGAACTGGGAGGAATATTCAGGAATAAAGCACTCACTTGGGAAGCTGAGGATAAATTTATTGCAATAATAAGACTTAAAGTAACTTACATTACCGTAGCATCTCCTGATGTACCTTCTGGCAAAGTGTCTACTTTCTATGGAAAGTCTTTTCCAACCTGAAACGTGTTTCTAGGTTAGGCAATAAAGGGGAAAAGCCACTTACTCTATAACAGTGATTCTGATGACAGCAGTCAGTAAGAAGACAAAGGTATAGATCTAGGAAAAAAGATGCTACATGAATGCAAGGAATTTTCTCAGTATAAAAGGATTTGTAAAAGCAAAAAAAAAGAAAAGTCCTTCATAAGTTTATTATAAGATATTTTAAACAACAAAAAAAAATCTTTGATGATTTCAAGCACTTACTACCATGTACCAATTAATACCTTTTACTGCCTTTTAATTAAAAGATGACAGTACAGACTCCTTATGTAGACTCCTTATAGAGGGTCACTTACCATTTACTCCAAAGTAACAGATAAGAAAACAAAAGAGTTTAAAGATAGGTGTTAGTACCTAAGGAGTTCATGTGATCATTCAAATTAGGACTTAGAGAATTCATCTACATTTTAGAAACTTGTAACTGGGTGGTGGCTGAGAGTTGAAAGAAATTATCTTTTTGCCTCTGAAAATTGTTTACAGGTCTCATGTCTTATAATTTCTTGTTTCCCAGATAAATACAGACAAACAACTAAATAACACGAAAACTCTCATTTGACAATAATAATAAGAAAAATATATCCTAATGTCTATTTTGCTTTAAATATTCTTCAGTAGGTTATAGACTATCCTTTTCTTCCCTTACCCACTACGCTCATTTTACTCAAAAATTCCTACAATTCTCCCAGTTTAGTTTCCTTGTACTGTTCCTGAAGAGAGATGTACGTCAACTTGCATCTGGAAATGAGGTTCCAGATACTATAGTAGAACAGAACAAACAAATATGTATAACATTGAAGTTGGTGTCTGCTGTAGGACACCTGATGAGGAAGAACAAATGGATGAGAGCCCATACAGACAGATAAAGGTAGCCTCATATTCACAGGCCCTGATCCTCATGGCGGAAATTAATCACCCCACTATCTGATGGAAGGACAGCAGAGCAGGGCATAAGCAGTCCAGGAGGTTCCTGGAGATCGTTAATCATCCTCTAAGTGATGGAGAAACCAATGAGGAGAAGTGCCCTGCTGGACCTCATACTCACAAACAAGGAAGGGCTTGTTGGGGATGTCAAGTTTGGAAGCAGCCTAGGTTGCAGTGGCCATGAGATAGTGGACTCCAGAATCCTGAGGACAGGGAGAAGGCTGAAGATCAAGCTCAAAACTCTGTAATTCAAGAGAGAAAACTTTGGCCTGCTCAAAGGTCTGCCTGAAAGGCTCCTGTGGGATAAGGGTCTGGAAGGAACAGGGACCCAAGAAAGCTGCTTAATATTCAAGGATCACCTCCTCCAAACTCAAGACTGGTCCATCTGAACAAAGAAGTAGGGGGTGATCCCCTCTACTCAGCACTGGTGAGGCCATACCTGGAGTCCTGTGTCCTGGGTTCCTCAATACAGGAGAGACATGGGTACACTGAAAGAGTCCAGTGAAGGCCCACAAAGATGGTGAAAGGACTGGAGCATCTCTCCTATGAAGAATGGCTGAGAAAGCTGGGACTGTTTAGCCTAGTGAGAGAAGGCTCAGGGGGGATCTCATCAATGTATGTAAATACCTGAAGGGATGGTGTAAAGAAGATGGCGCCAGGCTCTATTCGATGGCGCCAAGCTCTATTCAATGGTGCCCAATGGCAAGACCAGAGGCAATGGGCACAAACTGAAACACAGGAGTCTCCATCAGAATGTCAGGAAACACTCTTTTCCTGTGAGGGCAACTGATCACTGTCACAGGTTGCCCAGGGAGGTTGTGGACTCTCCCACCTTGGAGATATTCAGAAGCTGTTTAGACATAGTCCTGGGCACCTAACTCTAGGTGGCCCTACTTGAGCCAGGGGGGGTTGGCGAGATGACTTCCAGAGGTCCCTTCCAAACTCTACCATTCTGTGATTCTGTGACTCTTCTATCCCTAAAGGAGGATTGAAGGTAGCATGAGACAAGAACACACTCTCATTTCATTAACACTTTGTTCTTTCAGAAGAGCAGAAGCTCTCTAAGAGCTAGAAAACTGTCGTTTCTACTGCTCCCAGTTAGGACTCACCAAAGAATATGTTAATGTCAGCCCTTGAGTTCACCCAGCTCCCCTGGGATCATGCTAAGAGAGAAGAAGAGAGAGGTGTCTGCAATGAAGTGGGTTACTTCCCTTTAAAAAGAAGAAAAAAATATTTAATTCCATACAATAATCTCATTGGTGACAGAGGTGAGGCTTTGACTCATTCAACAGATGTCTATTCATGGATTGCTTCTGCATTATATTACCCCTCAAGATATTGGCTAAGCCCTTTGCTGTCACAAACAGTGAAAAATAATGAGAAGGGCAAGGATCTATTCCCTTTTCCTCTTATGGGAGAAAGGCTACATCTCATTTTTCACCTTTTATTTGCTGGATTTCTCATTTTATAGTTAAAAAAATACATGAAACTTTCTAAAATAGGCATTTAATGTTCCCTTATTTAATTAAAAAAAAATGTCAATTATAATTTAGTTGTCCCTCAGGTTTCAGTTTTGGGGCCAGTTTTGTTTAATCTCTTTATCAATGATCTGGATGAGGGGATTGAGTGCACCCTCAGTAAGTTTGCAGACGACCCCAAACTAGGTGGGAGTGTTGATCTGCTTGAGGGTAGGAAGGCTCTACAGAGGGACCTGGACAGGCTGGATGGATGGGCCAAGGCCAACTGTGTGAGGTTAAATAAGGCCAAGTGCCGGGTCCTGCATTTCAGTCACAACAACCCCAAGCAACGCTACAGGCTTGGGGAAGAGTGGCTGGAAAGCTGCCTGCCAGAAAAGGACCTGGGGATGCTGGTGGACAGCCAGCTTAACATGAGCCAGCAGTGTGCCCAGGTGGCCAAGAAGGCCAACAGCATTCTGGCTTGTATCAGGAATAGCGTGGCCAGCAGGAGCAGGGAAGTGACCGTGCCTCTGTACTCGGCACTGGTGAGGCCTCACCTCGAGTGCTGTGTTCAGTTCTGGGCCCCTCTGTACAGGAGGGACATTGAAGTGCTGGAGCATATTCCAGAGGAGAGCTACCAGGCTGGTGAGGGGTCTGGAGACCAGGTCATATGAGGAGAGGCTGAGGGAGCTGGGCATGTTTAGCTTGGAGAAGAGGAGGCTGAGGGGAGACCTCATTGCCCTCTACAACTACCTGAAAGGAGGTTGGAGAGAGGTGGGTGTTGGCCTCTTCTCCCAAGTGAATAATGACAGGACCAGAGGAAATGGTCTGAAGTTGTGGCAGGGTAGGTTTAGATTAGATATTAGGAAGAATTTACTGGAAGTGGTCAGGCACTGGAACAGCCTGCCCAGGGAGGTGGTTGAGTCACCATCCCTAGAGGTGTTTAAGAAACATCTAGATGTGGCACTTCAGGGCATGCTCTGAAGGGCAGAGATTGTAGGTTGTTTGGTTGGACTCGATGATCTTAAGGGTCTTTTCCAACCATGAAGATTCTGTGATTCTGTGATTAGTTATTTAGCTCTGTATCTATGCATATTATTCTAAGAAAGTTCTAAAATTCTCAACATTAAATAAGGAATCCCAAAGTCTTAAAAATCTAAAGAGAGAGCTTAAAATAAAAGAACTCTGAAACTGAAACTTATGTAGCTACTTATTAGATGAGTGCTAGGTTACTGTGTGCTCTAATAACTGTTTAAAACAGATATTCAGAAGTAAAATTTTGTGAACCCTTCGATTATCACTCCATTAACTGATTTACTGTGACAACAAAGAATTTCACTCACATACCTAAATAAAACTTCTGAAATATAATATTTTATCTGTTTCTGCCATGCAGAATATGATTTATTTCAATGTTAATAAAACCTTTCATAGTACTTGTATGTGTGTGTGTGTATATATCTCTAATGTTATTTTGAAAATATGATCTAATTAAATATTATTTATATGCTATCATCTATTGCATATTAATTATATATTCTGTACTAATCTGATATAATAATCTTTTTTACTATACAAATAAAGTTACGGTAATGTTGCTAAATTCTACTTCGATGATATTAAAGGAATTACTAATTCCATATATTGCTTTTCTGGCTCCTTAAAAGGTATCACTATGCAGGAAATATGTTGATAGAGGCAAAAAAGGAAAAGCGTCAAATGAAATGTATCCAAATGCAAGGCTTCTATTCTAACAGACAAGACAGCTAAATTTATTAGTTCTTGTTTTGGGCCAACGTGGATCAATAGTTGAGCAAAGTTTTTAAGGATGAACTGAGATTGAAACAGTGGAAAGCAGCAGAGATGAAGCTATCTGGAGTTTGTAGATAGTAAAATCATCCCATTCAGGGTCGTACATGTAAGTATATATATTTATATACAGATGCCTTGTCAGTGTTATTCAAAAGTTATTGGGATCTTTTTCATCATTGCACTTCATAATCTTAATAACTCCATTTAGGACATTTTTTTTCTATCAAAATAGAATCAGTTTCTTCAACCTCTTATAAATCTTTAATACCTGCCACTTTCAAGCATAGCTACTGTATTTCTTGCTTTGGTATGATAACCAGCATTATATAAACTACTCAATGTGATATATAAATACTGCAGTACACAATCATAGTTATATCACCTTGCTGGATTTATATACTATTTCTTTAACAATACAGTCCATCATCTTCACCTTGTTCACTGTAACCTTGATGCTGGATACAGGTACTCGTAGATATTTTTCCAGCAATAAAACTCATGTCTATATCAGTATGCCAAAGATTTGCTCACTTATCACTTACTGATTTATTCTTTTTTGTTTGACTTTGTTGTGGTTTAACCCCAGTCGGCATCTAAGCACCCCACGGCCACTTGCTCACTCCCACCCTGGTGGGATGGGGGAGAGAGAAAAAGTGAGGAAACTTGTGGGTTGAGATAAAGACAGTTTAATAAGTAAAGTAAAAGCCATGCAAGCAAGCAAAGCAAGACATGGAATTAATTCACTATTTGCCGTTGGCAGGCAGATGTTCAGCCATCTCCAGGAAAGTGGGGCTCCACCACGCTTAATGGTTACTTGGGAAGACAAACGCCACCACTCTGAAGGTCCCCCCCTTCCTTCTTCTTCCCCCAGCTTTACATGCTGAGTGTGACGTCATATGGTATGTTGGACAGTTAGAGTCAGCTGTCACAGCTGTGTCCCCTCCCAGTTTCTTGGGAGCCCCCTGCTTTCTTGTTGTCAGGCCAGTATGAGAAGCTGCAAAGTCCTTGACTGCTTAGCAACAACTAAAATATTAGTGTGTTATCAATATTATTCTCATCCCAAATCCAAAACACAGCACTATACCAGCTGAGTAAGAAAATTAACTCTGTCCCAACTGAAACCAGGAGAGCCTTCTGACATCATGAATTTCTCAAATTGTACTTAACAGCACATACCTAATGTTCAATATTTTTATCTTCAGTCCTACTAGTTCTAAATTCTCAAATTGATAGATGTCATGGTTTAACCCCAGCCAGCAACAAAAAACCACGCAGTCACCCGTTCACTCCCCTCACCAGGGGAAGAATCATAAGAAAAAGGCAAAACTCATGGTTTGAAATAAAGGCAATTTAACATAACAGGGAAGAAGAGAGGAAAACAACAACAATAATAGTGACAGAGGAATATACAAAGTATCCTTTATTTTCAGTTTTTCCTTAGATTTTCTAGCAAAACGGTGGCTGTGCTTTTATAGCGGTGATTTAGACTATTCAATCAATTAGCTAGTTTGGACCAATATGATGAAATTCAATTCTGTACAAAAGTTAAGCACATGTTTGCGTGTTTCCCAAAGTTTCATTGTCTTAATGTGTCAGATATTTTTGTCTCTGAATTCAGATTACACTTTTGTTAATATCCCCATTTTTTTCTTGGTATACATTCCTGAAAAAAATTGAAAAACCTGGAGTTCATTACTATGGTGAGTGAATTTTTTTCTGTCAGCAGGAATTCATACATTGATATTTTCAAATTCGTTCTGTTGCTGGATAAAGACAGTAACTATTTTCCTTGTACCTTCCTCTGATGTACCAGGTGGAAGCTGGACTATGGCATTCTAACTAATTTATCTTTCTTTTAAAATAAAACTGAACATTTCCCAGAGTTCAAATTGTATCATCTAGGAAAGCCAAATCTGGAAATGTACCTGTAAACTTTGTGATTTCATAGCCCCAGTTTTGCTAAGAGTATTGAATAACAGACTGTCTTGAGGAGCACCACTGAAATAAAGATTTAATGGAATCAGGGAGATAGCCAGCTAATTATCTAAACATAGAAGTTATGCTAAATATGCAGTGTTGTTTCAAAATTACACAATAAGATTACGAAAGTGTGATTTCAGACAACACGGTCCTTGTTATCAGAAGTAATACAGCCTGTTTCTTCCAGACATATCTTTTGATACGCAAAGTATTACTGATGATTTTTTGTCAGGTTTGTAGTTTATTTTCCTGCTGTTTATGTTAATATTTAAATGTTGAGCCATTTCTTACCCAGTGCAAGTCAAGTTTTAATATTATCCTTATCCTCATGCAAATAATGAAAATTATGCAGTGATATGCATGTATTTTCATTCTATTTTTACAAAAAAAAGGAACACTGAATTAAACACATGCACTTCTGGTTTTGTTAGACTAAATGAGAAGTGATTGGATTATGCTGCTTTCCTTACTTTTGACATACAGTTAGCATCTGCTCTTAACAGAACCTTCTTTTTTCCTTTCTAATTTGTATGTCCTTATTCAATTCTTATTGAAAATACGCTGTGATACCTCATCCTTGTTATTAATTTATGCATACTTAATGTTTAAGTTTCTCAAGTATCATTATAATCTACCAATCCTTTGCCTCCTTCTCTTTTCATCATTTTCTTTTGCTTTCTTGATTGTTCATGAAAATGTTCTTTACCCATGGTCTAGAAATGAAGATCTATTATTTGTGACACTCTAGGACAAGGTCAATCAATTGCAATAAAATAATTTCCATTTTTTCCATAGAACTGAGTAATGGAAATAATTTATGCAACTTTACTTGATTAGGGACAGTTTGCTGTATGAAAGATTTTAAGTATCTTGATTGCATACTCCATTAAGCACTCTAAATGTATTATGTTCTGCCTCACGGCATCTACAAAAAGGTGAGATAATTTTACACATTTCAGGAACTGGGACCTTTCCCAATTTATTCCTGCCTCCTAGGGTTAGCGAGGCTGTCCTTGGAGAATAAGATGGGAAAAGTGTATGGTACAGAGAGACAGAGTCACTGGGAGGATTTTCTTCTATCAAACTAGTTCACTTTCAACATGCACTTGTTTTTTGGTTTTTTAGTTTTTGTCTTTTTTTTTTTGGTCAGAAATTTTCTTTCCACTCTTCCCTGACTGTATGATTTTGGAAATACAAAACAGACATATTTATTCAAAAATCTCGTCAAGAGTTTAATTTGTAAGATTTTTTTTTAATTTGTTTTTTTTTTATTCCCTCGTATCACGAGTGGGACCTACAACTGAATATCTCATTGAAATGCTAAAGGAAGAATTTGTGTGGGAAACAATGAGAATGGAGAGTCGATGAAGGATTGTATATGGAATGCAATGTTCTTCTCCAGTTCTCTCTCCATTTTTTAACAAAGCAAAGTTAAACTCAGAAGAACAGAGTTCTGTCCACTCTGAACTATTTCTGCATGTCAACCCTTTTAAAATGCAAAAAACAATTCTAATTAATTTCTACTTACTGAATATGTAAGAAAGTTCTAATAATTTAGTTTCCTGAAGGTTTGTTAACTTAATTTACCAGGTCAGAATAATATGAGGAAAAAAATATAATTCTTATGCTTTTTTACTCCATAGAGTGAAAATTTCAATGACCGAAATTTTTCCTTTAGTACCATAAGTAATGTGAAGTTTTCTGTCCCAAGAGTAATGTACCGAGGCAAGCAAAGGCACGTACAACAGATCTGTAAATTCATGAATGGTATGGAGATACTTAACTCAGAATTAGTAATCATTCCTTCTCGCTAAAGAAAGAAAAGAGGACATCAAGAAACAACACTTAAAATAAAAAACCAGATGCTTAAATAGAGTCTGACTTACTGCCAAAGATCATTTCCTAGGCCATAAATTTAAAATTAAATTTTTTCAAAGAGAAGTTGAACAAAATTATGGAAGTATGTTCATTCGTGGCTAAATATGACGATTTGGAAGAACACATCAACATAGAAGTCTCTATGCTGCTTACTCCAGATGGATTATAGGGTTTTCTTGACCTATTTCTTATTTTAATTCCCTGCATACCTGTTGCTATCTACTTCTGGGAAGCAAAGGAGAGATGAAACATCTTATTCACTATGGCCATATTTCTAATAACTATGCATAATTATTTACATAAAAACTCATACAGAGCTGTACACTTAGAGGAAAGGGGCCTGATATCATCAGCAATCATTAAATATTAAATTTTTATTTATTTATTTACTTACTTATTTTTCCTTACCAGAACTAAATTGCCTCTTGCTGTTAGTACCTTGGAAATAGCATTTGATCAAAATTGTTGAAGATAACTGTTAATTTCTTGTTATAAAGAAATGATCAGAAAAGCTGTTGACCTGTGCAGGGGGTAATGCTCCACAAACTACTGGAAAATGGTAGACTTTCTTATTTTCTAACACTAGCTGAAGTAATGAGCAAAAATCTTTGTAAGACCAACACTTCCTGACGTGTTTTTTCACAGGAAGAAATTATTTTGCAATGGATTCTACCTTAGGTAACAAAACGGAAGTCTAATAGTGAATATTCTAATTGAAGTAATAATCACATGGACTGTTTTTTTAGCAAAAAAAAAAAAAAGTATGAAGGCTTTCTTTAACTATTTTACTGGCAACAGAACTGCCTAGATCTGGGTACTTTTTTTTAATTTATTTTTTTTAACTGAAATATGATGTAAACTGAATAGAATATTCTTATTATAAATCTAGGTATTACACACACCTGCTAGAATTTTGTCCCTATAATGTGCCCGAATTATAAAGGAAACAAAGACATAGTAGAAAGCAGTAGCTTTCTTAACTAGTAAAACAAGCTAAGGACTACACCATACCTTAAAATTGACCCTGTACAACTAGATGTTTATATCTGAAATGGTTCCTCGCTATATTTTGTGTAAAGAAATGGAAACATTTAAAGCATGTTTCATGTGTTTTATTCCAAATGCCTTCATTAAAAAGAGAGGAACAATATCCTAGATCTTATCTGTGCCTACTGATCGTCTCAGAAACAAGGGTACCTATCTCAGATGTACACGAATATAAATACAACATGAGATTCCAGATTCTCTGTCTTCATACCCTTATGCAATTTCCCTTCTGGGAAAAAAAATAAACAAGTTTAAAAAGCCCAAAAGAGGGTGCACACAGTGCACTCTGTGGAACAAGTCTTTGCAAGTATTTGTGGAACATGTCACCAAGTTATATTACGTAATGTAGTTAATTGATCAATAACAACAATACGCAATAAGTATAGCAATTAAACATACTAATAATCAGAAAAAGAAGTGACAGAAAAAAGAAGTGAAACATAGAAGGTTAATATAAAATCCAAAGCAAAGCCACATCCCTCATAAGCCAAAATATGTCATTATATCTCTTTAAGCACTAAGATTAATAATCATACTTCTTGTAGTTCCAGTAAAAGAAAGTAAAATTTTGAACTGAAAATAAAAGTTTGTTTATTTATAGCAAATTACTCAGAATGTTAAAATTTTCTAATTAAATTTATTAATTGACATGATTGCAGAACAGAAATAAACATGGTAAATATTAAAGACTTGTAGAACACATTGATGCCTAAGTATAAATTACAAAAATCACATTATAGATCCTCTTTTTTCACACTATTTTGCACTGATCACATAATGCAGTATTGGTCTAAGAATATTTATTGCTTATATGGCACTTTTCATGCTTTTCAATATTAGAATCCTTGAGAAAGGTGACCATGTTTCCCGTTATATAGATGAAAAAAAAAAAATAAAAATCATATAGCAATGAATTGAATTCCCGAGATCATAAAAGTATCCTGAGATTATATAGGTTTTACTTTTGGATCAGCTACAAAACTTTGATTTCAAATATTTTATGACTGAAATCTACATTTTGCTTAAGGTAAAAATATTGAAAGCCAAACAGGATTTCTTTGCACCGTTGCTCCATCACAGGGAAAGGGGGACAAGTAGGCGAGAGAGCTATAAACTCCTAACTGTGCACATTTGTTACTTGAAAACATTTCACTTTTAGTTATTTGTTTGTCTTAAGAGATTTACTGAGGACTAAACTCTGCTCCCAGTTCCCATAAGCTAGTATAACTCCATTGTCTGCTACAGTCTCACCCTGTGTATGCTATGACAGGAGGGGTTCACCTTGAATCTTCTATTCCTGAACTGGAATTTTTTGGTATTTAGGGTCTTTGGATTGACACTGGGTCTGCTGCTACCATGTGGAGCACCTGCCATTTTACGTTTTTGCCAGTTGTCTCCCAGTCAGAAAAGTCAGGCCTTTAAATTGTTGCTATATAATGGACCAGAATCGGATGCCAGGAGTTACACCAAATATTTCCCAGTTGAGTGACTACAGCACAAATCTACTACTGCTTGGCTCAGATTCCAAAAAAACCCCAACAACCAAACAACAACAACAACAACGACAAACCCACAAAAAAACCCCAACCAAAACAACCAAAAAAGAAAAGAGGGAAAGATTTAAGCAGAAGAAATATCAAGAATGCTAGTGTAACTATTATACAAATAATTGAAAGACTAGGTTTTTATATGTTAGAATAATGGGAAAAACTCACCACTAAGAGGAACAGTCTCTCAAAAAAACCCCTTGTATCTTTTTCAGAAGCCTTATTTTAAACTATAAACTTGGGTCAACATCGGGGAAAAGTAGACTTCAAAAATCTTACTTTAAAACTGTTTGAGACAGAATATAGATAGGTTGCAGATGTTATGGTACAATTAAAACTTCTGAAAAATGCAAAGAAATAGGTATGAAAAAAAATAAATTTTTTACAGAAAATTGCCTTAAGCCGCTGCTTGTACTAAGATTCCCATCCTCTGTTCCATTTTTCCCTTTTTTTATTTTCAGGCCAACTTAGCAAATATCACTGAAAACTTGTCTGCAGATCCATGCTCTCTTGAGCTGTTGAGTACAATCTGCCTTTTTGAGAAATGAGACAGAATTTTCTGTCTAAGTTCAAAAAGTTCCCTACATTTCTATGTTGAGATTAGCTGTTTTATACAGTAATACTACTGATGTTATTTGTAACTCCATTTTTTTATTTTTCAGAGCAAGGGAATGAAGGTGTTATTTGCATCAAAAACCTGTTATTTATTTTCCAGTCCTCTTAGCTGAAAAAAATTGCTCTCTTACATTAAGTAGTAATGTAATATATTTTTAATACTATTTATTTTTTTAGACTGCAATGTAGCATCCAAAGTAGAATATAAAACTAATAAAAAAATGCCTGGAAATGTTCCTAGGAACTGGAATGACATTTTTTATAATGTTAAACTGTTTTTACATCATGTCAAACATCATTCTTCCAAACAAATCCTGGATATAAGAGTTTCATGGTGCAGATGTGGCCAGTCTGTACCAACTGGTCTCAGTGACAGGAATGCCACCAGGAATGTTATTTTATCAGCATACATTGTAATTAAGAGCAAGGGTAAATTGCACAACCTGCCTGCCATTTAGGTGTCTAAATCTGTGTTGCTGCTCAGTTCTGTTAATGTAAAAGTTCTGTTAAAAGATGTACGTCCTTACAATCTGGAGCTGAATCTCTGCTTCACCGTTGAAAGGCAAATTAATTTGCTGAAACACCAATGCCTACTGCCCTTGTAGATGCCATAGATTACTCCTCCCACCTCTCACTGCTAGTTCAGGTCTCCTACAGGTCCTATGTACCTCTACCCTGTAGCTTCTTGGGTTCCCCATGAAATCTTCAGATGGCACTGGAAATTATTTCATTAGCCTGGTACAAGCCCTGAACTAGGAGAAGACTGCCCAGAATATGACATCTAAGTCCTGAAGGGTGACAGGGAAGGAGGGCTGGATTGAAAGAATATCTCCCATTCTTTTTCCTCCAGATTCTCCTACTCTACTTTAGGTGATGTCTTTGCTCATCAATTTAGTTTTTGTGGCTACTGTCTTTGATCACTAGAAATCATGATTTGTCCATGGACCCCAAATGCTTAACTCTGTGTGACAGATTCCATTAAATTATAAAAGACCTAAAAGATAAAACTTTAGTAATATCTCAACAGAGATATGGATAAGAGATCTGTCTCCTGAATGGAGTAACTGTAAGACTTTTGAGAAAAACGATGCTCTGTACTTCAGCACGCCAATGCTTGCTGATATGTTTTAAATCACATGCAAATATGCAACTTATTTTTAGAGTAATTAAACTGTTTTATGTCTCGAACTAAGATTTTATCATAAACAAGGTGAGGGAAATAAGAGACCTACCCCATCTGTGAAGATTTTTGCTGTCATTCAAAATCTAAACATAAATTTCCATGAAAGTACTTGTAACATCAGTGGGATAACAGCTGGAACACTGTTTATGAGCAGAGGAGTTACATTTTTCACCTTTATCATCCAAAATTAAACCGTGAGTCACACATAGCCATATTAAAACGTTTTCAGCATGATTTGTTGTAAAGCTACCACACAACCAAGTCTGAAGATACCAACTGCCATCTGCAGCCACAATAATGGTTCCTAATAGCAAAGTAATGGCATTTCCGAATGATTCGGAAAGATTTGGCTATGTGTGGCATGTGGTTCCTACCTATAAAACAAGAGGTCATTTTGTCAGCTTGGTTTGGCTTTTTTTGTTACACACTTTTTACAGAAACCAAATACTGCAATACTATATCAGCAAGATGACTGGATCAAAACACACGAAAATCAAAAAATATGTAACCTCAACATTCATTAATTCAAAGCTGAAAGACAAACAATCTGAGATTTTACACTTAAAACAAATAAAAATTTACACAAGGCTGATTATAGAGTATGAAGACTGTAAAGGACCACTTCTAATTTCTCCTAAACAAAGCAGTCTGAAGAGACTTTTAATGTCTCAAACACTTGCAGTACCAGGCCTTCTGCTCAAGGAACTGATAAGGCTAACACCTGCTTATCTCTGGTGTTATTAACGGGAAAGAGAAAGATTGGCATCACAACTGCCATTTTCAAAGAAAAAGAACAGCCTTGTTTTCTCCCCTGTGAAGGATGAGCTGTTTCTTCAAAAAAGATGCTGTGTCCAGTGTTGACCTTTGCCTCATTATCCATGAAATGCATATTAAAGTTCACACCCCTGCATATGCTAATGAATATTATCGAGATCATGCTAAATATATATGACTATAGTTCTTGTCTCCTCACCCCAAATCATGCTGCATGTCACCCGGGGGGGGAAGAAACTTGAGACGAAACTGCCCCTAGGAGTGGGTGAAAAAAAAGGGGGAAGACTTTCCCTGAAGAGGGAGAAGAGAGAGAAGAAAATGTATGACCTGAGAAGATTTTTCCCTGGAGAGACTCTGAAGAGTGCTTCTATGGCCTGCGCTGACCGAAGTAACACTGGAACCAGGACCAGTGATCTCTCTACCTCTCTTCCTCTCAATTTTTTTTCCTTCTTTCTTTCTTTTTCTTTTCAAAGAAGTAACGCAAGGCATACAGTACTGCTTGCTATAATTCATTGTATATCTGTTATTAAGAACCGCTTGCCATAGTTTGTTGTATACCTGTTGCTAATTAACACAATGCATACCTTACCACTTGCCATAATTTGTTATATTTCTAAGTAATTATCTCCGACCTAGTATGACCTGGTTACTAACCTAATAAATGTTTGTATACGGACCTTGAGATCCGTCTCACCTTAGTCCATGCCGCTGGGGATTTACAAATATGAGTCGCTTACTCTCCCTCCTTTCTGAGTCGGACGTGCCAAAGACATACATTCTTACAAGAACATGTTAAGATTGAAATTAGTACTGTGGGCTTATCTTAGAATCATAGAGTCACAGAATCAAAGAATCACAGAATCATAGAATCATTTAGGTTGGAAAAGACCTTTAAGATCATCGAGTCCAACCATCGAGTCCACCACTAAACTGTGTACCTAAGCACCACATCTACGTGTGTTTTAAATACCTCCAGTAATCGTGATTCAACCACTTCCCTGGGCAGCCTGTTCCAGTGCTTGATAACCCTTTCAGTGTAAAAATTTTTCCTAACATGAATGTCCCCTGGCACAACTTGAGGTCGTTTCCTCTCATCCTATTACTTGTTACTTCGGAAAAGACACCGACACCCACCTCACTATAACCTCATTTCAGGTAGTTGTAGAGAGCAATAAGGTCTCCACTCAGCCTCCTTTTCTCCAGGCTAAACAACCCCAGTTGCCTCAGGCCTTCCTCATAAGGCTTTTTCTCTAGACCCTTCATCAGCTTCGTTGTCTTTCTTTGGACACTCCCCAGCACGTCAATGTCTTTCCTGTAGTGAGGGGCCCAAAACTGGACACAGTACTCAAGGCGTAGCCTCACCAGTGCTGAGTACAGGGGGATGATCACTTCTCTAGTCCTACTCACCACACTATTCCAGATACAGGCCAGGATGCTCTTGGCCTTCTTGGTCACCTGGGCACCCTGCTGGCTTAAATTCAGACACCTGTTGACAAACACCGCCAGATCCTTTTCTGCCAGGCAGCTCTCCAGCCACTCTTTCCCAAGCCTGTAGCGCTGCATGGGGTTGTTGTCACCCAAATGCAGGACCCAGCACTTGACCTTGTTGATCCTCATGCAGTTAGCCTTGGCCCATTGATCCAGCCTGTACAGATACCTCTGTAGAGCATTTCTACCCTCAAGCAGATCAACACTCCTGACCAAACTGGTGTAATCTGCAAACTTACTGAGCGTGTACTTGATCCCCTCATCCAGATCATGATAAAGATATTGAACAGAACTGGCCCCAATACCAAGCCCTGGGGAACACCACTGGTGACTGGTCACCAACTGGATTTAACTCCATTCATTACAACTCTTTGGCTCTGGCCATCCAGCCACTTTTTCACCCAGTGAAGAGTAGGTCCATCCAAGCCATGAGCAGCCAGTTTCTCCAGGACAATGCTGTGGGAAATGGTTTCAAAGACTTTTCTAAAGTCTAGGTAGACAACATCCACAGCCTTTTGTTCATCCAGTATCGGGTCACCTTGTCATAGAAGGAGATCAAGTTAGTCAAGCAGGATCTGCCTTTCATAAACCCATCCTGACTGGGCCTGGTCACCTGGTTCTCCTGTACAGGCAGTGTGATGGCACTCAAGATGATCTGCTCTATAACCTTCCGCAGCAGCGAGGTCAGACTGACAGGCCTGTAGTTCCCCAGATCCTCCTTCAAGCCCTTCCTGTAGATGGGCGTCATGTTTGCTAACCTCCAGTCAACTGGGACCTCCCCGGTTAGCCAGGACTGATAAGAAATGATGGCAAGTGGCTTGATGAGCACTTCTGCCAGCTCCCTCAGTACCCTTGCGTGGATCCCATCTGGCCCCATAGAATTGTGTGTGTCTAAGTGGTGTAGCAGGTCACTCACCATTTCCTCTTGGATTATGGAGGCTTCATTCTGCTCCCCATCTTCCAGCTCAGAGGGCTGGGTACTCAGGGAAAAACTTATCTTACTATTAAACACACAGGCAAAGAAGGCATTAATTAATTCAGCCTTTTCCTCATCCTTGGTCACTATGTTTCCCTCTGCATTTTAGAAAGGGTGGAGATTCTCCTTAGCCCTCCTTTTGTTGTTAATGTATTTATAGAAACATTTTTATTGTCTTTTATGGCAGTAGCTAGATTAAGTTCTAGATGGGCTTTCACCCTTCTCATTTTTCCCCTGGATAACCCAAGGACCTCCTTGTAGTCCTCCTGAGTTGCCTTCCCCTTCTTTGAAAGGTCACAAACTCTCTTTTTTCCCATAAGTTCCAGCCAAAGCTCTCTGTTCAGCCAGGCCAGTCTTCTTCCCCACCGGCTCATAATTTGGCACGTGGGGATGGCCTGCTCCTGCACCTTAAAGATTTCCTTCTTGAAGAATGTCCAGCCTTTATGGACACCTTTGCCCTTCAGGACCGGCTCCCAAGGGACTCTGTCAACCAGTCTCTTAAACAGGTCAATGTCTGCCCTCCAGAAGCACAAGTCAGCAGTTCTGCTGACCCACCCAACCCCCCTTTTACTTCTCCAAGAATTGAAAACTCTGTCATTTTGTGATCACTATGCCCAAGACAGCCTCCAACTATCACATCACCCACAAGTCTTTCTTCTCTGTTCACAAACAACATGTCCAGCAGGGCACCTTCCCTATTTGGCTCACTCACCAGCTGTGTCAGGAAGTTATCTTCCATGCGCTCCAGGAACCTCCTAGACTGTTTCCTCTCCGCTGTAACGTATTTCCAGCAGACATCTGGTAAGATGAATTTCTACCATGAGAACAAGTGCTAGCGATTGTGAGACTTCTCCCAACATAGAATTCTTCTGCTTATAGAGTATTTTTTCTACCTCTTTATCTTGGTTGGGTGGTCTATAACAGACTGACACTGTGATATCTGCCTTGTTGGCCTTTCCCCTCATTCTTACCCATAAGCACTCAATCCTCTCATCACCATCATTAAACTCTAGACAATCAAAACACTTCCTAAAATACAGGGCTATCCCACTGCTATCCCTTCCGAACAGCCTGTAGCCATCAATAGCAGCACTCCAATCATGGGATTTGTCTTGAATTTAGATGCATATTTTGTACCCTAATCCCTCTTTCTGCTGGCTGAAAAATGGGACAGTTAAAAAGCCTTACAGGAGATAATGGAAAGAATTAGTTCAATGAAATCAGAACTTAAATTGTAAGTACAATTTAAATATTTACACTATGCATCATCTTTAATTTCTTTTAAGCCAGATGCATTTAAGATAAAATCAAGCTCTTTTAGAGGAAGTTAAGTTCTAGGTTTTGTAGATCTAATGCTATTGAACTGGAGAACAAAAATGAAAACAAAAAAAGGAGCTTTTGGTCAAGAAGCACCATCTTTATCTTTGGAAGAAATTAAACCAGATTATAATTTTGGATGAAGTTTTCTTGTTAACAGCACATTTTTTAGCTATCTTCTAGTCTTGTTGAACAGATACAAGTTTTCATTGACTTCTTCTGCCTAAAATGTTATTGAGAATCATTTTGGTCATAATTTTTATTAGCTTTGGAGAAACAGCAGAAAATTTCTGCTGACATTTTTTTTCTTCTGTAGACATATTTTGTAGTATAAACATTTCTTTAAAACACCTTTAAATTTTGATAAAGAAGAATTTCCCAGGTGGAAAATTGAGACACTAAATTTAAAGCAAAATTCTGATAAATAATGATGGACTCATCTGTCTGTGTTTACCATTTCAGACCAAACTATTGTTTGCAGAATGAAAATTTACTCTCTCTACAGCCTGATTGTTTAGCTGACCGTTGCTATCACCATCAAATGTATTGATGCAGAATACTGAGCTGTGAAAGCAATAATGGTGCACAAGTTCCTTTTCCTCTCTAGAATTGTTCAGAAGTGGGAAAAGGAAATGAGAAGCATATATGAGGACTTAAGCAAAGCCTTTGACACTGTTCCCTATGACATCCTGGTCTCAAAGCTGATAAAATAAGGGTTTGATGGGTGGACAATTCAGTGGATAAAGAACTGGCTTGACAGACACACCCAAAGAGTCTCTGTCAATGGGTCCATATCCAAGTGGAGGCCAGTGACAAATGGAGTCCCTCGAGGATCAGTACTGGGACTGGTCTTGCTTAACATCTTCGTCAGCGACAGGGACAGTGGCCATAGAGTGCACCCTCAGCAAGTTTGCCAATGACACCAAGCTGTGTGGGGCGGCTGACACGCTGGAGGGAAGGGATGCCATCCAGAGGGACCTTGACAGGCTGGAGAGGTGGGCCCATGCCAACCTCATGAAGTTCAACAAGACCAAGTGCAAGGTCCTCCATCTTGGCTGGGGCAATCCCAAGCACCGATATAGGCTGTGCAGTGACTGGCTTGAGAGCAGCCCTGAAGAAAAGGACTTGGGGGTGCTGGTGGACGAGAGGCTCAACATGAGCTGTCAGTGTGCACTAGCAGCCCAGAAAGACAATTGTATCCTGGGCTGCATCAGGAGAAGCATGGCCAGCAGGTCGAGGGAGGTGATTCTCCCCCTGTACTCCACTCTGGTGAGACCCCACCTGGAGTACTGCATCCAGTTCTGGAGCCCCTACTACAAGAGAGATTTGGACGTGCTGGAGTGTGTCCAGAGAAGGGCCACGAGGATGATCAGAGGGCTGGAGCACCTCTCCTATGAGGACAGACTAAGGGAGTTGGGGTTGTTCAGTCTGGAGAAAAGAAGGCTCCGAGGAGACCTTATAGTGGCCTACCAGTATCTTAAGAGGGCCTACAAGAAAGCTGGTGAGGGACTTTTTAGGACCTTGGGTAATGGTAGGACTAGAGGGAATGGATTAAAACTAGAGATGGGTTGATTCAGACTGGACGTTAGGAAGAAGTTCCTCACCATGAGGGTGGTGAGACACTGGTACAGGTTGCCCAGAGAGGTGGTGGAAGCCCCATCCCTGGAAGTTTTTAAGGCCAGGCTGGATGGGGCTCTGAGCGACCTGATCTAGTGGGAGATGTCCCTGCCCACGGCAGGGGGATTGGAACTAGATGATCTTTAAGGTCCCTTCCAACCATGACAATTCTATGATTATATGATTCTATATAAACGGGCATGAAATGATCTCCTTCTTGTTAGAGACATGGACTGAATAAAAAAAAAAAAAAGGTATCTGAATGCAGTGGGAAGACATCACTTTTTTTTTTTTTGATCATGTCTTTCTATATTTCTGAATCCTAATTCAGAGATCCTAAAAGCAATGCCACCAGTACTTCTAGAGTTAGAAACAGAATAGGCTGAACTATATAATCTCAAAGTGAATAAAGTAGTATTAGCACTGCACTGGTGTAGAGAACTGTGTTATCACCTTTATACCATGCTTAACTGTGTAAACATAGTTACACTACCCTCTCAAAAGTCTCAGCACTGTACACCATTCCATACTACAGACATGCCCCTGGTCTTGCAAAGTTCTTACTCATATTGTGATGAAAAAACATGAAAATGAATAATGTATCTGTGCAACATTAATTCTAAGTAAAACTCAAGCAGGTTCCTCAATGAATCTTTAGCGTGATTTCTTGTTCCTGATGTGATCTGGAGTTTTTATGTGGTAATAGTCACATTGTCTTTACCTGGGGATTATGAAACTCTTGTTGTCTGCCTTTTATTCTTCTTCCTTTTTTATATTAGTTTAAAGGGATTTATTTCCACATGATGTACAAGATCTTCTTTCATTTTGTTTTATAAAATTACTACTTCTTGACAGGGTATGCTCTATTCTTTGATATTCTGGTTGGACCTAATGCTATACCTTATTTATTTACTATGAAAGTATTAAAAAAAAAAAAAGGATATAGCAATATGCTGAAAATGATCAAATACTGCCTGTAACCTGGAAAAGCTGAGAGATTGAAAAGCTGAAAGTAGCAGAAGATAGTGTTAAGCTAAAATATTGCTGGGATACATATTTCACTTAGGCTTGCTCGCTGTATGCTGGCCAACCTTGATTAAGTGTCAAGAATATTGAGTAATCTGGATCCTGGGGAGAATGTTTTAACAGGGTAAAACAGCCATCTGAAAGCTGATTTGCCCTTGATGTAAAATTTATTGCATCTATATGTTAATGACCTTATTTCTGCATCTTCAGCCATAACACAAGTTTATACTCTCATTGCATTCCACCAACTAAAATCATGTTGTTCCAAATCAGAAGTACCCCAAACAGGTCTTCAGGAAGAATATGGGTATGAAAATAATGGCACTGGTAATTTAGAAGATAACAATTTTCTTTTTTACATTCATCCCACTCCAGTGACAAGAATAATGATGCAGTTTGGAAATACCATATCTAAGGTAAAGATACATACCGTATGTATCCTTTTGTATGTATTGGTAACTTAATAGTAAGGAAAGTAAATTTAAAAGTCAGTAAATAATTTTGGTTTGTAACTTGGAGAAAAACTTTAAAAAATGGTGACAAACACAAAGGAAAGTGATTTTATTCTTGGCATGGAAAGTGTTTGGGTTTACTTCTTGTGAAGTAGCAGGACAAAAATGTGATGTATATTTGCTAGGACTGGAATGTGTTTTGACTGAGTAGCAGAAAAGGTTGTTTTAATACTTGGAACGTGTAAGATATTTTATAAGGATAGTTGCTTACACTTTACAATTTTTTAAGCATGTGCTTGTTGAATACTGTTATGATTTAATGCCACTTTAGAGTAAATGCCAATAAAACTACCTTAAGTTAATGGAATATGGTATCGTAAGTTTATTGTGGGGGATATGCACCATCTATACTTAATTAATTAATATGCAAATTAGATAATTTGAAGATAAAAATCATATTAAAGAATTACTTGTTTGACTCTTTCTCAAGGTGATGTCAAAAGAACTGCCATTTATCTTGTTTCTGTCTTGCAGAATGGCAGTTGTGAGAATGCTTGCCTAATTTTGGAATTAATTTTGATTCTAGCAATAAAGATAGCTCACATTTTTTTTGTTGTTCGATTTTTCATATGCAGATTTGCTGCCTACTTTATATTTGAGTTTGGATTATCAGGGGACAAACGTAAAAAATCAAAAGCTTAATAAATATTAGCAATCATAAATTTCACGGACACTTAAAATAACAGCTTTTTGATAAATCTGTAGTCAAATGATAAGTCTAGATGAATGAAAAATAACACTAGCCTCTCAGCTGAGATGTAATATTTTTACCAAACTAACATATTTTTCTTCTATAATTTTTAATTTTCTTTCCTACCTGACACAACATTTCCAGGTAGTCCCTTGCTCCATTTAATACGTTACAAATAATTAATTCTTAAGCTATGTACCTAGTGTTTTGAGAATAACTTCTTTCAATTTTGCCACAATTCATTTCCACTTCAATCATTACAAAATATTTCAACCCTATGAATAGAATAGAATAGAATAGAATAGAATATCTCAAGTTGGAAGGGACCTATAAGGATCATCGAGTCCCACTCCAACATTTTTTAATCAGCCCTGGTTTTAACCTCTATGCTTTCTAAGGAATTATTAGCCAAATCAAACATTTCATTAAACCATGACCATTATGGTTTCAGATAACTTTTTCACTATTACATTTAGCTTTCTGGATGTGTTTTGATGTTGCTAAAGTTAACAGCTGACAAAAGGGAAAATCAGATTTCAGTGGTTTTAAAAGGAATGAGTTCTGAAGATTAAAACTATATGTCATTAATTTGATTTTTTTTTTGAAACTGATCCATAGCATTCAAAATAATTTCCAAATGTACTGAATTACCAGATGTGACTGCCCATGCACTCTGCGTACATGTGTGCGCGCGCGCGCGCGTGTGTGTACGTGCAAAGGAAGGGCTGAGGGGGCAGAAAAAAACCCTGATAGTAAAAATTAAAAAAAAGGTTATTTTCTTGAGTTAAATTTTAAAGTGCTTTAGCATAAATTCTAAGTGAACTCTAGATTATAGCCCTTATATGCCCTGAAGCACAAATTACTGTTGTATTTTAGGATGATTTCTAAATGACATGGTGAATACTTAGGACAAACTTACCAAATTTCAATTTTATTATAGCTATTCTTCTCTAATCTATGAATGTTTTGAAATAAGAAATACAGACCTGTTTCTGTATTTTAAATGTTAGCAGCAGTTAATGTCTCTAAAAAGTGTTGGTAATTTGGGTTCTTTTCAGTTTGCCTCTTCTGATTGTTCAAAAAGTACTACTTTTAAAAAAAAAAAAAAATCATATTGTTTCAGCAATAATAAACATTCATATTGGCAAATCAATGTCTAAGAATGACATGAATATTTTGAAGCTACATTTCCTTTCAACATTGTTCAAATATAGGAATATATTGACAAACCATGTAGTTGATGCCTGCCTGTTGAAAATGAATTTATTCTAATTAATTCCTTTTTTTTCCTTTGATATTTTCCTTTGTTTAAACTATAAAAAAAAAAAACAAACCAAATAAACATTTATAAAAATATTTACTTCCAGATACATTCATAAAAAAGGGTGAGAAGGCTTAGTGGAATCAATTTTCAGTCAGTCAAACCTATCTGGTTTGGCAGCTGAATCTACTATTTACATTATTTTTCTTCTAAATGCTTTTATAAATTATGCAGAAAGAAATAATAATTATATAAAAAAATCTGTTTGCTTGTTTGGCTTCCCAATTTTCCAGGCAAAAAAAAAAAAAAAAAAAAAAAAGAAAAATGATATGGATTGGCAGGAAAAACAAACCAAAACTAAAAAAAAAAAATAAAAATCCCCTCCAAGGTTTTTTTAAACTAGGAATGACTTCTCTGTAATAATGAAAAAAACCCCATATAATTTAATTGAAAATAAAAATTTGAGGGTGCTTTTAAATACTTGTCAATATCCATCAATATCCATCCATCTTTTTCTATGCCACGAATAGCAATTGTTATGAAAATTTAATATTTTACATCTCTCTTTGGATTCCTTTTATTCTTATAGAATTTTCAGTCTTTTATGTTTCTTACATTACAAGTGAAAAAGAAAAAAAAAAGATCAATCAGTACAGATTATTTTTTTTAGAAATAGTAAGAAAAAGGAATAATACACAAACTATTAATTCGTTTCACATGGAGAAAGAGCCATGAAGAGGCTTTGTAAATGCTGTGTTGTAAGAGTGTTAGAAAGAGAAAAATAAAGAGAAGCAAAAGTTGAGAGCTACCTCCTGTCAAATGTTTTATGACTCAGTGAGCTGATGTGGAAGATTTAATAGTCAGTTAAACAGTGCGGCATATCATTGCAAGCCAGAAAAGATCTAACTGATTCTTTCTTAAATGGAAATATGAGGCTTTCTGTGTCAAATGCAGGAAAAGCTAAGTCTCTCTCAATTGTAAAGTTCAAAGACAGCCATTAAGTGCTTGACACATTTTATCATCACTAAGGAAAAGGTATTCTTAAACCTGATGCTAAGAACATTCTCATCTGAAGGAAAAATATAAAAACAAATAAATATATAACAATATAGAGAGCTTTTTCCTCCATCTTCCTTCCTATTGTCTCCCTTCCCCACTTTAAATCTAATTACAGTATTATTAACCAAAGATTTACAGAGAGGCAACTGATCAAAAAGGTTAGATTGGTCACATTTCTTCTCCATACTACATCTGGTACCTCAAAACTTTGTTTGATTTAGGCATCTCTGATTTTGTAACATATAAGAATCCTGTAAATTTGGCTTAGCTCTGCCAGCTTTATTACAGAGCTTGCTCAGTGCCATGCTTTGTTAAAGAGTCTTGATCAAGGATTGCCTAACATATCGTACAGTTCATATTGTACAGTTCTTATTTGTACTAACCCTGAGACTATAGGCAACACCAGCAGAAGTGCATCACATTTTATTTGCATGATAGCGTTCTAGTACTAGGCCTAGTACTCCAGTACTCTAGTGTTCCACACTGCTAAGATTTGACTCTCCGAAGCAACACGCTATGAAAATTATTTGTGGAATTGAGATTAATATTAGTGGATACAAGCCATAAAATATGCATCTTGGAATTGTAAAATATGCATCTTGGAATTGGAGAGTCCAAGAAAAAGTATTCATGTGTAACTTTAGATTGTTACTCAACAGAGTGGTAATATGGTGGGAGTGCCACTGTCGATCAATAATCTTCTGCACTGCTATGTGAATCAAAGAGACTTGACACTGAGGCACTGTAAAATAAAATTATTTTCAAGGCTTTGTAAAATAAAATAAATGGTTATAAGGTTATAACCATTTAAAATATAGGTTAATTGAAAACCATTAATTCTTTAATATGATTAAAAAAACCCACAAAATACATGTATGATGTGTTCTGTGTTTATGGCTGAGATTCACAGAATCACAGAATGGCTGAGTTTGGAAGGGTACATCTGGAGGTCATCTTGCCCAACCCCCCCCAGCTCAAGTAGGGCCACCTAGAGCTGGGTGCCCAGGACTATGTCTAAACAGCTTCTGAATATCTCCAAGGTGGGAGAGTCCACAACCTCCCTGGGCAACCTGTGCCAGTGATCAGTTGCCCTCACAGGAAAAAAAAGTTTCCTGACATTCTGACGGAGACTCCTGTGTTTCAGTTTCTTCCCATTGCCTCAGGTCCTGCCACTGGGCACCACTGAATAGAGCCTGGCGCCATCTTCTTTACACCATCCCTTCAGGTATTTATGTACATCGATGAGATGCCCCCTGAGCCTTCTCTTCATTAGGCTAAACAGTCCCAGCTTTCTCAGCCATTCCTCATAGGAGAGATGCTCCAGTCCTTTCACCATCTTTGTGGGCCTTCATTGGACTCTTTCAGTTTGCCCATGTCTCTCCTGTATTGAGGAACCCAGGACTGGACACAGGACTCCAGGTGTGGTTTGTGCTGAGTAGACAAGAAAGATCACATCTTTTGACCTTCTGGCAACACTCCTAATGCAGCCTGGGATACCGTTAGCCCTCCTTGCTGCAAGGCCACATTGCTGGCTCCTGTTCGACTTGGTGTCCACCAGGACCTCCAGAGCCTTTTCCGTCATGCTGCTTTCCAGCTCGGTAGCCCCCAGTATATACATGGGGTTCTTCCTCCCCAGCTGCAGGACTTTGCACTTCTCCTTGTTGAACTTCACTACAACCCCATCAGACCACTTCTCCAGCCTCTCCAGTTCTCTCTGGATGGCAGCACAACAGTGGCATATCAGCCACTTCTCTCAGCTTGGTGTAATTCACAAATTTGATGACAGTATCTCTCCTCTATCATCCCAATCATTCAGGAAGATGATAAACAGAACTGGACCCAGTATAGACACCTGGAGTACCCAGTTAATGGTCTCCAATGGACTTCATGCAACTGATTACTGCCCTCTGGGCCTGGCCATTCAGTTAGTTTTCAATCCACCTTACTATCTGCTTATCTAGCCCATACTTCATTACCTTCTCTATGAGGATCTTATGGGACTCAGTGTTATAAGTCTTCCTGACGTCAAGGTAGACAATATTCATTGCTCTCACCCTGTCAACCAAGTGAGAGAGCATTTCATCAGAGAATTTTATAACGTTAGTCAAGCATGGCTTCACCTTCATCAATCCATGCTGACTACTGATCACTTTCTAGTAGTTCATGTACCTGTAAATGGTTTCCAGGGTTAGTTGTTCCATCACCTTCCTAGGGAGCAAGGTGAGTCTGACTGGTCTGTAGTTCCTTGTGTCCTCCTTCTGGCTCTTTTACTTCTGGCCCTTTTTGAAGATAGAGTGACATACTTTCCTCCAGTCCTGAGGCACCTTTCCCAGTCAACATGTTTGTTCAAAAAATATTGTGAGTGGCATTGTAGTGACATCAGACAGCTCCCTCAGTACGCATGGATGCATCCGATCACAGCCCATGGACTTATGGATGTCCGGTTTGCTTAGGTATTCTCTAACCTGATCCTATTCCTCCAAAGGTATGTCTTCCTTACTCCACATTTTCCCTCTGGTCTCTGGGACCTGGGGTTCCTGAAGGCTGGTCTTGCTATTAAAGACTGAAGCAAAGAAGGCATTCGGTACCCCAACCTTCTCCATGTCCTATGTAATCAGGTCCCCCACCTCATTGAGCAGTGGGCCCACATTTTCCTTAGTCCTTCTTTTACCACCTATGCACGTGAAGAAGCCTTTATTATTATTTTTTATGTCCCTGGACAGAGTGAATTCTATTTGGGCTTTAACTTTCCTAACTTCATCTCTGGATTGTCGAATAATGTTTCTGTATTCTTTCCAAGTTACCTCTCCTTGCTTTCACCCCCTGTATGTTTCCTTTTTGTTTGAGTTTGACCAGGAGCTCCTTGTTCATCAATACAGGCAGCCTGGCATTTTTTCCTGACTTCATGTTTGTTGGGATGGACCACTCTTAAGCATGGAGTGAGTGATCGTTGAATATTAACCAACTTTCTTGAGCCTCTCTTCCCTCCAGGGTCTTATCTCATGGGACTCTTCCAAGCAGACCTTTGAAGAGGAGGAAGTTATCATCAATGCACTCTAGGAACCTCCTGGATTGCTTATGCCCTGCTGTATTGTCCCTCTGTCCTGGTTTGGGATGAAGCACAGCCAACTTTCTGTTCAGTGGGAGGCTCCTGCTTACACTTGTTGCTGTGGCAACCAGGGTCAGCTGACCTGGTTGTTCACCCTGCAGAAGGGTTACACCTGTGGGGAGGACAGGTCAGGTGACCCAAACTGACCAAGAGGGTATTCCATCCCATCTGCCATGCTCAGTATAAAAGCTGAGGGATCAAAGGAATCAGGTGGGCTCTTTTCTAAGGTCTGTTCTTTTTTGGATCCTATGCAGTGGGTGCCTTGTCAATGGACTGTTTCTTTGATGACTGACATATGAGAAGGACCCTGTCAGCTCATCTGCCTTTTGATCCTTGTCAGCGTGTTCCAGTTCCCATTTGTCACTGAGTCCAGTCTGGAACTTTCCCAGTGCCTACCAGTGACATCTCCCTGGGAGCTTGATACAGTTTTGTGTATAATTTGTATATATTGCATCTATTTCATTATATCCTTTTTTAATTTTATTATTAATATTTCATTAAAGTACTTTAGTTTTTTTCTAAACTCACAAATCTCTTTATCTCTCTTCTTCCTCTCCTTAGAGTGAGAGGTGGGGGAGAGCATGTGTCATCTTGTCGTTGGCCAACCTGGCCCAAACCACGACACCCTCCAGCAGATATCAGGGTGCTTGAAGTCCCCCATGAGGACCAAAGCCTGTGAATGTGAGGCTGCTCCTGTCTGTCTGCAGAGGGCCTGATCCGCTTGTTCTTCCTGATCAGATGGCCTACAGTAGGCACTCACTATAATGCCAACTTCATCTGTCCTCACCCAAGAGAAGATGCATGCTGCTTTATTTTAATCTCTCATTGTATATAAATCTTGAAAGGAGTTTATAGATGTGCTTGCATATGTCTGTTACCTATTGCACTGGATTTTTCACACGATTTTGGTTTGTCAAGTAGATCAAAATAACCCAACAAACTGAATGGCAAAATATGGACAATAAGTCACATCACTGCAAAAAAATGAAGAATAAAGACCAAGTTCCTCATTGTACACTACAGTATCAGGCCTTTTATATGGTACTGCAACAATCCACTAAGTTTTTCAGACTACACTCTTGAACTTCTAAGTAATTCATTCTTGATATTGATTATTCATTTAGTCCCACAACAGTCCAATATCCTACAGATTAGCTGACAAGGCATTTAGAGGGTCAGTGTAAAATTTCAAACCTAGTGAAAGGGGGATGTGGCAAAAGGTGGCAAAAGTTGTACCATTCTTTTATCTTGATAAGTATTTGTTATAGAAAAAAAGTCATTAAAAGGAGAGGAAGTGTCCTTCTTCCACATATAGAGTAAGTATGTAACAAGATAATTACACGGGATATTTTTTTTTCTAGGCTTTTGTTAAGCAGCAGTAGGGTTTTTTAAGTGCAATGGTCCATTATAAACTTGGTAACTAAATGAGTAATGCAGAATTATTCACATTTGATAAAATCTAAGATTATAATTTATGATAGTTGTGCAAGTAAGGGTGTAGTGTCCACCCCACTGCCTTTGGAGAGGTTTAGGAAGTAAACTATTCCCTGACAATGTCCAGATAGTATCTTAAGGAATGTAAATTGGAGCAATCCCAAATAGACTTATGCAGTGAGCTGACAGCTAGGTAGTGTGAACTTAAGGGGTCAAGCTTGCTTCATGACTCTCCTTCATTCAACAGCACCGATGTATCTGATGGGACCCAGGTAATATGATCCCAGGAACAGGGCTGGGCAAAGGCAGTGAATATAGAAAACTTAATATTTTCTATCTGACTTGGTTGTGGACCAGAATTACTGGGCCAAATTTTAATTTGCATGTAAATAGCAACTCCTTCTAGGCAAATGGGAGCAGCATTGCTGTCATCTTCTAGATTGAGTACTACGTTTGTTTTGGGAGATACTGAATTCTCACTTCTTGGTTGTTGTTCAGCCACTCATTCTACCTTGCTTGTCAAAGGGTATAATGATGTTTACTCCTTTCTGAAGTGATTTGAAAAAGGCAGTAAATAAGTTAAGTATTTATCAGTATGCTGACAGGCTGAGTATTTTTATCTCAAGGTTTCAAAAAATCTCATAAACCAAAATGATGATTAAACACCTGGATCTTAATAAGTTCTCGAAGTTACTACTGATGGCTGATTTAATGTACTTAAACAGATATGGGCATATATCAGCAAGGATGGACAGAAATTGGGGAGATATTAGTGCATCTAGCGCAGAACAGTGCCAGACTATTTATTAAGTATCTAACTCAGTTCAATACTACAGATTATTTTTTTTCTTTGCTTGTTTGGTTTGTTGGTTTATTTTCCTTGTTGGTTTGGAGTGTTTTTTTGGGGTGTGTGTGTATGCAGGCACAGTAATTTTCTGTAGTGTTAAAACATTAATGTCATATTTGATTGGTTTTAGTGGTGCTTCAATATTATCAAACATTATCCATCAAATTGATCAGAGACTGCTTGGAATTTAGCTCTTCTGAAAGTTCAGGCTACTCAGTGAGTTTTCTGGACATAAAATCTAAGATTAGACTTGACAGGCTGAGATTCAGCTCATCTAATAATCACCTACATCCCCACAGACAGTGTATCCTTCTAACTAGTTACCTTTAAAGGCCTAGAATCACAGAAAAAATCACTGGTCACAGGGTTATATGAAAATCTTGTCAGAATTATTTTTTAATAGAAGAATGTAGTAGGGAAGAAAATGTCATTATAAATTTTAAATATTTTTTTCATATATTGCAAGTTCTTCCATGTAGAACTAAGCACAGAACAAAGAACCAGGTGATTAAAGAATCCATATGTACTGCAGAAAGGGATCAGATTTTATGCCATAGCATAAATGCTACGTGTTGGGGAGAAAATGAAAAGAAGTCCCTAATGTTGATTTGTATCTCTTTGGCCTCAGATGGAAAAAAGGCAAAGTGCCATTGTAGCCCAAGCCAGTTTCATCTAACTTTATGCACCTGACAGAGGCATCTAAATTAGGAGAATATTTTCCTGTGTCTGTATTCCCCGTGCAGAGGCTTGGATAACTCCAAAATTCATCTCACGCATTAAATGTATTTCATTTCATATGGCATTTGTCTAGCCACTAGCAGATACTTGGAAAAAAGTTTGTTGCAACTCTTACTGTCTGTGAGAAAAAAATTCTGTCACAAAGTTTATTTAAATACATATTTAAATAAAAATAGTAATAACAAAAAGTAGCTGTGGTTGCAGTTTCAGCTGCCTAGGCAGCTACCTTGAGACCTGAAAAAGTTGAATACTGTATTATTTTCTTCTGGTAGGTTTCTTTTACTATGATCAATCTACTTTATATCCCTGTTGAATCTGACTTCTTGTACGGGTCATTGTTTCTTATTCCCTAATAGTTCTACTAGGGATGTGCAAACTTAATATATTTCTACCATTTACTGAGTTTGCCGAATCACAAGGAACATGCACATGTTTTATGAACTCTCAGGTGGGTTACAATGTACAGAAATGAAAACAATATATGTGATATCCATAGAGTCAGCTGGAAGCAAAAATACAGGGGGGGAAACACTAAAAAAGCCTTGTTTGTTTTTTATAGTGACTCTCCTAGGAATAAATTGATGTGATTTGGGTTTTTTATACAGCTTGTAAAGTTATGGTCCTGACTAATGTTAAAGGTATTGTTTCCCAAAGATACAGATTATGAGTACTACAATCAAACAGAAAAATATAGTACCATGCATATTACACTTCTATTTACATACTGTACAGTAAGACTTACTTAAATGTATTATTGAACAATGGATGTAGACAAAGTTAAGTCATTAAAAGTTTCCAAATATTGGCTTATTTTAAAAACACTTTTATAACTGCTTCAGAACAGAGCAATTTTTGCCCAAATTACCTTCTAAACCCTTCTATTAAAGCAAAGGTTCAGAGGAATGTCAGGTGCTAATTTGACTGAAAATTCCTCAGGAAGAAGAATATGAAGCGTTACCATTTAAGGTGTTTTTAAAAGAATATTATTATTTACACAGATTATAATCTTTCAAAAGTACCACAACCCCAATTTTTGTTTATTTGATGTTGTCGATACCAATTAATGAACTTAACTATTTCAGTAAGTTTTAATAATTAAGTTTAAAGCTATTTGTTTATACTGTATTAAATATGGAAAACTTTGGATGCATCCAGTTCATTCTTCCAAGAGATCACTCAGTCAGCTCTGAGCTCTGAGACTTGCGTTTAATTCAAACCACAAAATAAGAAGCAAGAACCTGGGCATGACTGAAGGCCACAATGGCTCCAGATGGTTTCTGTGGAGGCCCTAGAGGTACAACAGGGCACCAGTGTGCAATTAGATGTGTAATTTGCCACTAGGCACTCACGAACATCTACTGCCTGAGGCTTCTGTGTGGAAAAGATGTGAGTGCATTATAGGAAATACTATGTTTATGGCTACTTCTTGGCTCTTTGGTTCCTTAAGTCCTAAGAAAACTGTATATGGGAAAGCTAAGGACACATAAGCACATGAGTGTTCAGTAAAACTTATGACCTCCACGGTATTTCTGGTCAGGATAGAAATAAGAGATAGTCTCCTCCTCGATTTATGTCCAGATTGGTAAGGTACTAGAGACATTGTTATTGTGAGCATCCAAAGTTTCACTGGATGCATCTATAGTATTAAAAAAAAAAAAAAAAAAAAAAAGAAAAGGCTCATTCTCCAGCATTAAGGATTACTGGCACATCACAGCTCTCTTTCTTACCAGAATACAGTGGCTTTTTCTATCCTGCCTGCTGGGAACCATCAATGGCCTAAACATTACCTGGAAAAGTGCTAGCTCACACAAGCCAAAACAATGCCAGAGGCAAGAGTTCACTATTAAAGAGTGAAGAAAATGCCCAGGGTTTAAATCTGTGTCCTGCTTCTATTTATTTTACTGATAGGAACATAGTCATTAGGTTCAAACCTGAAGAGTTTGTGAGTTTTGGTAAATCAGAGTTGACATGAACCAATAGTTCTGATTTATTAAAACAATAGCAAAAGTTGTATTGTACCTGAACGCAGCTTATGGGAAATAAATCACAAAAGAATGGGACAAATGGTATCTTTTATGAACTCTAAATACTTTCAGTCTGTTCTTTTTTCTTACTTCCTTGATAACAGGATCTGAGGGTTTCTTTTCTTTTCTCTCTCTTTTTTTCTTTTTAATGAAGCAGAGATTTATTCCCCTAAATCAGGGCTATTCAGCTTTTAAATTAATCATTCCAAATGAAACAGTCATTCTTTGATGGAAATTAATCATATTTTCTATGCAATGTTTTGTTACTATTCGATAAAGTACACAAAAAAACTTTAGATTAAGCATAAACATAATATTTACAGACATTCATTTCCTTTTTTAACGTTATGATTGTACAGAATATCTGACAGAAAGGAATACATCTGGATGTGAACATGGCTGTGATGAGATGAAATTTTTGTCATAATATGCTGCCTTCTTTCTATTATCTGTGGTAATGCAAAAATTACTTATTTTTCTATTTTCTATTTCTTCTTCACCTTGCTCGTTTCACTAAAGGAGCTTTCTAAAAACTTAAAGAAAGAAAATAAAAAAAAAATGATCCCACTAAAATTCAAATTTTGAGGAGAAGGAGATGGAGGACAGAACTGTCTATACCCACATTATTTCAGAGTTTGTAAGTCTTTATTTTTAAAACTTTATATAAAGTTTTGCCAAACATTTAGGACTTTTTTTCCTGACGTATTTTTCATATGTCTGTCTGAGACTATTTTCAGTTGTTTGGGTTTGTGTTTTGACAGACAGAAAAGGATAAATTTCAGTATGAGTCTAGAGACAAAATACATTGCTTGCTTTGTGTTAATCATACAGTCATTTGGCAGAAAGCTGTAGCTTGTCCATGCCTTGGAGAAACAATTTTAAACTTGGCAGCATGCTTGCCCTGCTATCTGGAATACCCCCTTTTTGCCATCTCTGAGAAAGCTCTGTGGAATTCAGCTAAGCTGCAAAACTCAGAAAATTGCACGTTACATATGTTCAGGAGGGGTTCAGTCTGTATTACTAAACTCACATGTGTTTTAACAAGAGAAATAGAGTTCGGTCTTTTCCAGGTAATGGAAGAAAGTTGCTTAAAATGATGAAAGCTATAGAAGCAAACAACAAACAGGCCTACAGTTGTTGGAAAGATAAGGCATTCGGCCTCTCACATTGTTGGCTTAAGTCAATGAGCAACTCGGCCTATGTATGCTGTGGATGTTATCTGACTCCTTCTGTAGTCAGAGAGATGCCTCTAAAGTCTGAGTTTGATGCCTACAATGTAAATCTGACTTTTTTTTATTATTATTTTTTATTTCCTTGATTTAATGTATGGGTGATTCCTATTACTTTTGTTCAGGAAGCAAGGGGGAAGATCGGCAGTGGGCTCTGTCTGTTTCAGATCCCACCCTGGTCAGCTTCCAGAATGAAGTAGGCTTTTTTGTGTGTGTTTACTCAAATTCAGTGGTGTTTTTACAGCATCACAAGAATAATGTATCTCAACATTCTCTTAAAAATCATAAAGTAATGCTGTTAGTTCTGTTGTTAGAGGGGAAAACTTGGTTACTTTATTTCTGCAGATTCACATACAAGAGGGCAAATTATATTCATCCATTCAATATTTTAGATATTTGAAGTTAGAACTAATCTAAAGATTTCAGGGTCATGAATCATTGCTTCAGAACCTAATGGATTGGCAAAATTGCAATTCATGAGGGAAAAAAAATCAAATTTTCTAATTAATAATTCAAAGGATAAAGAATGTATGTTCTCTATACATATGCCACAGCACATTTCTTACATTTCATAAACTGCAACTTTCCAGCTTTTTCAATAGAGAATATGACAGCAAGAGTTTATGATTCAGGGACAAACACTTGTACAGTCATTATTCATCATAGAAGATGATAATCCTTGGCACTTTGTCAACTTTTCCGTATAGATTACAAATTTATACATGGAATTTTGAGTGATGAGCTGTGTATGATATAGCATTTGTGTAATGAAATAATGAGAGAACTTAAAAAGAGGGGAACAAACAGAAACCATTATTACATGGCATACCTTAATTGTATATGTTTATATGTGTATCTATTTTTTATATATATACAAATGTTGGTAGATAGATAAATACATAGATAGATAGATAATCTTAACAGATATATGTTGCATAAATAATCAATACAGAAACTCTCACACAATCAGCATTCCATCTATTATTTTCATCTATGGCTGAAAAATAAATGCGGAAACAGGTCCCAGCATTTGGTATGCTGATAAGTGACTTTAGAATCAATCAGCTCGCCGATTTTCCTTTCACTGTCTATAGCCTATTATGATACATAGGCAATAAGAGTTTTGCTTCAACATGAAATATACATCTGAACCTCAGTCCTGGCAGCAAAGAAGGGATGAGGACAGTCTAAACCAGTAAGAACTAGACTAATACTTGACATAATGTAATAATTGGTGGAAACATGATAGTCCAGTATACTTCTACAAGATCTGAATTATTTGGATTCCTGAATCTCTGACCACTGAAATGGGAAAGAAAATTACAGATTTTCAGATATTTTCTACTTTGCCAATAGCACTTTTAAGCCAAAATCCCTGAAGAACAACTTATATCATAATAGTTTGGCACTTCCAATTCAAGCTTCCTGAAAATGGAAGATAAATTGTATTTACCCAAGTGTTTAAGCACCTCAGAAAGATTTAAACAGAATGTGACACTAAAAGTAGACAAAGGTTAGAGAAGTCTCATTTCTGACTCAACAGGTTCACTGGTACCAAAAAAATGACACTTCAGAGAATTATATTGTGGCATTCAGAAATAGTTTGAGACATGAACTGCTTCAATATTTCATAAAAGAACCCTGACTTTCTTTACTTTCATTCTGGAAATATATCCCCTGCATATATGAACTCTATTCAGGTTCTTAACAGAGTAAAAGTGGATTGACCAGGAATGTTCTACTCATTTACTTATAAGTAAATACAACTTTTCGTAGCCATTTATTGCTTTAAAGAGCATAGTTTAATATAAGTTCCCACTTCCTTGAAATATCCTTAAAATAAAATCTCAATTTTTCCTGGAATGTTTAAAGAAGAGATAAATTATGGTAAATAAAAAAGTCCCATTTTTTAAAAATTATTTTCAAAGAAAAAAAAAAGACTCAAAACCCCTGTTTTTTGTAACTCTTGTTAAAGGAATTGAAATTTTGCCATGGAAAGTGAGAGATGTCTGAACTTTAGATGCTGAAAATAATGAAGAATGCGTTTTTTGCCTAGTCAGATCAGCTCAAGAATTTTAAATACAAGGTCTGACCTCACTTGGCTGATTTTTACTAAGCTTTGGGAACTTCTTAACAGTTCTAAATCAAGTCTGGTTGAGAAACATCAATAAAAAGCAAGTTATGCTGGTTGGTGACATCTCTCAACAATAGAGGTGTGCCCAGGATATCTGTCCACAGATTTAAACCATTTAAATAACAGCCCTTCAACAACCCATTTCATTTAGACAGAAGTAGACCAGAGAAATATTAATCCACAAGGGGTTTCAACAGGAAAGTGAGGTGGAATCTGGGAGGGACATAGCATACCTAGTAGCTGCATCCAGCTGTGTGGTTTTTTCTAGACTGAACCTCTATTTCCTTCACCAAAAATAAGCTATATCAACATTACTTTTTTCTTCATTGCAAGTTATATTTCTATAATAACAACATTAGAAAGTCAAACCAATAATCAAAGTAGTAATGTTGATATAAAAGGTATGAATTCATGAGGCCTTAATGATACCAGGACTGGGCAGGTTTCTCAAGAAAATGATGCAATACTGATGCTGAAAGAGCAATTTGGCTGGTACTCTTTCCAGCATACCCTGACACCATAGTAAAGAAGGCGGTGTTTGAAACTGATGCAGGAATTGGAAGATGCGGGGATTGTGTGAAGCAAAACCAAGCTCATCTGAATATTTCACATACATAGTGAATAATAACATAAAAATAAATATTTAGGGATTTCCTCAAAAAGACTTGTCATATTTTTCTCAAAACAAATGTTATGTTGCTCCGATACTGTTTCACAGAATTTCTCTATAGAGATTTAGTGGCTATTTAAACAAAAATGATAGATACTCCCAGAGCTGACGTGATTATGCCGACTTCTGTTTTTACAACATTCTATCAATAGTATTCAGACTGCTAAATCCACTCACTGTAGCTGTTCTTAAAGGTATTTTTCAACTTTTTTTTTCTATTTTTCTTTTTTTCCGTAGGTTGATACATTATGCAGCTGATACAAATGTGAATTTAGCAAACATGAAATTTGCTAACTGTGCTACTCTGGAGACTGACAGATTTTCAGCATAGCTGTGTGGATTGTATTAGAACTAGTTTTACAATGGTCATGGTCTATCAACCTGCTGAAGGAAGGCAGCAAAAACTTTTTCATGCCTCTTTGCAGGTAAAAAAAATACTTAATCTAGCTATCTTTTCCCTAAACTTCTGTATTTTATTCCTACCTTCCTGTTTTTCTTTCCAGAAACATGAGTGCCAACATAATTTCTAGTGCAACAGAAGTTCTGGTGCTTGTGGCTGCTCTTACTGGTGGATGGAATATGTGCTCTGAGCAGTGAAATGGCATGCTCTTTGCAGATTTGCTGAAATCTTGGTCCCACTTTGTCTTCTTCCAGGAAGTAATTTAGCCTGTGTTATCTGTTCAAAACTTGCTGCACCTCAGCAACACATCAGGACATATAAAGGCAGCAGGAACAATGAGCAGCATGCCATGGTTTGGGCACTTTACAGGTGAACACCTTTAAGGAAACACAAGCATGGACCAAAGTGCTGGATTTGCCTAATGACTACACTTCTGTGTATCAATTAGCTTCCTGTAAACTGAGTTTATCTTCAGGATAACTGGTAAAGCAGGCTTCAGACTTTTCTGGCAGACAATTCTTCAAGAAGTGAATGTGGCTGCGACTTGCAAAGGAAGAGAGCTAATATTTTATGGAGAGCCTCTTGAGGATGATGTGATGGGTTTGGGCAGAGATGCCCAGGGCCACACAGGCATTTTCCAGCCCCCGGGAGCCCCACAGCAGAGACGTAGGTGGGTGGTGATAACGCTTTTAGGCTGTGCAAAGGGTCTATCCCTGTACTATCCCCTCTCCCCTTGAAAATCAGGGCCAGAATAGGCAGGAAATACCACAGCAGAAAGTGCCTAAAGCTGCCTCATCCCATCATTAAAACTGCATCTGCTTAGAAGAGCAGGTAAGTATATATTTTAGGACTATTATTTCTTGTTTTACCTGCTCAGATGCTCTTTCTCTTGATCTTCCCTCTACATGAGTGTGCAACAGACAGGATAATATGCTGAAGAGGGGAAAGAGCATAACCTAGAGGTAACTTGGCAAGAGTGGAGACAGATGGCTGATCTGAAAGCATCAGAGATTTTCTCCCAGAGTACCTCCTAAAATAGAGGTGGTTGTAAATTAGAACTGCCCTTTATAAACAAGGTGTATTGCTCTAAAGTCTGGCCATCTGATTACGGGTGCAGATGGTCTGTTACTGTGGGGATTTAGAGGTGTAAAGGGATACATGACAGATAAGTGCCGCAGGCTCATGTCTCAGTGGCTAAGGGTTACACAGGCTGCATTCAGTTTGTAATTCTTTTAGAACAAGTATTTTATTTTTTTTTTATGAGACTACTAACCAGCGTATCAATACCGTTGGTTTTTGAGTGTGTAAGTTATGGACACTGCTTCAGTACGTAATAGAGTAAGACCAACAACAGTTTCAATAGGGACCACAGAGCAATCTCAGATATTCTGAAAGATTATGTTCACTGTAGAGCTAGGATATCTAAATATATGCAATTTGTTATGTATGTATATGTATATGAATGTAGGTATTTATAAACTTCTGCTTGCATATATATATACTTATACATATGTATATAAAAGTTTACAAATACATCGATACACACACACACATACACAGAGGTTTATAAATACATATATGCTACCATATATAATCAACATATACATACATATTTACATTGGCAAATGAGGACTTATTGCTTCAGGCAGAACTGCTGTGTGCTGCTGGGAGAACACTTCAAAGTAAACCAGCCAAACAGTTTACCATCTAAACAAAATGGGTAATGATCCTGACTTAATACAATTATGCTCATTGATATATGTCTTTAGTTATACTTAAAAAACCCACATTTTACTCCATCAATATGCAACATATATTTATGTATGTTGTACATTCACAAAGTAATGTGATTGTCCTTGTATTAAAGACTTGGCTTTTTAATGTACATAGTCACTTTTTTAGCACATTATCAGAAACTATACAGCTCCTTCTGAGCTGTGGACATCTGGGTTCACAGAGACTGTGACACCTGGTTTAACACGTGGGAAAAAAAATGAAACACGGCTCCACTAAAATATTTAAGACGTCTAAACCAGTCTTTAAATAGCTCTCTTAGTTTATGAGACACATACAAAATATATAGTTTATTTCAAAACATTTCTTATCCTAGCCTAGTTCCAAATTCAGGGTGAATAAATTTAAATTATGACATTGCTTGCCCATCTATATGTGGTTCTTCTATGCACTTTTATACCTGCATATTGTATACACAATTGTTGTTGGATAGTAAGATAGCAACTATTTAAAGATCTAGTCCTGCACTAGAAGTCAATACAGGTATATTGCAATGCAATATGCAATACATTGTCACAGTTGTTGTGACCTTATGAACTCAGGTGAGTGACTTCATCCTGTTACTTCATTCGCTTCTACTCTCTTGTTTCTCATGCCTATTAAAATAAAATAAAATGTAATTAAATTAATACATTATTATAAAAATTGAAGGTCAGAGATCATCTCCTCTTTTTTGTATTTCATATTCGAAATACAGTATAGTAAAAAGAATACTAACATAGAGAAGATTATATTTATTAAAAATGTTGAAAAAGAATATATTTTTATCTCTGAAAAATGTTTCTTCACATCTGTAAGATAGCCCGTGTTTTTCACCCCATGGTAAACCTTTACAGTTATACTGATGTTGTTGAGATTTGGAGAGAGAGGATGTTAAAAGCTCAAGAAGTATTTTTTTTCCATATTTTTTTTTAACTCTTCATGTAATATTCTTTTTTTTCACTCAGGTTTATTTGAGGTAGTGGGAATTATTTTCAAAAAGGAAGCTTACAACATGTATATTCCTAAAATATGCTATAATATTGATTTTTGTATGCCTTCTAATGTCAACATTTTAAAAAGAAGTCTTTCTTTTTATATAGGTATAGTTTGATTCTCCCATTTGAATAGAACAGCCTCTAGGCATGCAGCTGCTGCAACAGTAAGTTCTGTGGCTGAGCGCTAGATAGGGGTGTACAGGGATTTTCCCAGAGCCAGGGAAAACTGAGGAAGAGCAGAGAGCCCCGCCAGAAGCTGGCAGCTCTCATGAGAGTGGCTTGGACATTCCCAGGAGCAACCATGGGAGATTTAAAAAGCGCTAGGGAGTGTTAGTGACCAGGAGTGCTGTGAGCAGGGAGGGCGAACAGGGATCAAGAGGGCGCAGCCGTTTGCCCAGCAGTTTGCACAGAGGGGCACATGAGAAGGGCCGTGCACCCTGATTGTAGGCCCACAGCCAAGGAAAGTGCTCTGAGTCTCTGCCATAATGGTGGCCACTAGCCTCAGCGTTAAAACCAGTGTTTCTACAGAGAAAGCCCCTGAGATGTCTGATGCTTCCACACAGATGGAACTGGTAAGGAAGGAGACTTCAATGCAGGAAAATTATGGAACGAATGGTGGGTGAGAAGCTCAACATGAGCAGGCAATGTGCACTTGCAGCCCAGAAAGCCAACCACATCCTGGGCTGCATCAAAAGAAGCGTGGCCAGCAGGTCGAGGGAGGTGATTCTGCCCCTCTGCTCTGCTCTGGTGAGACCCCACCTGGAGTGCTGTGTCCATCTCTGGAATCCTCAACACAAAAAGGACATGGACCTGTTGGAAAGGGTACAGCAGAGGGCCACGAAGATGATCAGAGGGCTGAAGCACCTATGCTATGAGGACAGGCTGAGAGAGTTGGGGTTGTTCAGCCTGGAGAAGACAAGGCTCCAGGGAGACCTTATAGTGGCCTTCCAGTACCTAAAGGGGGCCTACAGGAAGGATGGGGAGGGACTCTTTATCAGGGAGTGTAATGATAGGACACAGGGTAACGGCCTCAAACTGAAAGAGGGTAGATTTATATTGGATATCAGGAAGAAATTCTTTACTGTGGGGGTGGTGAGGCACTGGAACAGGTTGCCCAGGGAAGCTGTCAATGCCCCATCCCTGGAAGTGTTCAAGGCCAGGCTGGATGAGGCTTTGAGCAGCCTGGTCTAGTGGGAGGTGTCCTTGCCCATGGCAAGAGGGTTGGAACTAGATGATATTTAAGGTCCCTTCCACCCTGAATCATTCTGTGATTCTGTAAATCCTCCTGGGGGCTATCACAGTTCAAATGAAGCACGTGTTGGGGAAAAGCCATCACAGATTCACCAAACCTGATTGCCTTCTATGACAAAGTAACATGCTTGACTGATGTGGGACGAATGGTGGCCATAGTCTACCTGGATTTCTTCAAGGCTTTCAATATGGTTCCCCATAGACTCATCCTACAGAAACTGATGCATTACAGTCTAGACAAGTGGTCTGTGCAGTGGGCGGGGAAGTGGCTGACAGATCACACCCAGGGCGTGGTGATAAATAGCTACTTTTCAAACCGACAACCTGTCACAAGTGGGGTCCCCTAGAGATGGATATTGGGCTCAACGCTGTTTAGTATCTTCATAAGTGATCTGGATGATGGGATCAAGTGTACCCTGATGAAGTTTGCTGATCATAACAAACTGAGTGAGGAAGTGGGCACTTTGGAAGGGAGAGCCACCCTGCAGGAAGGCCTGCATAGGCTGGAAGAGTGGGCTAACAAGAACCTTATGAAGTTCAACAAAGACAAATGGAAGATCTTGCACCTGGGAAGGAAGGCAGCACAGGCTGGGATCTACCCAGCAGAAAAACAGCTCTATAGAAAGGGACCTGGGGGTCCTGGTGAAGAACAAGCTCAGTATGAGTGAACAGCATGCTGCAGTGGCAAAGCAAGACAACAGGATGCTGGGTCGCATCAACAAGGGCATCACAAGCAGAAACAAAGAAGTCATTATCCCACTTAGTGCTTGTCAGCCACACCTGGAATATTGTCTTCAGTTTTGGTCCCTGTTATGCAAAAAAGATGTGGACAGGCTGGAGAGGGTCCAGAGAAGGGCCACGAAGATGATCAAAGGACTGGGAAGCCTGCTACATGAGGAAAGGCCGCATTTGTTCAGCTCTGAGAAAAGAAGGCTTAGGGAAGACATTCCAGTATTTAAATGGTGGCTACAAAGAACATGAAGACTTCCTTTTTACAAGGAGTCACATGGAAAAGATGAGGTGTAATGGGTACAAGTTAGTCCTGGGAAGATTCCAGTTGGACACAAGAGGAAGAAATTTCACTATGAAAACCATTGGAATAATCTCCCCAAGGGAGATTATCCCCATCTTATCTAGACCATGCTTTTGCCAAGAAAGGTTGGACCAGATGATTCTTGAGGTCCCTTCCAACTTGTTATTCTATGATTCTATGTCATACCAGTAATTAAATATTGAACTCTTTTTGGTTTTAATTGAAAATTACTTACCTTAGCATAATTGCAGAAAAGAGATAAAAAGTGGTTTATACTAAATAACCTAAATAACACGTTAGTTTGTTTGTTTGTTTGTTTGTTTGTTTTTTGGTACTGGAAGGTAATTTAGCTGGTCAACCTAGAGCCAAGATTTAAAACAAATGAATGTGCTTAATCAGTTTCAAGTATAGCCTATCAAAATCAATGAGATGGTACAACTGCTACAGATAAAACTTTGGAATATTTCTAGACTGGAGATTATATTTCGCTGTTGGGGAACAGACTTGTTGCCTCTCCTCCAAAAATTCTTCTGCATTTGCATCACATTTCTCCTAAAACTCTGATAATTTAGTAATACACTATAATCTTTGAATTACATATTAAAACCAATAATAACTATCACCATATTTCAGCTACAGCTCAGGTTACAAAGGTAGAGCAAAGGAGTTAATTCCACAGCTTACTCTCATCCTCTTTCTCTACAGATTGCCCATTTTTTTCTTTGCTACTGGTTACCTTTGTGAAAATTTGAGGAGTTTTCAGAAGATTTGAATTACTAAAGAACTTACTCTTAGGTACTGATACTTTTAAAAGCAACAACATTATCAAAAAAACCGAACAAGTTATTTCTTTGAAAATAGACTATTTTTTTTTCTTTTTTTTTTTTCTCATTTTGCTTAATTATTTACCCAAAAAATTACTGAATATCAGGCTGCCAGCTACTTGGAAAGATTACTCTGTGGGAATTAGTGTGTATGCAGCATAAGAAAAAGTAGAAACATACTGGGGGTCTTAAAGGATAAAAATATGTTTCAGTAATCTTTTAGCCACTAAAAGAATGTCTTCACATCTATGTATATATTTCTGTAACCCTTCAGGATGAATTATTCTTCATAACAAGGGCAGGACAAGGTTTGCAAGTAAGGTTTGCATGCTCAAAAAACTGTCTAATTTCTCTGGCAATAGCAGGTGACTAACGGAAGACAGTACATAGAATCACAGACTAATAGAATAGTTTGGGTTGGAAAGGACCTTCAATGGTCATCTAGTCCAACCCCCTGCAATGAGCAGGGACATCTTCAACTAGATCAGGTTGCTCAGAGCCCCATCCAACCTGACCTTGAATGTTTCCAGGGATGGGGCATCTACCACCTCTCTGGGAAACCTGTTCCAGTGTTTCACCATCCTCATTGTAAAAAATTTCTTCCTTATATCTAGTCTAAATATACCCTATTTTAGTTTAAAGCCATTAGCCCTTGTCTTATTGCTACAGGCCCTGCTAAAATGTTTGTCCCCATGTTTCTTGTAAGTCCCTTTTAAGTACAGAAAGGCTGCAATAAGGTCTCCTGGGAGCCTTCTCTTCTCCAGGCTGAAAAACCCCAATCTCCTTACAAATTTTATCCTGCCAATGTCCTTAGCCCGTTGCAGTTAAAACAGAATGCCACTGTACAAGAGGCTGTTATTTTAGCCTAGTAATGATATATGCAGTTTCGGCTTTTCAGTAAGTTTCAGTTTTCCCATGAACACTCTGACAATTTAATACAACCTCATGCGGCTAAAAGCAATTCTGAGGGCATGAAGCAAAGTTTGCTTTCTTTTAATTGAAACTACCAGAAATAGGGACAATTCTATATCAGCAGTGCCTTTTTTAATAGCCATCCATTTCTACTCTCAGTGTCTTAGGTGGAATTGCTCGTCAACAAAGATGAATGTACATTTTATTCAGAGTCATGTAAGGGGACCTAAACGATGCAGTGAACCAGCACAATGCCTTTCACAGCTGGAGCCTGCATTGAAATGCTCTTAGCATGCTTTAATTCCTATTGCACACTAAGTGCAATATCCCTGATCCTGCATTACTGAAAGTGATGGCAAAACTTTCATTGGCTTAGCTGAGGGTTGGACTAGTCCCTGAATTACTTGCACACTCAATAAGTGTCATTTTCTATATCTATGGGAAAATTTAAAAAAAGAACACCAAACAACCAGACCCAAACTGTTTCAGCAGAATTCTCTGTACTAATGGAAAATGGTTAGAAATGCTTAAGCCTCCTTGAATCTGAGAGGATTAACTCCCAAAGTTACTTACAATTCAGAGAGTAACTCAAGTTTTCACAGAAATACAGTTTAGTGCTTAGTGAAAACATCCCTCCTTTGAAATTCAGCCTTGTGATTTTGTAATGAAAAAAACTAGTTTTCTAGTCTGTTATATGTTCATATTAGATGCAGTATTTGTATCTGTATTTAGTGGTCAAATGGGTAGAAATCAATAATAAAAATTTAAATTTATTTAAGACTGGGCATTAAACCAGAGATTCTCAAAGTGCTTGCAGAGTCCCAGTTTATTAAGCCACCACAATTTGTTATAGGTTTGTGAGAAAAGTACTTGGGGGCAGTGGAGGAGGGGTGCCTTGTTTGTTAAGTGCTAAGAAAGTTTTAGCCCTAATTCTCCAAGCACAGGCAATGTAACAACTAGAAAATATTTTGCTCTTGAACAGACAGATGGTACTTAATGTCATCTGATACGCTGTTAATAGTTACATTCAACCTCTTAATTTTATTCTTTTTTATTAAGCATACATATATTTACATTATCCATACATTAGAAAATCTGTTGCTAACACATGTTCAGAAGGCAGATTCATTATCTACACTGGCTTGCTTACATTGTTTCAGAGCTATTAGGCCTAAATTTGCCACAGCCTACAGGTGTATGCTGAGTCCCATGCTACCCTTTCCAGACATAATTTTAAAACATTGCTTTAAAAGCCCTGGGAGGCCCCTGAGTCATTCTAGCTTGGTTTAATTCTTTTTCTGTATAGCATGTTTTATAAGACTGTGCCCATAGCAGTAAACAAAATCTAATCAATAAAATCCACTGAAATTTGACCTTCTCTTCACCCTTAGACTTGGTTGAACTTTTTTAAAATTTTATTATTATTTTTTAAATTACTAAACAAATGGTGAATACAGTTTTGTATGTTCCCTTACGGTTGGCTGCAGTCGTTTTGGGTAATCAGTTACTGGTGTAATAGCTCTTTAATTGTACAGCATATATAGAACTGGAACAATGTATTCATAAATGGGCTCTGGTTTTCATTTAATACTTGAATGCTCCTGAAAGGAGGAGGCTGATAATACTCGATAGAGTCAAGTAAAATGCAAGATTCTTCATTGCTGTTTTAGTGCTGTGTTGCAATCTGGCCAAACAGAAGTCCTGCTGTCCTTGTCCTGAATATGATTAGCCATTACCAGGTGTCTGAAAAGCCACATGGTGCTTTTACGATGTAGACAAACATCTATGAAAGGGGAGAGGCCACAACTGGATCATCAGTCATCCATTTGAAGCAAATGAGTATTTTGCTCGTGGTGGCTTCATGTTACAGTTTATAACCACACTGTTGAAAACTTTTCTGTGTTAAGCAAAGGTTAAACACAGGAATTTTGTCGTACTGTCAGTCAGGTATGAGTCTAAAGCTTGATTACTTTCTCTATTGTTTATCTGGAAGCTTGGGTTCCATTTGGGGCATAGAGTTGAGCTCTGATCCCTTTTAGAAGGCAGATTCTTGGTGTATTCATTGTCTTAATGTTCACCCAGGTGCTCAGTCTTGCAGTCTGCTAGGTCGGTAAAAACTGACTGTCATATGCAGAAGTACATCAATTTGTCTTTTTCCAAGCATAATGTGAACACTTTAAGCCAAGTTACAAACAATTCAACAGACAACAATGCAGGCAAAAAGTGTCTGGGTCTCAGTGTACATCTATATTACTAAATAAAAGAGGAGAAAGGGGAAACCTTGAGCATTGAATCTGCAAGGCTATACCTATTCCGGGAAAGTTAAAAGGGGTATGTCACGGGTACAGGCACACAATTGTTAAATCCACAGTGTTAAAGCGTTAGGAAAGTACATCCTATTGTTTATTGTGTGCCAGCCACCACTCTACACCAGTGCTTAACGATGATTTAGTTGTTCACATGGGCTAAGGGCTATTCACAACAGGCAATGCATTGTGGCTAGCCTGATTGGGATGGTGGGAGAGTTAGGTCTATGTCTATAAGCTGTGCCATGCTACTCAGGTTTAGATCCAAAAAACAGTCCCTGGCACACAATCATGCAGTACATTAAGTGCTATTGTTCACTCTGCTTGGTTGTTGTGTTGGTTCATAGCTCAGGTTTGGTTTACTCCGACTAGATCTCACCAAGACAAATCTGATCTAGTGAGTCAATGTGGGTCTAAAACAAGCTTCGTTCAGATTACTTCAGGGCCAGGGATTAATCCCTGGCCTGTCTTTATTTATCAGCTTAAACAGAGCCAAAACTTATCATTTGTAAGCCTGTTCTGAAGTCTGCTTCAGGCTTTGTATTGTAGGTACAGCCAGAGAATTTTGAAGATACAACGTCATCTGTCTTCTGACTTGCTTATACAAGGTTTTGTTAGAATTCCTCCCGTTAATGGAATGCTCAATAAACACTTATTTCATTACTTACATGCGACAAGAGGATTAAAAAGGTAGGCAAGAGTAACACAAAATCATGTCTGCTGTCCTTTCATAGCAGCGAGCTTTGATAGATGTATCCCACATCTACTAAGCCATTTTCCTTGAGACCATTCAGGGGAAATTCAATAAAGAAATTACTCCTAAACTGTCCAGTGCCTTCCATTATGGATTCAGTAGTCTTAACACAATACTGTTTTCTATTTGTTGCTTAAGGCCTCAAAAATACAATGGCAAAACAGCACGATTTCGTATTATATGACCATAGATTAGGAGAAAAAACAGGCATTTTTTTTTTTTTGTCTGTGTGGAAGCTCTTTACATATCTCAGAAATAAGCAAACCTTTACTTTAAGCCATATTCTGACCTCCTGCCATGACATCTTTACTGAACTTAATCAATATAAACTTAAAAAATATTACAGTGCTTAGGTTCAAGTAAGATATATGGACTGGTTTCACAGCCTCCCAGATACTAACTCCCAACATACAGCTGAAGCAAAACAAAAAAAACCCAAACATACTAAATTGGCATATCTAAAGCACCTGCAGTAGCCATCTTAAAGTCTTCTCAGTTCTGGTTGTAGACTCAGGTCAGGATAGCAGCAGTCTCGGTTGTTTGTTCACTTACCAGATTCAGAATACAGGTCAGGTGCTTTAAGATCCATTGTCTGGATATTTGCTTCTCTTTTATGAATGATTCCAGGTCCAGTCATAAATGTGAAATTCACTGTAGTGTTTTAAAATTAAAGAAATATAAATTTGAATTTTATTTGTCCTAGATGAAGTTTCATGAGGCTAAAATTGATGCAATATGTGAGATAATACTTCTTTCTCTGCAAGTACTGTAATCCTGTAGCCTATAATACAATATACCCACATCTAGTAAAGGCCACAGGCTTTGCAATAAGTTTGCAAGGTCTTAGGACTGAGGTTTGTCAGGATTGGTTTGTGTGAACTTTTCTTGACCTGCCTGCAGATTTATTTTTATTTGGTTTAGCTGTAACAGCAATTTTTCTTCTGATAGGTGGTTATGGCTAATTTTTTTTCCCTTATCATTATATGGTGCAATCACAGTTTTATAGAAATAGTAGTGACAAGTAGTTTTTTTCTATGCAGAATGAGATATTTATGGTTCTAAGGTAATGATGTAGAGTAGAGAAATACAGACCTGGTCAGATAGCAGAAGCCTTGGGAAGTGGCGATGCAGCACAAGAAAAGCACAGAAGTGGGATGATAAAGGATGGAGTACACACTGGTACTGGAGACCCCATGACTGTAAAGAACTCACCCATGGTCAGTTACAGAAATGCAGATCTGGAGCTAGACAAAATTGGTTTTAGGAGTAACAAAGAAAAAAGAATGATTATCTAACACACCTAAAAGCTATCAGATATAACATGCAACTGCAGAACACTGAAGAAAGAGAAAGTTGTAAAGTAATTTTACAAAACATATAATATCTATTAGTGTATCCCACAGTGAGGAAAAAGCTTTCAACATGAACACCAACCATATTCCTTCTGGTGAAGGACTCCTGCTGCTGACAACTCACTGTAGCACCCCCTCCACCACCACCAGAATGAAAGTGACCCCAGGACTCAGAGGAGCAGAAGGAGGGACAACATAAAAAAAAAAACGAAACATAAAAACTAAAAGTGTCTGTAACAGTTTTAATTGTATTACTGCTATTACTGAGATTTTTTTTTTCTATAGAGAAGTATTATTTCCTTTTCTGTAATAATTTGACCTGAACTAATAATGCTTCCTGAATTAGATTGTTAAAATAGCCACTACACTAACAATAAATTATTGGCTTTATACATAAGGTATGTTTCCTCTTTGCCCTTAAACAAGATTTTAAACATAACAATATTAAATAAAGTCTGAACTGAAAGGAAAAAAGAGTGGTAAAACCTCCTAAATTGCTATAGCTGCATATTGCTCAAACGTGTTTTGCTTCCTCTTTCAAAACTGATTACAGAGAGACAATCAATGAGGGTCATCTCAGTTCCCTAGATGCAAAAACACTCAGTGGCATCTGAGAAGCCCTGGGGCATCCAAGATATCTATAAGAAGTTGGCAAGTATGACATAAAACCTATGAATGACCTGCATTCCCTTCTGGACTGTTAGTAGGAGGCTACTTGGGATAATCTAGGGAATCTCAAATGGCATTAGGGGTCTCTGTTCAGGGAATTTACCTTTAAAAAATGCTACCAGATCTGACTCAGAGGAGATCACTGGACTCTCTGAGTTCTGAGGGGTTTCCCAGATAGTATTTGACCTCATCTTATTTTACCTCCGTATTAAATATTAACTTGAAAAAGACTGTATTCTGATACCAGTTCAAATTCAGCAAAAACATCTCAGGAATGCCTTACTGTTAATTATGGTCTCGGCTTACTGTTGGATTTATGTTATTTACCTGTAATATTGATTTTTAAATTTTGCAAAATATAATTTCCATCACAGAACCATGATTTACCCTTGAGTACTAGCCTAAACTTTTTCCAAATTTGTATCTGAACTTTGAGTTCTCATTTCACATCAGATTCAGAAGCATCTTTGTTGCTCTCTTTAACTTGGTTTTCCTTAAGTTTGAAGTATGAGAAATACTGTTTACAGTGAAGAAACTGAAACTTTTAAATAGAACACAAATGACAGGGGATGTTTCTCAGGCAATTGCTGGTCAGAATCACCTTGCTGAAAGTGACACCAGTTGTGATACTAATATCTTTAGAATTCAAAAAGAAAAAAACTGCTAACTAGTTTTCTTTCTGGGGTTTTAGCACTTTTTAAAAATAATCAGAAGAAAGACTTTAAATGTTTTAATTTTTAAACAAGGTCTTTAATTTTTAAACATTAAAATTCCTATTCTGATTGTAAATTTGCATAAAGACTGGATAAAGATCTGCTTTACTGTATCTTTCATTCATGTTATCTTAGTCTTGCAGGTTCATGACATAATTTGTAAGATGATTACCACAAGCAGTTAGCTCAAAAATGTCAGTTTAAAGAAACAGAAAACTTCAGTTGGAAGTATAATTCAAAGCTAGTATACTGTAATGTTTTTCTTCACGTGAACTTTCAGATTGTTGCACTGGGAAAAAAAGGAACTATTTATCTTTTAAAATTTTTGGTTTATATTTTCTGGTCAATGCTCTTTTAGTCAATTGACTGGCATTTTATCTCCATATCATAAAAAATCTACTTCGTATATGGCAGGAGCCGTTTTCAAAAGCATTACAATGATAGCTGTCTGATTTGATAGTGAAGTAGAAGACAGACCCAGGAGCCTAGATACAAAGGGTCTTAAATAAAAACTGATATTGCTGAAGATGAACTTGCAACAAAAACGTTCTTTACCTTGTTCCCCCATACAAAACAGATTTTAATCAACAGCCGTTACTTGCAGGTTAATGGCACGTTTAGCTAGTACTTTCTGGGGCTGAGTCAGTCCCAAATGTAGTGAAGAGAAAGAGGACAATCTGGCAGCTCATCAGTGCAACACTGAGAAAATTTCCAGTAAAGACAGCTGATAATATGGCAAATGACATATGCAGACACTGATATTGGCCGTGTTAAGAGAGTAATTCTTTTAAGGCTTCCAGTTACTCCAGTCTACTAGGTGCATTATTTCTTTCTTGTTTTCCTCAGACTGAATGGGGTGAATCCTTACCTCCTTTCTCTGTTCTTATTCCCCTGGTCTCCATGCAGAACTTTAGCTTGGAAAAGCCAATTAGGGATGTAAAGGTTTGATTTTAAAATCTTGCACTGGTCAATGCTTTCATTTGTGTCTTCAGAGACTTGTCTTATATATATATGATACCAAAGAATCAATTTATTGCTTGAACTTAATAAAAAAGGAGGAGGATTAGATGTATAGAATAAGCAGTTTACGAGGGTGTAATGCTTATGTCTTCAGTGTATGTTGATTGCAGGATTTATTTTCCAAGCTGGTAATATATTAGACTGTATAAGCTAATTCTGTACCTATCCAGTGTCCCCTTTGTTGTGGTTTAACCCCAGACCGTAACTAGGACCATGCAGCAGTTTGCTCACTGCTTCCCTCCCCCAGGGAAAACTTGTTAGTTGAGATAAAGACAGTTTAATAAGTAAAGTAAAAGCCACGCATGCAAGCAAAGCAAACCAAAGAATTCATTGACCACTTCCCATCATCGGGTAGGTGTGCAGCCATCTCCAGGAAAGCAGGGCTCCATCACGCATAATGGTTACTTGGGAAGACAAAATGCCATAACTCTGAATGTTCCCCACTTCCTTCTTCTTCCCCCAGCTTTATATACTGAGCATGATGTCATATGGCATGGAATATCCCTTTGGTCAATTGGGGTCAGCTGTCCCAGCTGTGTCTCCTCCCAACTTTTTTGTCCACTCCCAGCCTACTCGCTGGCAGGGCGGTGCGAGGAGCAGAAAAGGCCTTGACTGCTTAGCAACAACTGCAAACATTGGTGGGCTATCAACACCATTCTTATCCTAGATCCAAAACATAGAACTATACCAGCTGCTATTAGGAAAGTCAACTCTATCCCAGCTGAAACTATAACATTCTTTCGAACATTTCCCAGTTACACTGTGTACATTTAAAAAAGTTAATAGAATGTAAAGACTTGCATGTCAAGGCAAAAATCATCAAATGAATATGAACAAAAATGTTTTTTTCTTAACTGTTTTTTGCTTTATTGCATCCTACCTCTGCAGTTTGTAGTGCTTATCAGTGTTTGAGGTGGTATATTGGAGTAGATGGATCATCATGGTGCTTAGGGACATGGTTTAGTGGTGGTCTTGGCAGTGTTAGGCTAATGGTTGGACTTAATGATCTTAAAGGTCCCTTCTAACCTGGACAATTCTATGATTCTATGATCGATCTGTTTTAGTATGACAGTCTAGCACAGCAACTTGTTACTGAACTGCATGTCCAGACTATCTTTTCTACACATTTTCACATTTTGTCTTAAAAAACCAAAAAAACCACCAAAACCACAAAAAAAGTAAACTCAGATCGCTTTCCAGTCTAATTCCAGTTTTATTACTTATTAGATATGCTTTTGTCTCCTCTAGTGCTAAATGTTTTTTCATCACAGCACTGATGATTTTTAATCTTATTGAAACTGTATGATGTGAATATTCTTGCTGATGCTGTTTTAAAATGCACCATCTTTAAGCTTTAAAACTTTTTCTGTATTACTGGAAATTTAAAATTTATTTCTCTTAAAATCTTTTCAAGCCACTTATTTTCTCCTAAGACTCCTGTTAATTTTTATATGTTTTCTTCAGCCTTCATCATAAAACTAAATTGTGATGAAAATCATCCCTCATTGGATCGAAGGATTTTTCACATCAGTTAGCCAGCTTGACAGCAGCTTTAATACATTTTCCAATGATGGTTACAAGCCTGTTGTTAGAACAAATGCTTACACTTTTTAATATAATTCTGATCAAATAATCTTTATGAAGGATTAAAAGGCAAAAGTCTGTAGAGAGAGGAAAAGAAAAGTCTGGTAGATGAATCCTCTGCCTTGCAAACAATGTGTGAAATCCTTTTAATTCTACTTTAATAACTCCCTTCTGACCTTAAGTTTTTCAAGGCACTATATTTCATTCAAGAAACAGCTCATACAGGTATGACTGAATAAGATTTAACAGTCTAAACTCACAAGAACAGTATAGATGCAGATACATAGAAATTACACTGAAAGGAATGTAAAGTGAGATATTCTAAGCATCTCGAAATAAAATTTCAGAATTTTGTTTTGAGGAGTTTATATCTCAACTCCTTTCTTGATGGAAGATGATGTGAATGACATGTGAATAACTGCAGTGAACACCCTTCCCAAGCCTAAATTCATGGTGCTGAAGATGAGACGAGTTTTCAGACAACAGGAAAGGCATCATCAGTAAAAACAGACTTTGTTTTATCTGTTGTTCCATATTAAAAGCTTAATTCAGGTTTTCAATGAATGCATACTCTCAGCATTAGGACCTATATACATATTTTCCACTCATATTATAGGGCCATTGTGTTGATTCTACTTCTCAGGCACCTTGGATATGTTAAAACAATAAATAAGTCATTTAAAAGTCACATGCTGAGAATTATCTTTTGGGACTTTCTTTTTGCTTCCCTACAATCTTATTAACAAGTTGATCAGGTCTGAATGCTAATAAGAATGTATTTCTAAGCATCAGATCTGAATGCTAATAGGAACATAGTTCTAAGAAATGCTTAGCCTTATTTACTCATTCCTAACAATACTTTAAACACAATTTCTTCAGATGTGCATTTTAAGAAAGTCAATTGTAGATATTGTTAAAAGACTTAGAAGGATCAGTTTTTCATGTACTGATTTAACTATTTACTTATTTTAAATGTTTTCTGGAAAACATTGACAGCAATAGTGTAAAATCAATGCACATGTTCCAATAGTAATTAAAAAAACATAGTCCTAGGCAGAAGTAGTTCACCAGATTTGAAACAGTGATACAGTGATTTATACCTGATGTGAGACACTGTAAAATATTTATCTTGCACTGTAAAGAAAAAAAAACCTGTTAAAAATTATCCTATTGTTTTTTGTGATATCCATAAAGATAATACCCTGAGTCCTGAAAATGAAAATCCTTGTGAGAATCAGAAGCTGGTCTTTGAGGCAAGCAGTTGAACGGTAATGAATGAACACCAGGTGTGATGTTTTGACCCCAACCAGCAACTAAGCACCCGTCAGCTGCTCACTCACTCTCCCCACAGTGGCATGGGGGAGAGAACTAGTAGGGCAAAACAAGAAAAGCTCATGGGTCATGATAAATACAGTTCAATAAGTGAAGGGAAAAGAACCTCCACAATTGAAACAACAGGTGATGCAAAGGCAATCACCCAACACCTCTCACCAGCAGACTGATGCCCAGCCCATCTCCAAGTAATGGCTACCTTGGAAAGACTCCTTCTCTATTTTATTGCTGAGAATAGTGTTGTATGCTATAGAATATCTCCTTGGTCAGTTCGGGTCGACTGTCTCAGCTGTGTCACCTCCTAACCTCTTGCCCACTCCCAGCCTATTGCCTGAACGGCAGCAGAATATGAAACAGAAAGTCTTGACACTGTGCAAGTTCTTTTCAGCAACAGCCAAAACGTTGTGTGTTATCAACACAGTTTTGGTCACTAGTCTAAAACACAGCACCGTGCATACTATTATGAATAAAATTAACTCCATCCCAGCCACACACAGTACAGCAGGCTAAGGGGAAAAAAAGAAAGAAAAAAAAAAGAAAAGAAAAGTCAAAGCTGTCCACGTTGGTGTAATAAACCCAAGATGCTTAGGCTTTGCAAAGCCTAAGAAGTTAAGATAGATTTTACATTACAATTAACACTGTGCGCATTTTAAGAGATTGAAAGATAAGACAAGGATAAAACATTTTGGACTCCTGTCCAGGATGCAGCTGATTCAAATACATTTGATTTTTTTAGTTCTCCCCTGTGCCCCTACTAGACTTAGTAGCTCTCCTCATAAACATACAACATGCAGATTTACATGGATCTCATGAGCTGATCTAAATTATAATTACGTCATCTCAGTCACTGGAACATCTTCCTTTAACACTGATGAAAACCATAGTGTGGGAGTGAGTAGAAAGTCTTTGTCATTCACATTTTGCATTACGAAACTGAGACCCTGAAATTCCACAGCACGGATTCTCAAATGTTCTTTTAGTTTTAAGCATCTAAATGGTCTGGATGGAAATAACTGCAAAAGATCCCAGTGGAGGACTGTGACACAGCCATGGATGACATTCACTCTTCCTGACCTGTAAGGATGTAGCGGTAGGATCATACCTGCAGCTGCCTTGTTTTCTTACTGTTGGGGGGGGAACATAAATACGTTCTCAGTATCTTTTCCTACAACCATCTCTTTTTCTGATCAAGATGAATAGCCCAATGGCCTCTCCAGTACAGGTAAGACACTCTTGAGCTGTAGTAAAGCCTCAATTGTTTCTTTTTTTTGCCTACACTTTATAAGGCAAGAAGATACATTCTAATGTGTTAAATGAGCTGGTTACAGTGAAAGATGGGAGATTTTGCTCACCCAAGAGGAACTAAGAATTGCATGGTCTCCTGTGGGGTTTGGATCAGACAGTAGCCTGAGCATTATTTCAGATGTAAAATATTCTTTAGTTATATTGCTAAATCCACTTGCTATGTCAGAAGGTGAGAGGTAGGTCGGCAGCCAGACACAGAACATCTTCACATAAAGATGAGGAATTTGTTAAAAAACAGCGAAGGGAAGACCATGTTTCTGTTTCTTAAAAAGAGGACCTTTACAAGAGGGGAGGAATAGATTAGCTCCCAAGAGCAGCGTCATTGGAAGTATTGTAAGAAACAGTTTTGATTTTGAGTGAAAATAAACCTTCCTGAAACTTCAGAAAAGTTTGGGTTTGTTCTTCCTTCCTCAATTTTTCATTATTTCATTATTTTTCATTATTTCAGTATTCTATGCCTTGTGAGATACTGGTGTTTTTTCATGTCTCTTAGGAAAGACTTTTTGCTCAGGAAATATAGAGCTGAGGCACATTGCAGCAGCTGCCACTTCCTCTCTAGCATATCCCACCCTGCTTTGGTGGTGCATTGGAGACACAAGCTCCAATGGCAATGTTGGCTTGCTCTGCTGATTAGCTCCAGTGGATATTCACACTCCTAACTCATAATCCTGAAGTTTTGAAACCTTGGACTTGTAGCTTCCTGATTTTTCCAAATTTCTCAGTTTAAGGATTGATCTCTGGGGTTTCCATTTTTCCTCCCTTTCACTTAGTCTACAAGCTAACAGAAGTCCAGAGCCATCCAAGAACATGCTTGCCAACCAGGGATTTTTGTAAATAATCCAGTACCATTTCTAAACAAACTAATGTCTTCCAGCTAGCTCATATTTTATATGTCAGTGACATTTAAAAATCACATTGGTATGTTTTAGGATTTGAAGTCAAACATTTTTGACTTGGAAAACTAAAAGAGTAATTTTTACAGAATTTTTTTATGGCTTACCATGTAAGCATTCACAATTTCCTTGATCAACAATCATTGGACTCAGTGGCATTTATCACATATGCAAGCCAACATTGTCATCATACTTTGTACACTAGAAGCAGAAGCTAGGTGCCACAACATTGACATACTAATCCAATTACCGGACAAAATACAAGTTTCTGTCAGGTAGGAAGAAGAATGTTGCAAACTGCGAAAACTCAAATGTTTGTGACTTCTGAGGTTAGGAAGCAAAAGCCTTTCTCTAGATTCTGGTGATGTGGCATTGCAATACTGCCTTTTAGGTAGGACCTAACTTCTGCTAATATTCGTCATCCAGCTGTACTGAAACACCTGCAGCGTTTATACCTATGGTGCATCTTTTGCCACTAGAGGGCAAACTGATCAGACGCACGATTCCACGAGTGTTAAAAGTGCCATTTTTTTTTTGCTGATTTTGCTTAATTATGTAGCATTTTCTTGAATTTGGGCTAATGCATGACTTTTCATGGGATTCAGTTATGGGATGTATGTATCCATAATGGGATACATTTTGGGAAACAATACATCCCATAAATGGGATACATTTAGGGAAAAATAGTAAAAGGTGTGTGTGGGGTATTTGTTTGCTTGAGGTTTGGGGGTTTGGTGTTTGGGTGTGGGGTTTTTTTTGTTTGTTTGTTTGTTTTTCCAGGTAGAAGATCCCAAAGGATCTCAGACAACACTTAAAATATCATGAATTGAAGTTTAATTGCTTTCAGGAAATTGGAGGAAAAGGAAGAAAAAAGGAAGGAAGATAAAAAAATGTGAAAGGAAACTGAAAACATTTAATCTTACAATTTTCAGGATATGTTAAAAAAACTGTTACTAGGAATAAACGTAGGATTTCAACAGAAAAAGGTTGTAAGCTTCCCACATCCTTCATAAGAAAATAAAAATTTAGTGCATACTAAATTCATACTTGTGGCCAAAGTCTAGCCTTGTACGAGTGGCCATATGCAGTTACTGACATTACATCAGGTTTAATATTATGTGGTTCAAAAAAAAAAATAATGCAGCTTGTTAAAGTTACGTAGAACATAATGTCTACTCAATTTTGACTAGAAAACATGGTGAGTTTTCCACATGTAATCACACACTCAAATAGAAATAAAAATCAATACAGCCCAGCTTTTAAATAGAATGTCACACTCACTGGCTAGCAAAAAAAAAAAAAACAAAAACAAAACAAACAAACAAACAAAAAAAACCCTGAAAGATATTTAAATGCAGCATAAATATTTTATACAGTAATGCAGTCTGGATTACAAAGTATTTGAAAGACTTCAGATTTCAAATAGTGCATGAACCCATGCAGGATATCTTTCATTCTACAGTAAGCTCAGGCATAATATATGCATGCTGACATGTAGCATTGATTTTTCCTTATGTACAGCTTTATTAATTTTTAAAGTTCACACAGACAAATGTGCACCGTTCAGAAACAGAAGCAAGCAAATGAATAAGATCCTCAACGGAAACCTCCATTATGAAACTTTTGTTAATGGATATGTGCACTTAAAAAATAATTTATTTTTGCAGGTTTTTAAAATGATTTTTTAAAAGATAGCACCTTCTCTTATAATTTCATATCTACAGATTTTACATGCACAATCTTGCTTTAAATTTTAACTCATGTTCAAGAGAAAAGTTTATTTCTACGAGTGATATTTTATAAATTCAATAGCTGGAAACAATCAGTTTTTGATGCCTTTTTTTCATTGAAACAGTAAATAAATAAAATAAACAAACAAACAAATTCAACCCTGTAGCAAGTTCATTACAGGCAAGTTTAAAACTAGTGTCTACTGTGTATTTTCAACAGCACCAAAAGCAACGGAATATATATTATGCAAATTATTTAGAACTATTAATCACAACATAGGGAATGCAGGAATGGAATGTGCTCTCTTGCAAACTTACCATGCATAGCAGTCGTCTTCATCTGTCTCTCTGGCTCGCCCAGCCCAAAACCAGACTTTCATCAAATTCTGCAAAAACAGCTCAGGCTTTTACATCTTGGAATTTTTATTGTCACGGCATATATTGCTGAAGAAATACATGATGGAAATGTCACTTTTGCAGTGTGATTGCTAACTGGCGTTCCCATTACTAAGGCTATACACACCATAGGCAAACGCAAATTTTCCTCCCAAGTGATATCCGCTCGCTTTGACATACTTATTTATTCTGTTAAAGGGATAATTCCTCCAGGCTTTTCAAATTTTTGTTTACAAAAGGGTAGGGGTGCCTCATATCATTCAGGAAGAAAACCCGTAGATTGATAATTGATTGTTCACTTGGGAGGGTGGTTGGTTGCTTCGTTGGTTTGGGGGGGTTGGGTTGTTTTGTTATGGGTTTTTGGTTTTTTTTTTTGATACTAATAATCCCTGTAAAGAATTTTAGACAGAGATTAGTAATAGCTTAAAAACCTCCACCTCATCAAGGTTTCATTGGTTGCTTTTGGAATTCGAAAATGAAATAATGGAAATGCCAGCTGTGATTCCACTGACTCCCTTGTTAAGAGGAAAACAACTTCATTTATTAACCAATACCAATAAATCTACTGGTAATTAGACCAGCGCCCTATTAAGAACAAATATTGGCAATCTAAGTGAACAAATTTCATGTTATATGCTATCTGGGTCTTGTCTGATCAGCAGTTGGTTAACAACTAGTAGAGTAAGCTTTGGACTACTTCAGATGTTTTATGTCGGCTAGTCCAGAATCCCCTTGCTTGATTTGCTGAGACCGTTTGGAGTGAATGCAAAAATGTCCTATAGACTTTCACACATACAACTGAATTGTCAAATGTAACGTGAAAGTGGAGTAACAGTTACAAGGCTGTTTATTTCACTTTCTATGAGGCTGAATGTATAATGGAGGCATGACAGCTATATCTTCTTAGCCAGGCTGTGAATCTGAGAACTTAAATACCATTTTGAAGAAGTGATTCACTCTTACTCATAACAAAAGGTTAAGTTTTGTGACAGCATTTGACAGAGAGTGGGATCAGGTAAGGATGGTAAAGAAGGAAGTTTCTCTGTAAATGTGCACTATATAAAATAAGCTGCAAAACAGAACAAAATTGTCACTCTTTAAGAACACCACTTAAAAATGGTAGCCACATAACATCTTTTCTACTATTGCACTTCGTGCTGATGGCAGTATTTGACTAGCTGAGTAGTTGATCTCCTTCCCCTGGGGACTGTACCTGATTGCTGATCTTGTGAATGAAACTAGTATGAGTACTGTATATTTTTACTGTTAGAGATGTCACAGGGCAAAGTACAAAGCTGTAAGTTGTCAATGAGTCAGTAGCAGAGTGACACTGACAACAAGTTCTTTTGAAATTGCAAAGTCAAAATGTTTTTTACAGATAAATTGCAGATATAATCTGTAATAATTAATAATTGCAAATCTGATACAGATTTTGCTGTATTAGATGGCTACAAACTCTTCAGAAGGGACAGCCAAGGAAGGAGAAGAGGTGGGGTGGCTCTGTGTGTTAGGGAGTGTTATGAATGTAGAGATTAATAATGGTAACAACAGGGTTCAGTGTTTATGGGTAAGAACCAGGGGGAGGGCCAACAAGGCTGATATCATGGTGGGAGTCCATTATAGACCACCCAACCAGGATGTAGAGGTAAATGAAATATTCTACAAGCAGCTGGGAGAAATCTCAAGATCACTGTCCCTTGTCCTGGTGGGAGACTTCAACATGCCAGATATGAGCTGGGAACAAAATAAAGCTGAGAGGGAACAGTCTAGGAGGTTTCTGGAGTGTGTTGGGGATAACTTCCTGACACAACTGGTGAGGGAGCCAACTAGGGAAGGAGACCTGCTGGATCTGTTGTTTGTAAATATAGAAGGACTTGTGGGGGATGTGACAGTTGGAGGCTGTCTTGGGCATAGTGACCATGAAATGATAGAGTTTTCGATTCTCAGAGAAGCAAGGAGGGGGGTCAGCAGCACTGACACCATGGACTTCCAGAGGGCAGACTTTGGTCTTTTCAGAAGCCAGCTTAACAGAGTCCCTTGGGAGTCAGTCCTGAAGGGCAAAGGAATCCAGGAAGGCTGGATGTTTTTCAAGAAGGGAGTCTTAAAGGTGCAGGAGCAGGCTGTCCCCATGTGCTGCAAAACGAGCCGTTGGGGGAAAAGACCAACCTGGCTGAACAGACAGATACGGATACAATTCAGGGAAAACAGGAGAGGTTATGGCCTTTGGAAAAAGGGGCAGGACACTCAGGAAGGCAACAAAGATGTTGTAAGGCTATGTATGGAGAAAATTCGAAAGGCCAAAGCCCAACTTGAACTTAACCTGGCTTTGGATGTTAAGAACAATAAAAAGAGTTTCTATAAATATATTAGTAACAGAAGGAGGGCTCGGCAGAATCTCCATCCTTGATCAGATGAAGGCAGTAACATAGAGAAAAGGATGAGGAGAAGGCTGAGATACTTAATGCCTTCTTTCCCTCAGTCTTTAGTAGTAGAGTCAATTGTTCTCAGAGTTCCCAGACCCCTGAGCTAGTAGATGGGTGTGGGAGCAGAATGAGGCCCCTGTAATCCAAAGGGAGATGGTGAGGGACCTGCTCCAACACCTGGACATACACAAGTCTATGGGGCCAGATGGAATCCACCAGAGGGTACTGAGGGAGCTGGCGGAAGTGATCACCAAGTCACTTTCCATCATTTACCAGCAATTCCAGCAAACCGGAGAGGTCCCGGTTGACTGGCATCTAGCAACCTGGGAGGGTGCAGTTTGCTGCATGATGGTGGGTGGAACGGCTCACTCACCACCTCAGCTCATCCGTTCTTAACATCACAGCTGGGACATCACCGACATCACCTCCTCACCCATGCTGTCTACTCAGAGCCTCCTCCAAGGAGGAAGCAGAGCATCTAGCATCTATCTCAACGTCAGCAGCCAGGGATATGGATTATTTAGGATGTAGTGTGTTCAGGAAATTCTTTGTTTTTATGCGCTATTACTCCTTTTCTATGAGAATGTGACCCAGTCCTTACCTCTAGACAAATACCAGTGTAACCGAAGTAAAAAAAATCCTAAATCTTTCCTACCTATAACTTTCAGCTAACCTTGCTTTAGGTAAAGGTCCACACAGGTGTTCTTGAGAAACTCTCAACACTGATATATTGGACAGAAAGTTCATCTCTGAGTGAACAAGCCACATTCTTTATCCCAGGAGCTGTGTACAATTTCCTCAGGTCCTACCAACCCAGAAAACAACAGATCAGAAATGGGCAGGTCAAGTTACTATTAACAGGCTATCAGACAATGTAATAATTTTCATGATTGGAAATAATCACCTTTTACAATTTTTAACTACACACTGAGGGTGTATACATTTTTTTTCTAAATCTCATTCCTAGCTAACTAGTCCAGATGAATTTCCTTGGTAACAGCATCATCATCATCCATCTTCTGTGATCTTCCACCCCAAAACAGTAAATAGTTAAGTAAGTGGCATCCCAGATACTGGCAAAGACAGTAAGATATTATATAATAGTGATATAATTAAGGTATTATTTTCAGTGAGTAGTCTTTGCATCTTTTCATTTTGTTATGTACTACCTGATTTTGATTAGGTAAAAGCTGGTACAATGGAAAAAAGGTCACTATAGTAGTTTTAGCCCAAGATTTTTTTTTTTCTTTTTTTCCTGTGAATATAGTATCCTTTACAACATTTAAACACATTACCTTAAGGTCTGGTAACCAGTTCAGATATAAGTTTCAAATCTTGCTAGAAGGATAATATTCACTGGTCTAGCAAACAGATCCTCATTTTTAGTTTGAGGTTATGCTCATCCAGTCTAATCTTCTATGATAGATAAGGCAGAGAATTTTCCCCTCTAATTCCTGCCTGCTGCCCAGAAACTTGTACTTAAACACAGAAACTCTGTGTAAAAAAAGTTGCACAGGCTCTTTTCTACCTCTGCTTCCACTGCTTATCTCAAAAACAGCTTGGTCTAGAAACTTCACGTTTATTGCATTAACTAAGCCTGAAGGTGAACTATGCACAAGGGTATATGTTATGTGTCTAATTTAAAAATTGTTTGCTATGGAAAAAGAAATTAACTTGTGGATGCTATGCAAAACCCCTACAAAGATAATGGCTTTAATGAAGAGTTCTTAACTGCCTGCGGGATTCACAATCTCTTCTCTTAGTGTCACAGCAGATCATGGTGGCACATATGCCCAGTTGTCACTATTTAGCCAGCACAAATCCTTATTATTCAGTATTTCCATCCACTTTATTCTCACAAAGACATCTCCCAAGACAGTATATTTCAAATGATTTAACAGTTGGTCTCACTGCCTCACTTCCCAAATTCCCTGACTTAGAGCTTTCAAATTTTGTCAAACACTTTTCCTAAAACTTGCAGAAGTATAAGTACCTTGGTTCAGGTGCTTTTGGTCATGAAGCTTGAAGATTCTTTTTGTAAGGTATTTAGTAATTGCAAGAGTAGAAACAGCAATAATAGTAGCCGTGATGGCTTGAGGCACTGACTCAGCAAAGCACTTATTATGTGTATTTTTTTTTTACAGTTATCAGCATTCATAACAATACTTAGAGCTTGCTTATTTTAGGGAAAAGAGCTTGCCTTTTTTTTTCAGTGACGCAGGTTGCAAAAGCATAAAACCTGTAAGATATATTTATTCACATACACATAGAACCATATCATATCAGAGTAATAGTTGATCTAATGCATAGTGTGACATGTTGCACATCTATCTGACCAAGGATGTTTTAGAAGAAGATACAAGGAAACCTGTAATGGAAAAATCTGTCCATGCAGAAATTTTTTCTCATTTCAGGTACCTACCACAAAGCATGAAAGTCTATTTATTTTAAAAGTAGCCATGCCTTTTTCTCATGGTTCACATAGAAAGCTGGGCTTTCCAGTTCATCCTGCCTACTGTATTTTCTTTTTTACTTTGAATGCCAATATTTTGGGAAAATGTTTATTCCTGAATTGTACTGAATGTATTTCACCTTCTGAATTGACAAAACATACTGCTAGTAAAGCTAAACAAGAACCAGAACAGCAGGTCTAAATTTCTGAACAAATATCTACATTTCAATTGTGATCTGAGCGTTACTGCTTTTACTGCTTTCTATAAAGACTTAAATAGTAATCCAAACTAATGTACACTGTGAGATAGTAAATATTTAAATCTTGGCCTCAATTACGTGATTCTGGTCCTAATTTGCAGCTTGAAATTCAATTACAGTGAAGATTTAGCCCATCTAAAAGTGTGCTCTTATTGCTAATAAACGTGCAAATAAGTTGAGCACCATGATCTTAAATTCTGTTGCGTTAGTGAAAGGAATCAGGCAACTTATGTCTAGATCTTAGGTATGCTGAACAAACTGTTAAAAGTATTTCTGCCCAGGGACAAGAAAGAAATGAAAATGACGGGGCTCCTGAATTAAGCTTTTAGTTAGATGCCTAAACTTGGGTTTGTTCAGGGCCTTTGTCTCCTGTGTTGAAATTCAGAGTATTCTGATTCAAGGATTCATGATACATTCAGGATCCTATATTACAAGATGACAAGTATACTGATCTGTGCATATAAGTATACTGATCTGTGCATATAATCAGTCTCACACAGCTTGCCTGAGAGTTGAATTTAAGACAAATCTAAGTCTCTTGTAAAAAAGATTTCGTTGGTTTGGTATTGTGCTAAATATTTCGTCCTCATCTTTCTTTTTAAAATGCCAGTGATAGATAACCTAAACCCCTCTCAAAAGCTCTCTTAGTTGCTCTTATTTTATGTTGCTTTTTAACATTAAGTACACTCTTTAATTAGGTAGTTCATAGGCTACTTCCTTTGACTTAAGAACTGGTAGTCATTCTATTTCTTCTTTTATCTGATTCCTCCTCTCATCTCCTAAAGGTTGCCATATAATTTACAGCAAAGTGCTATATGCATGCCTCATAATTTAAGGATGCTGTTGTTGACTTTCATACACCTACTGTGGTTTTTTTTATTCTTCTTAATAAAAAACATTTATCTAGAATAATTTACTGAACCATAGACTACTTTGTGACAGTTCTTACACAAATGCTCTAAATTATTCACGTTCGTAACAGGCAGATAGTCATGAAAAGTGCATGAAACTGTGGTACCCTTGCTCATTATAAATGTATTTCAAGCCATTTTTTTCCTGTACATTTAGCTAAAGATCATCAATATTTACATATGGTCATAATTAATAAGATATTCAGGAAGATATTTTTTGCCTTTAAAAAAGTTCAATTTATTTAAACAGAAAATTATGCTTTTAAAATTACATTCATTTCTTCAGATTCCTGTAGGTATGACCCTAGAAATCCCGATGCTGTTCTAGCACATCTTCCACTGTATCTGTATTTATTGGAAACGTCTGTTGGTAGTAAACAACTTTATTATTATATATGTCCCTGTAGAAAGGATAAGTGCTATTAAAACATGAATAAAGGGGCAAACCAGAACCCCATGTCTCACTGTGTCTGCAGGATTAACTTTTGACAGATAATCAGGCTGAACAGAAGGATCCTGCTTTTTGATTTGGGTTGGATATGAAACTTGCCATGTAGTCAGTGATGGAAAACTTACTGACAGTTTTCAAAACTCATTTTGTGTTGTAGGGCTACCTTGTAAACCTCTTATTTCCAAAGGCCAAAAAGTGCTACCATTCGAGTCACTTAAGTTATTATACTTGTTCATCACAATCAGGAAGTTTTTCTGATTTCATATTTTTATCATAATTTCATCATATCAGGTTTTGGGGTTTTTACTTTCTTTTTGCTTTATCTCAGACAATATTTGAAGCCAGCAAAGCTATTTTACTCATCAAGCATCACACTTAACTCCGTTAAAAGTCATTTGGAAAGTGACTCTCTCCTGGAATTTAAGAAATTACTTCAAATTGCAACAATATTAACTGGGTGCTACTTTAAAGCAAGTTAATGTGTAATATTTCCTCAATAAATAAAATCAGTTTGGCCCAGAAAGATTCATCTGTCCTCTTCTTACATAGGTAACATACTTTTCTTTGGGGATAATATGCATCTCTGTGTGTGTGTGCATGCATGTGTGTTATTTTAGCACCCTATAATGTCTTTCAATGATAATGCTATTTTTACTTGGATTTTTGATTTGATGAAAAATACTATATAATATAAATTATTATGATTTGTTTTCCAGTGTGTTCAGGTTTATCTTGACAACTCATACTCCTTTTGTTTGCATTCGTTTTGTTTCAAAAAAATAATACTTTTTCATTCTCCTCACCCCTTCCTCAATTAACATTTGCTGTTCGGGTGTCAGATTACAGATTCCACTTGAAATGCTATGTTTTCAGTGAAGAAATAATCATGAAACTATAAGACTGATGATTGGTAAATTCCAGGGTTTTAAGAAAATTAGGGTTATTTCAAAGTTATTCTGAAGTGTAGATGCTAACACAGACCTCTGAATTGGGTGCAAACAAATGAATTTCTTACCTGTGTGTATTAATCATCCTCTTGTCCATCAATCCAAATGTTACATGAGACTCTTTATGAGAAGAAAGTTTGGGCACATCTCTTTCTTTACCTGGCTGAAGATTGTGACTAGGCAAGATGCTGTGAGACTCAGTCTTTGCTTTGAGATATTGGGCTACTGTCAGTCCTTTTCACACATTGGGTACCACATAGGATCAAACAGTGGAATATGCTATCTCCCTCTCTGCCATTTCTTATGTCTTACTGTAAATTACTTAGAGTTAAGATTGTTATGCAGTCATTACACAGGTACACTGAATATACCTGTGTACTGTTCCACCCTTTTCCATTTACTACTAGGTTTTGCCCTGTTTGTAATTATGAGAAAATTGAGGGTTTATGAGTAAAAGAAAATGAAAACCACTTCGTTCCTTTTTCCAGGATTTATAAAAAGTGATGCATGTTTATTTCAGATGAAGGGAAGGGTTTGTCTCGGATGAAGAAAAAATATTTTGGTGTTGCTACCATCCCATGGATTAAGACAAAACTATATCTTTCTTCTTTTTTTTCCCAGATATACCAGTAGCTATACCTGAAAGAACAGGTTATGAAAAAGATATGCAGATGGATCTACAATTTTAGTACTTCTACTGGTTTCTAGATTATCTTCTTTCATATTTAATTTTCAGAAACTCTCACTTATTGAAAGCTGAAGGTAATAACCAGCATAACTATTCTGAACATAATTTGAATTTATATTGACCACACTTCTATTTTTGGTTGTGCATAATTTATAAACTTTAGCCCAGGATCTGGGACTCTTTAATGTCACATAATAACAATAAAGAGTTATTTCTCAGTATTCAGTGATTTGATGGACATTAACATGTGATTGCATTGAAATGTGCTAGTGTGATGTCTGATTCAATAGGCTTGTTTTGCACATGCATTTTATTCTGTAAAGATTTTAGATAACAGTTGATGAGGTCTGCACTAAACTCTGCAGCTAGACAGACAGATATTCATAATGCTGCAAGAAGCTCAATAATAATAAATAATGATAATATGGGTCATAATAACAGTAATAACAACAGTAGTTTGAAGATGGCTCAGAAGAAAACGTGGGAGACTCCTTCCAAACTTTGTGGATTATCAGTTCTGATATCAGATTTGGACCTTCTTGTGTTGTCCTCATTGGCTAACACCTACCATTTCTAATAAGAAAAAAAAATAAATAGACATAATACCATGCTCATATGTAATGCTGCGGTCACATACTTAATGAAGTGTCTGAACATGTTTGCTATATAACCATTAAGAATTTCTCAGATACATATATAAAAAAAATAATAGAGCAAGTATCATCTTGTCATAGAATCATAGAATGGTTTAGGTTGGAAGGGACCTTAAAGATCATCTGGTTCCAGCCATGTGCAGGGACACCTCCCACTAGAACAGGTTTCTCAAAGCCCCATCCAGCCTGGTCTTGAACACTTCCAGGGATGGGACCTCCTCACCTTCCCTGGGCAACCTGTTCCAGTGACTTGCCACCCTCATAATGAATAATTTCTTCCTTATATCTAATCTAAATCTACTATCTTCCAGTTTGAAGCCATTACCCCTCATCCTATCACTACCTGCCCTTGTGAAAAATCCCTCTCCAGCTTTCTTGTAGGTGACCTTCAGATACTGGAAAGCTGTTATAAGGTCTCCCTCTCTTCTCCAGGCTGAATAACCAACTCTCTCAGCCTGTCTTCATAGGAGAGGGGATGATCTAGATGATCTACCCCTCTGATCATCTTCATGGCCCTCCTCTGGACCCCGCTCCAATAGGCCCATGTCCTTCTTATGTATGGGGCTCCAGAGCTGGACACAGTACTCCAGGTGGGGTATCATGAGAGCAGAGTAGAGGGACAGTCACCTCTGTTGACCCACTGGCCACGCTTCTTTTGATGTGGTTGGCTTTCTGGGCTGTGAGAACACATTGCCGGATCTTGTTGAGCTTCTTATCCACCAACACCCCCAAGTCCCTCTCCTCAGGGCTGCTCTTAATCCATTCTCCTCCTGGCCTGTATTTGTGCATGGGATTTCCCTGACCCACATTCAGGACTTTGCACTTGCCCTTGTTGAACTTCGTGAGGTTTGCACTGGCCCAACTCTTAAGCCTGTCCAGGTACCTCTGGATGGCATCCCTTCCCTCCAGCATGTTGACTGCTCCACACAGCTTGGTGTCATCAGCAAATGAGCTACGGGTGCACTCAATCCCAACATCCATGTCACCAACAAAGATGTTAAACAGTACTGGTCCCAGTACTGACCCTTGAGGATCACCACTCATCACTGCTCGCCACTTGGACATCAAGATGTTGACTGAAACTCTTTCAGTGTGACTCTCCAGCGAGTTCCTGAGGAATAAGTATAGTACAGGAAAGCATTATCCTTTTAAAATCTATTTGCATATTAGGATTTTGCCTCTGAATGTTTCTATTTGTTGATGAAAACTGGAAGAGCAAGTTTGTGGTTTTTTCTGGGTGTTTTGGTTTTTTTTTTTCTTCTTCTTTCTCCCCTCTCTGCATTCTGAATATGATAATTGACAGATTTAGAAATAAATTTCTAATTTAATCTGAATTTCCTTATGTTCTAAGTCTCTGTTAAGACCAAACAATTCAGTTATCTCATTATTATGAGAATATTTTAAGAAAGAAAGTACTATGTAATTGTATTTAGGCTCAAATGCATCCGTATGGATGACAACAACTGTAAAAAGAATAGATCCACTTTTGTCAACAATCTTACAATTTCTTTTCATGAATAACTTATGCTCCATTTGTGCTCAATTTCTGTCTAAGTTACACTGGAAAGTTATACAACACACCTTTTGCATATGAATTGTGCTAGGAAAAAAATCCATGCATAGTCCAGAGGTGAAAAGCTTGATACTTGGAGGTACCCCAAATATTCATGAGCAGCCTGATTTGTCTGGCACCTGAAAAATTAAGTCAGGTGTGTGGTGCTCTGACTAATGACCCTCCAATGCCTTTCACCAGACTGGCTATTACTTCATTAGTATTCAGCACCTATCATAGCTTGAAAGAACAATAATGTTAAACTAGAAAAAAGGAAAACACTCTGTTCCTTAATTGTGCTATAGCCTTCTTATGGAAAGGATAACCCCTAAAATGAAATAAATGAGGACTACAAGATTTATATCATTAACAGTAATACTAACTAATTAAAAGCCATGTTAATGTTTGTTAGCTCATGTAGGAAATGGCTGGAGTAAAGGACAGAAATAAGAAGAGGAAGAAAGGAAAGAAAAAAACAAGAGCAAATAGCAAAGGAGCCACAAGAACACTGATAGCAAAGAAACACAGGTAATTGTGCAGGGACAGTGAGGGGAAGGGAAAAAAAAAGCTACAACAAAGAAATCAACAAATAGATACACTCAGGGCCAAAATCCTAATACGCAAATAGATTTTAAAAGGATAATGCTTTCCTGTACTAGATAACAGCTACCGGTATTGTAATTCCCTTTCAAATATAGGACAAGTTTATCACGAAAACATTTTGCTGCTATGCATGCAGAACTTTGAGCTCAGTTTCTTCCTTAAAACTAAGTATGGTGGTATTATTCCTAACAGTTTATTTTTCTATTAGCACCTTTTTGTTCATGTTTAGTACAGGAAACTGTCTTGTGCAAACATATTTTAAGAACATTTTTCTATCCACCTGTTTTCTGAGGTGAAAAAAAGAATTTAATTATATTTTCATGTACAATAAATAACGTATATTTGTCCCTACTCATTTTCAGAGTGAAATGGAATTTAAAACTGTACGTCTGTCTGATACTGTATAGTATGCTGTGCTTTCCGTGATATTTAATTGCATTATGTACTTCACAACACAGAAGTGTTATTAATTGTTTAAAGAGTATTATAAAGAAAGTGTTTAAAGAGTATTATAAAGAAAGTGTTATCTAGTTCTTTCTACAGGAGAGTGGTTAGTGTATATCAGTGAAACAGTAGTTTTTCAGTAAAAGCAATGGCATTTTTTCCTAGCATGTACTTGTATTACTCATAAACGCATCATTCATGATTGCTTAAAAGAACCTACAACTGCAATTGTCTTTATCATAAGTTAAAAAAAAAAAAAAAAAAAAAAAAAAGCAGAATTTTACATCCAGATCTTGCTCTCCTTCTTTCAGAGTAATGTCTTAAGGTTCTAAGGAAAAAAAGCAAAGTCACATACAACTCTGACAAAACAGAATCCAGTCTTGGGAAAGTGGATGAAAGCCCATGTACTTAACCTTTTGATTCAGAACAGTTCAGAGTACGCGCTCCCATAAAACCGAAAGAAAAACAAAAAAAAAACCACACACACAAAAAAATCATACAGGGAAAATTTCTGTACATGAAAGTGATTGCAAAAGTCAAGTTCCTGTGGTTTCGAGGCATCACAGCGACCAGAGTTCTCCTCATCAGGGCAGAGTGACGGGAGGGTGGAGGCAGGGCCACCTCCAGCCTCCTGTGGTGGAGTTCCAGCCCTGCACTGCTCGGAGTAGCAACTCACAGTTCTGCAGCATAGCATCACCAGCATAGGTAGTCCTGTCCGGATACAGTCCTTAAACCGTGAATGTGGAAGCCCTGGAAGGACGCTGGTGAAAACTCCCAGGCTGGGCTGGACTGGGGTGGCAGAGGGGATCTTGGGCCTCTGTGCTGGTTATTTGCAGCTGGATGACTCACAGATCCTTTTGAAATGCCCAAGTTGTGTAAAGTTGCCAGATCTGAACTACCGGTAAAGAAGTGTATATGTTTTTTAATATCTTGTCACTTCTTTGGAGCAAGGACCAAGGATTTTCAGTACTTTTAAACAGTCAGTTTTTTAGGGACAGTCTCAAAATAGCTGTTACTGTGATTTAAATGGCTGGATTTGTTGAAGTTTGTGTATGCCATAGCTGAACTTAAGTGCATGTACTTTTAACCATTTTAGTCAAAGTAGATCAAGATAAAGTTTATACTAGTGTAAAGATACCTACAGGCTTATCTCTTTCATTTTTCTAATATCAGGCAGACAATGTCATTTTAATATTATGACATGCTAAAATAGAGTAATTGGCATACAGAGGAGTCATATTTCAACTCAATTTTAGGCTGTTAAAGATGGCTAGCTAAATAGAAGAAAAACCAAAACATTCAAAGTTACAAAAAGTATCTACAATAACTAAACTGTATCAAATGAACTCACACAAGTTTATGCGTAAGAAAGGTTTTAAATATACGTATGAGGAAATGTTTTAGTTTTATGAAGCTGTATTCATTGCACTGAATCTTTTCTTTAAAGCAGAGAAGTAAATTTCTCATGTAGTTTATTCTCATGTTTATTGATCAGATATAGGAAATGAAGATGATATCTTATCTTCTGTTTTTATGCCTCCACCGCTGCATTTGTGAGATTTCTGATGGGAAACTCAGAACGAGGATTAACTGGAATGATAATTTAGCTCTTGATAAGGTAATATTTAAATAGTTTGAAATAAGATTTTAAAAAAGAGATACTGTCTCAAATAGGTGCAGTAGAATAAAAGCAAAAAAGCCTTCTTATAAACAGAAACCCAAGCTAATTTTTGCACAATAAAAAATTCTAAACTCCTCTAAAATAATGGCATGAATTACTGCAGAAATAATATTTAAATAACTGTTTCTTTCTATCTAAGATGGCAATGCTGGTATTTACAAAGATTATAGACCATCGTCAAATTTTATTCTCCATTTCTTCCTACTTTGGGAACTTTGTATCTAAATATGCAAAAGAAAACAATTTAAAAATCTTTACCCCTGGAAGTATAGATGTAAAACATTTTAGAACTGTTAGTATGAATTATGGGTTTTAAAAAAACCCAAAAAAAACAAGAGAAGAAACACACAGGAAGCTTCAAAAGGAAAAGATAGATTTCACAGGGCATCTGTTTAGCCAGCTCTAGTTAACAATGGCATTCAGCTGTAAAACATCAATATGTCAGGCACATTACTAATATAATTTTTATGACAGCATAACATACTGTGAAGACATGATCGTTTTCCATTTTCTTCAGCCCCATTCAGCTGCCTGTCTTATTCATAGATCCTCTTTCACTGGACCATTTTTTGGTGAAAAAACTAAAATCTCTATGGCAGTATTTTAGGCTAACCAGCATCTTTGCCTTATATTCTGCAATTACCATTCAAGTAACTAATCCCCCACTGTTAAGTATTCTGCAAAACTACTCGTATCCCAGTGTGGCCCAGATGGTAGCATGCACTACAGGGGACTTCACTGAATCCAGAATTTCTGTGCTGCTGCTACCTGTAGGAATTTAGACTGCAGCGTGCAGAACAGAGTGAATTAATGAAAAGATTTAAGCTATGTATGTATATATGTATGATTTGGTACAGGCAGGAAGAAGTAAATTGTCTAAAATGCCTTTCATTTTACTAGAAATTGTAATTGCACTTCCATGCATGTAATCCACCACAAATTTATGCAATAATTGCAGTATTAATAACAACAAAGTCAACTTCTTTGCAATTATGTATCCATGCTCAGGTAACACAAAAGGAAGTTTAACATTTTTCCTTATAGGATCCCTGCTTCATGTTTCTCATAATTTCTTCAAATCATTCACTCATTTGCTTGTTGGCACTTCTCTGTTTTTCCAAAATGCCTTCATATCCGAAAGTATAAAACTTCACCGTGTAATGACATGCAAGAAACTTTCATTAAAAGAAAGACAGCCAAGCCTGCCCTCTCTGCGTTTCTACTAATGGCAGCAGGTTTTCTTTGGGCTTGAACATGGCGGGAATCTTACAGTGACATCTACCCAGGAAACTACAATACTGGTATCCTCATCAGGTGCCTTGGTCAAGTTTCCATTCTTGTCTCACTCATAGAACTAAGTAGCTCTAAGGTCCGCAGCAGAATTGCATAACCTTATTGAAAATCTCCTCTTCTTTGCCAGTGAGCCAGCCTACCTTTAAACGGCAGCAGTATGAGCAGAAACCAAGCATTCATGCCTTCAGAATGGCGTCTCTCAAGCACGTCTCCCTCTCTTTTTTTTTTCCACTTTCCTCTGTAAAACTGCAGGGTGATGAGCTCTTCCCAAACTGAGTCTGGTGGTCTTCCTCTGCCCAATGGTTTCACTAAGAATTTTGTCTTGTAAGAAAAGCAGAGAGGGATTTTTTTTTTGTCTTCCACTTTGAGGCACTCTGCTGATACTGTGAGTTCTTTCATAGCAAAGTGTAATAATGCCATTAAGTGGAACAAATAATTCTACTCTAATGTTTTATTACATGCAGGCAGTATTATAGAAATAACTCTTCAGGGGAAAAATAGGGAGTTATGAGTACTAAAAAAATTAAAATCATCAACAAGAAATCTACTTTTTAAGTTGAGCTATCTATGTTTTCTAGACTGAGAAACTCAACCATTCCTACCATCTTTCCTTTTCATTCTTCTCTCCTTTCCTCACTATGAATTTGTGCTGCTAAGCCTGTTTATTTTAATTATTTTAAAATAACATTGAATTAAAATTTGAACTAAAAAAAAATCTGTTGTTACATTATTGTGGTAGGTTGACCTTGCCAGCTGCCAGATTGCCCACCCAGCTGCTCTCTCACTCCCCCTCCTCAACAGGACAGAGATATAAAATAAGATGAGGAAGCTCCTGGGCTGAGATAAAGACAAGGAAATTGCTTATAACCATCATTAGGGAAGTGATTTTCCCACTGTACTTGGCACTGGTGAGGCTGCATCAGAAATATTCTGTTCAGTTTTGAGCCCCTCACTACAAGAAAGACATTGAGATTCTGGAGTATGTTCAGAGAAGGGAAAAAAAGCTGGTGAGGGATCTAGAGCACAAGTCTTATGAGAAGTGGCTGAAGGAACTGGGGTTTTATAGCCTGGAGAAAAGGAGGCTGAGGGGAGACCTTTTTGCTCTATACAACTACCTGAAAGGAGGCTGTAGTGGGGTGGGGGTCAGTCTCTTCTCCCAAGTAACAAGTGATAGGGCAAGAGGAAATGGCCTCAGGTTGCACCAGGGAAGGTTTAGATTGGATATTTAGAAAAATGTCTTCACTGAAAGGGCTATCAAACATTGGAACAGGCTGCCCAAGGAAGTGGTTGAGTTACCATCCCTGGAGGTACTTAAAAGATGTGTAGATAATGTGGTGCCCAGGGACATGGTTTAGTGGTGGTTTTGGCAATGTTAGTTAATGGTTGGACTCAATGGTCTTAAAGGTCTTTTCCAACCTAGACTATGCTATGATTCTCTCATGGGCAAAACAGACTCAACCTGAGAAAAATATGATTTAATTAATTGCCAATTAAAATAGATTTGGATTGTCAGAAACAAAGACAAAAGTTAAAAACACCTTCCCCCTGCTTCCCCCTTTTTGCAGGCTCAACTTCACTCCTTCATCCCTCATTTCCCTGCCTCCTACCACAGAAAAAAAAAATGGACTAAAAAATAGAAAATTAACAAGAAAAATTAAGACTTTATTCTGTATAAAGTATCATGCTTCTAAAATATTCTCATGAGTTTTGAATGTTTGGTGTTGATTATCCTAGTAAATTTTTATTGCTTACACTGAGTCTGTGAATTGAGTGCCATTCCTGTGAATTACTTCATTGTCCAGACCCCTTCATTGGAAACCAGACACTTCCACAGTTATTCCTAAACCACATATGGTTCATATAGTTTCCAGTTCTGGCTTCAGGTCTTCTTCTGTACATGATTTCCCTTTGAATACATGATAAATCAAAAAAGTCATATGCAGGCATTATGTAAGAGATATACTGTGCTGAATCTAAAATCTAATAACTGAAAGTAGCTTCCATAGAGATTAAAAATCATGCAATGTTGTACCATAATTATTGTTGTCTTAGGATAAGATTGCTTTGAAAATCTTTGCAAAAAAAAAAAAAAATCCAAACCAAAATATAATCCAAGAACTTTATTAGTAAATGTTCCCTTTATAAGAAGATAAAAAGGAAATATTCAATCAATAAAATCTTTATATACAAGTATATACAAAATATTGCACCATAGCCAGTTTCTGATAATAGAAAAATATCCTATGTGAATTGAAACAAAATAGAGATTTAACATTAGAACTTGTCTGCTAAATATTGTAACTCATTAATTCAAGTTCCTCAAACTGGCGCCTATTGAAAGTTCTTCAAATCTGCTAAGAGACTAATGAACTTTTCATAAAGCGGTTACTTTGAGAACAACGTTTTCTGAAAGAATTGATGGAAATTATAAATATGTAAACCTGTAATCAGGGAAGGCAAAAGAAAGTATGCAGAATTTTTTTGTAGAAACCCAACATTATATTTGCCTAGTCCTGTAATGTCTGCTCAAACAAATAACGAATCGTCAGTAACTTCAGCGGAATTTTGATTTCACGCTTTTCCCATGTGTCTGTACTCACCCTAGCACAATGATCTTCCACTCTTTGATTGGAGAGTCAGGTGCAATTGCAATGCCAATAATAAAAATCATGACAGTTAAGACTGAAAGTAGATAAGGACATACTTAGATCAGAAAAGAGGTGAAGTGAGGGAAGTTATATTTCATTTTTACAGACGTCCTATGCATGAGCTAAAAATGACAGAATTGAAGCTACAGAGGGAATGGAATAGAAAGCTGAGGAGACAGTGCATTCTGGAGTTCATAGGTGAGATTTTTATTTTTAAAGAGTTTAGGAACACAGAGATACATAAATCCACTAGGAATAAGTTCTTAGGGAAAAAGACAATAATCCACAGCACCCACGACTGAGCTGTGTGTGATGAGAGAGGGAAGTTACTGTGTTCACAGACACAGCAAAACTCCCTATAATATGTTTATCCTGGCTAATTTTAATCTTTGAAATCAGTAAATGCTAAACAAAAGCCACAGAAACTGTACCCGGAAGGTTTTCTAAGAGGCTGTTTAGTACATGCTTTTTACAGAAAACAAGATACTTAAATCATTCATATTAAAATGATAGACAATAAATAATTGAAGTCATTCCTCTCTCCATTCCCTTCTCCCATGGCATCAAAAGTTGCTATTTTAAAATATGGTAATTTAGTAAAAATTACAGATTATAGCTTGAAAAGGTCATCCCTTCTGCGTGTCCTGTCCACACAAAGAATTGTTACTGCAGACAGGGTATATTTTTTATTATATCAGTAAAGTTCCTAGTGAACTGATGCTGTTCTTGTTCTAACATGTCTATCAAGTCACTGACATGCCTGGATTCTTGTTCTACAACACAGTGTAATCTGTTCTTCTTCTCCTTATTTTCATACATTTTTCAGTATTTAGCAACAGATACTCAGAAAGAAGGAAATAATTTATGAATGTCTCTAAAAAACCCCAAAAGCATAAGCTAACAAAGTGTCTTTAATTCACAGTATTTAATGAAAAATGCTATCTATGTTTTCATTTGCACTTCTTTCTGTAAGGGTGATTTGCGCCTCTAACTATTTGGCAAAATTTTCTCACTCCATACATTTGCCGTAATTACTGGGAGTTTTTTGGATGAAAGATGTCAAGATGTAGTGTTAATCACTATCTTCGTGAATAAGAATGGATACTGCTCTTAGTTTTGTGTCTTATAAAAAGGTAAAAGTAGAAACTTTTTTTTTTTTTTCAGGACTTCTGAAAGCAGAGGACAGTTATTCCCCTAACAAAGGAATGATACAGCCTTGAGAGCTACAGTATTGCTATATATTTATCTATGACAGAAATGTTAACATGAGCTAGGCAAGTTGCTAAGACACTGGAAAGTGTATGTCAAGAGGTGGGCAGCATTGCTTATTATTGCAAACAACTGAGGTAGGTTTTAATTTAGAGATGTGGTTCTGTTGACGGGCATTTTACGCTCTTGAACAATTATCACGTTTGTATTTGCTCAATAAGATGTGAAAACTTAAAGCAGTGAAGCAATCACATGTGCGTATTATACTGAACATTTCATAATGTCCCTGTAAACTGCGTAAAATTCAGTATTGATTTCAGCAATATATTTCATTCAGGTATTAATACAATTCAGTGCATGCCAAAGCGAGATTGTAGCTGGAGATACAGTGAACTATCCAGAAGTCATTTAAGTGGTGACAGAAAGAATATCTTGCTGACTGTGTATCACTTACTCAGTGTGTTCTGGTAGTCAATGGAAAAAACTAACCTATCTGTATGCATTCCCTAGTGCAGAAATCAGGATATCAATTCATTTTCTTCTTGTTTCTGTTTTTCTCTCTCTGGGAGAAGCAGCCTTACAAGTTTTGCTTCCTATCTGTAAAAATAAAATTTTGAACAGGGCCATGACTTAATGCAGTTACTGTGAAAAACAGTCATGTCCTATTAATTATGTTGGTTTGCACTCATGACATACTTTGAACTCTGCTTTTTTCTTTCCTTTTCTTTCATCTGTGGCAACGATAATTCATTAACTCCAAGCCACTGAATTAAACACAATACTTCTAAGTTTTATAACTGAAATATGTGAAACATGGTGTGCTTAGGTATATTTCTTGACTTTTTTTTTTTTTTCCTAGCAGTGTACTATGAAATGCAAATATATGCTTATAAGTCTGTAAAAAAGTGAAAAAGTCAGGAAAAAAGTGCCACTCAGTCTACGATATATTGATATATTTTTTTTCTTATTTACTACTAAAAGCTAAGGCGTTCATTACCACTGTTATGGCAGCCCAAGATATGTAAATCTGTTGCAACTGCTTTGTGACAGATGGTAGAAGTATTTAATATGCCTGTTTCCAGTTTACTTTCTAAGTCCAATACATGTTGTTAAAAGATTGGAGGCAGGGCAGGAAGGAGGAAAGATGCTTGTTTGTCTTGATGTAGCTGCTTCACTTTGGATTGGGAAGGGCCGCTGGGAGACAGAAGGATACAGCTTTGTCTCTGAAATCTTTTGAGCACAACCAGCCTTGAAGGACTTGGGAGTGGATTTCTGGCAGCACCAATGCAATCTGAAAGATGCTGAAATTTGCCTGGGACATCCTGTGGAGGGAATCAACTCATACGTGGTGAAGCCTCTGAGGTGACAGAGGGCAAACATTTTGAACAGGGATTTGGTGAAGAGCACCTATCCCAGAAAGCCCCTAGAAGATGTTGGTCTGTTAGTTTTGGAGTAAAATATTTGTTCTTCAAGACCCAGGAGCTGTGCTTATTCTCAAATCATCAAAACTTTCTCACCAACAGATTGGCATTCTCTCCATGTAAAGTCTTACCCTGGGCTTGGGTATTATTTTAGTATTCCAGACACACACTGGTGTGAGAGATAATATGCCTTCAGCCCTTCTGCATCTTTTGATATTTTCACTTAAAAAAACCAACCAAACAAACAAAATGGTAGAAGGGAAAAAGGGAGGAGTTGCACTCAACAGATGTGGTGGACTTGGGCCCCAGACACAAGCTTCCAGACTTTTGCTTTCCATTAGTGGCAACATTTGGGATAGAAGATAGCTACCCACATCACAGAAGCTATGAACGAAACCTTTGGTGCAGACACGAATGTGACCTCATTCTCTTATCCACATGAAAATTTGCATTAACATCATTATAATCTTTTGACTGGAGAGGATAACCAAACCTGTTTGTCGGTCTTTTGCAGACTTAACTGCTTCAATATAAATGTGTTTCAAGAAGCTGCCTTCGGGCTTCAGAATCTGTATAAATCTGCCATACACTCAATTAAAAAATAAAATTAAAATCAGCAATGGGAATTTCAGGTTACAAAAATAGTAATTGCTTTAACTTTGAGGAGGTAAACCTCAAATGGGAAAACACAGAAACGTTTTTCCAAATGTACATCCTTAGCTCTTGTATAAGTCTTTTTCTCTTTAGGAAATTGCCTCAGCAAACAGTGCTGGAGAAGACATAGTTTTGCTACAGGGAAAAAAGGCTTTATAAACTCAATTTTGCAACTTCATGGACTGAAGCATTAAGAAGGAAAAATATGGGATGCCAAGTACACCACATGCTTTCGTATTTGACTTTAAGAGGAAGGAAAATTATTTTCAACGAGATGCCAATTCAAAGCCTTGGCAATCCATTCAATTACTTAAGCCCTCAACAGAAGGTTTGTGCGCAATCTTACCAATCACATGCTACTTATCTTCTTAAGTAAACTGGGAACTTAATTTAATATTTTTTTCGTATGTGGAATTGGTCTAAAAGAAATTAAAGCTTTTTTTTTTTGTTATTTTTCCAGTGTTATTATTTTTCAGGAAAGGTTAACCCTTTCTACTCTAATTAATTATAAAAAATCATCAAAGAGAATAATTTTGAAGCTTTATTGCCCTCACTGCTCTCATATAAATTTACCTTTGTAGCCATAGAATGTAAGGTTATGATCATTATCTCTAACATTTGCAACATCTAATAATTATAGTATAATTTACTGTATTACTTCCGATACAGATAAAGAATGTAAACTCACAAGTGCAACAACACAATTTTTTACTGAAAAAAACACCGATTTTTTTCATGATAGTGATGTGTTTGTGCAGTTATAGTTGGTTTTGTCAAAGTTTTCATCATAAACCGTGTGTTTCAATGATTTATAACTAGTATATCAAATCGTTGCTGTCTTAAATTTCACACAGTCTTAGCAAGGAAGAAACACTCATTTTACCTTTTTGGTTTTATTTTAGATATTATAGGTACATTTGACAGTAACATAATGTAGGTATATAACAAACTCAGTTTAAAAAATTCCCATGGTAGTTTAGAGTAATGGAGAATTGCCACCCTCTATTCTGACATCATCTGCAATGAAATTGGGTTTTTAAAGCATACAGAGAATTTACAATCCAGGGAAATGGAGACCTGGTTGTCTGGGATGATTAGAAGAAAAGGGTGAAAAAACTGAAGTCACAAATGCTCAGCAGGGAAAAGAAGGGTCTAGAATTTGCAAGTTGAAATTGCATGCTGTAGACTGACCCATGGGTACAGTCTCAAAAAACAACAAAGGCACAATCTGGAGTTATTGAGGGTCTCCACTCAGACATTGAGATTCACATAGGAAGCCAAGCACATGGCTCATAGGAAGCCATTGACATAGCTCATAAGCAGGTTGATAGTTGTGGCCACAAGATTGAGGCAGAATATGTTCCTCTGTCTTGTAAAACGCATTTGGATGGGGAACACAGTTTCAGTTTTTATGACTGAAGAGCCATCAGAAGTTCTGGTCATAGATGACGAAATTTCAGCAGGATTTTCTTGCTTCTTTTTCCTAGTCTTTTCATCTATTTTTTTTCCAAATGTAACCCAGTCCTATTGCAGTCTTTATATAGTCCTATTATATAGGATCCATTAATATTCGCTAACTAGTATCTATTAAGATTTATTAAACATCATTCAGTTATATTTTATGATGAATATTTGTTCTTTTGAGTTTATAAATCTCTTTCACACAGGTTATACTCTGCAAAAAGAAAAGGGGGTGGAGGAATGTAGTTTAACTAATGAAAAACGTTCAAGTCTCAAAAATCCTTTAACTGCTACCAAAATTCAAACAAATTCCTTGTTCCACTAACACTCTTTTTTTTTTTTTTTCTTTCCGTAATAAATTGCTATTTTAACTCAACATAGTGCAGGTCATTGGACTCTAATGAAGTTTGCCTTCTTCTTTCTGTTTTTTAAATTATTTATTTATTGCATTTGTTTTGGATGTTAACTCCATTTCTTTTAACAGTCCTTTCGGGGCATGTAAGGGCTATGTTTTGTTCCTTTCTTCACTTGGTGTTTAGTGATTTTTTTGAGCTTTCAGTAGTGTCACAGCCATCACTACAGTCAGCATTTAAATGCATGTATGTGCCAGGGACACAGTTCAAAATATCAAGGATCAATAATGCCCTTCAGCCTCAGACATGATAAAACTTTGATTTTAAGTAAATCTCCAAGTAGATTTTTTTTTTTTCCTCCAGAATTTTTATCAATGGCAAGAATGGTATTTCTAGGATGCACCACATCTCTTGCACAGTCACTGTTTATGTTTCCAAGAGCAGTAAAACCAATGCATTCTGAATACCTCAGACTTACAGTGTACAAACCAAACTACTCTGCAGGCATAATTGCCAAATGCTACTTGCCTGGGATATTTCAGACAGAACTGTAGTCTGGTTTCATTCTCTAACTTCATTAGCAGGAATTTTTCAGTGCCATCTAATGTCCACATGCACTAAATCAGATCTCAGTGAGGCACTTTACAGAAGGGAGACCACTGACTGTATGGATAGAGAGAGAAACTGAGAGGAGGTTGAATTGGGGAAAAAAAAAAGAAAAAAATCGGCTGACATAGACTTTATGGTTTAGCTACAGCTCCGGACTACAGAGGGATACCTTAATTACCTATCAAATAGTTCAAATGTTCAAAGTAGACTGAGGGAGCTGCTGACATCCTAGCAATTCCCAGCTAAATACTATAAGCATTAGTGTTGAATTGGCATTTGCAAAGCAATTGTGAGACCACAAGTGAAAAGAAACTTGTATCTTTTCAAGTATAGCCATTTCTGTACAAAGTACCGTTATCTGATTAAATTTAGCAATATTGACAAGCTGTCTTGAATGAATTAGTTTAGAAATGTGTTTAGCTCACTTTATTTAAAGCACTTTGTCTTAGATCTCAGGCAGTCTGATAAAGAGGAAACCTCAAATGCAACTTCAGATGACTAGGAAGGCTTCTTTAAAACAGGTGTTATTGAACATTCCTTGAGGTTTGGTGAAGTGTTTCCATGCTCTAATTAGATGACTAAGTTGATATACAGACTGCTCTCAAAGTTGAAAGCTTATTCATGTAACAACATAATTGCAAAAGTTTAGCATAAATATACTGAAGGAACTTGTATTTCTGGTTTTATAAATCTGCTGATTAGGTAGCCTTAAAAAAGAAATTCAAGGAGTCATTGTTTTCAGCCTTCGCAAATGTATAAGAATGTACCTAAACCAACACTTGTGAAAAAAGACTATTACATGCATGCCGATGCATTCTGGTTGAACTTAGTTTTTAGCAAAAAGTGACATTTATCTTAAGAGGCCAACAGAGTATTTTAACTTTTATTATTTCATCTGTTAAAAGTTACATGGGATTGTGTTGAATGACATTTAACTCTATGAGTTGTTACAGAATTTTGATGTTCTTATGGAGACAGAATACTCCAAAAAGACAAACATTGGATGAACTGTGATTAGCAGATATATACCCTTGCCTATAATATTCTACTTTTACAAGAGTTTAATGTTTATGTAAGAAAAAATGTCAAGGATTATGCATGTAGGTTCATAAGGCAATGTAGAACTATTTGTGGTTATGTACAGGTGCTGGTGAAAAAGCTGATAGAATCATAGAATCATTTAGGTTGGAAAAGACCCTTGGGATCATCGAGTCCAACCATCAATTCTTGCCTTCTGAGTTATTGAGGACATACAACTAAATTAAACATAAAGTTTTCTGTAAATTGCTGTGTGTTTTCTATGCCAGGTTTGTGTGACAGAAATGTGGCCCTAGACGTAACTGGTTAGGAAGTGAGACAAAAAAAAAAGAAAAAGTGTTTTGTCAGAAAACTATTTGACTATTTTAAGTGAAATCAAGTACCAGTAAAACCATGAACAATGATGACAATCCTGAAACTTCCATCACACTCAATCTATTTTTAAATTAGCAAAAATAAAACAGTAGACTTTTACCAGCAGAAGGATAATTACATGAAATAAATAGATCACTGTTATTTCTTACCTCTGTTTTACCTACTGTGGTTGGTAGGAATTACTTTGACACAGATTAAACCAATGAAAACTAATCCTTCCTAATTTTTAGATAGGGATAATATCCCTTATGTTTTAGTTAGTGGGAAAACTAAAAATATGGTGGTCCCAAAAAGTTTAAGAAGACTTAAAATCAAGAACTTTTTTCTTCCCACATGAAGGTTCATAATTGCATATGGAGTGAAGCAGTTAAAGGTCCTAAGGAGAAAGCATTTTAACTCAATGCAAAATTTTGAGAAGTGCTACTAGTTTCACAAGGTTCTATGTATATTTACCATTTAAGATATATTCATTGTAATTATTATAAATAAGCAAGTGATGTGGTTGTGACATAAATTATCATTCAAAAAGAAATTATGATTTTTAGGAAATATTATTAATGTTTCATTCTTCTTCACAGTTAGCTGCTTACCTCAGTCTTGGAGGGGAGATCTATCTTTTTTTCTAAATAAAATCTGGTTCACTAAAGTAGGGGCAAATTTGTATCTTCCGTTTGGCTTGTTAATATAATACTTAATATTTATTTTTTCTATTCTGCTGTTGAAGAAAAAGGCACTTAGATTTTTAAATTCTAAGTGTCTTATTCAGGGTGACAGTTTATGTAATACAAATGAATTGTGAAATAGTGTTCAAAACATCTTTATTAATTCATATCCCATATGTTTTTCATCTAAAAACAAAGCAAACCCTAACCTGAGATTCTTAATTCTTAAGCAACTAAAATTCATACTTTAAAATTCTGCCTTATTTTTCTCTTTCCCATGCACACATGCTTACTTTTTACTTTAAAACAAACATAAACTATGGAAAGCTTAATTAATACTCTGTCTGAAGAACTATGAATACAAACATAAACTATGGAAAGCTTAATTAATACTCTGTCTGAAGAACTATGAGTACATGGCAATAACTCCAAAACCAAAGATTTACATTCCTTTTTTAGTAAATCCATTTTTTCAATATTTTAATTTACATTATCCATCATATTTTACATTATAAAGAAAAGGAAAATCATTTATTTATTTATTTATTTTTAAAATACTGGATGCAAAAGAAAACATCTCTTTAGTATTATTGTTTTTGAACTGCGCACATATTAAAAATATTAGAGCTCTTCTTTTCTGTAAGGTCTCATTCAGTTCAGCTCTTGGCTTCATGCTGTGGAGTACTTTTATCAATGACCGAAAAGAAATCATAAAATCACTACTGATGAAATTTGTAGATGGCTTGAAAATTGAGAGAGTAGTAAATAATAATGAGGATGTATTATTCTACAAAGTTATCTGGATCATTCGACAAGCTGTACATAATCAAACAATATCTGGTTCAATATGTCTGAAAGGGAAGTCATGCATTTAAATGCAAATAAATTAAATTGTATTTACAAGGCGATACACTCCAGCCGGGAAAACAGTGACACCTGGCAATTGCTAGGCTAAGATCTAGTCCACCTAAGCTGAAGAGAAGTCCTAAAGATTCAACCTGAGTAGAATCAATCATTAAATAAGTACATGATCAAGTCACAACACCTACTTTCCATTTGTGCTTAATGTGCAGATACAGAAACTGTCAAGGTTGCTTTTACAGCACCTTTATGGGGAGGAACAGACCAGTTTGTTGCATAATAGCCTTATCACTCGAGTACTCACTCAGAACTGCAAACTTTATTTTAGGCCCTTTTTATTCTGAGGGGGATTGAAGTTGTGGTCCTGACCAAGAGGCTATCAAATATCTCAGGTGTGTGTGAGAGTCATGAGCAAAGAATGAGATCTAAACTAATAGCTGTCAAGAAGACAGCCCTGATAAAAACTGAAGAATTAGTTTTCTTGTTACAGATATCAGGATGGGCTCAGATTTTTATATAAAATGTTAAATGCATTGACTTTCAAGACAATAAATTTTCAAATCCAGTGCTTATGTTTCCAGGAGAAAGGTGGGTGCTTTCCTGCCTTCTCTCTGACGCATGGGGGAAAAACATATGCTTGTTTATTTTCCTTTGATCCTGCCAGTGAGGTGGAAAGACTTGAAGAAGTAGTGAAGAGATCCTGTGGGTTAACATCTGGTTGTTGGTCTGGTGTTGACAACAGGGGTTGGTTTTTATAACCGTTGACCCCTCTTTGAGGATCAAGAACTGCTTAGAAGAGATGGGATCCACTTGAGAAAAGTGTAAAGGATCTGTCTGTCTAACAGACAAACACAATAAGAAGCAGAAGGACTATTTGCCATTGTTTGCCCCTTTTTTAGAAAAAGAAATGTGTACTGGCTTTGAAAAAGGACTGATTAAGGAAAGTGCACTGGTCCTGTTATACAAGAAATTTCATCAGGTAACAAGGTGCCTCCTTCTCTTCTCAGAAGATGCTAAGTCTATAGATCTTTCCCTGTGTTTTCTAAGACAGCTTCAGAAACATAAGTTGCATGAATTCATTTGAAAAATGAACATGTATGAACTCATTTTGGCAAACTATGTGCCTCTACGTCTGTGGGAGTTTGAGTTTTCCAGAGAATGGTAATCCCAGAGTGAACATTTATCACAGAAGCACTTTAGAAGACCTCTTTTTCACTGTAAAGAAACATGAATAGCTATGAAAAGTTTTAAATAGCTTAATTATATTAAATATTTTTTAGCAACTCAAGTCTGTAAGTAAATAAAAAAAAAAACCAAAACAATCTACTGCTTTACAAACTATGTGTAATCTAGCAGATATCAAAGATAATTAAAAAAAAATATTTTAAAATGGCTTTTAAAAAGTCATAACTGTGAGTTGATTATCAAGTGATTTGAAGGGCTGAAAGAAGGAGCTTGGAGGTTTGGCATTACCTAGCCTCCAAATCAACCTTCTGGTTGAACTCCAGCAGATTAATTTAATCCTTACATTTTATTATAATCTTTTCACATGGGTAATTAGAACCTAAGATGGAATAATTCTATTAAACCCATTTCAAACCAGCTGTTGGTAAACTGAAGAGTTTCATATTTTGTCTGAAGTCAGGACACTTTAGTCAACATATTTAAAAAATATAAAGTCATGATTTCAGATGGAAAATGATCATTAATTTTATCAGTCAGCACTGTGTGTTAATGAAGATCAGTTTAATAATACTATGCCCTACTTTTTGTTTCTCTCTGAAAAGAAAAAAATAAAAAAATCCTTCTTCTATGCTGTTTTATACTGTTTGCTTATCTGTGGTTGCACTGAGGTAAATAAAAAAAAAAAAAAAGACAATAAAATATTCCTGTTCTGGATCAGACAGAGAAGTGTGTGAACCACTCATTTTTATTTACCAGAAAGTATATTAAATCTCCTTTTGCCTACCCAAGACTTAGGTTTATTATGTCATGCAATAGTCATAAAATATTTTGTAAGGTATTGGAGCAAAAAGTTCTTATTGCTGTTGCTACAATTAACACTGATTACACTACACACTGTGTAGATTTAAATAAAGCGGAAGATAATATAAATACTGACAATAATTTTACTGTGATCGATTTTTAAATAAATGTTGCACTTATTCTTAGTTCTGTAAACTGGTGAATCACCATAGTTTTTAGTAGAGTTTGAAAATTTTTCAAAAAATCAGTTTACTGATTTTTTCTGGCTAGGACTCTGTTCTTCATTATGTGTGGAATTCCATAAATTTCCTTCCCTCCCGCCCCCCATAGATATAAAATACTCTATCTTTTATGTTCTCGCCTTCATAGCTTTTTGTGGTTTTCTCTTTGTTCCCTTTTCTATACAATACCATTTAAAAAAAAATAAAATAAAACAAGCAAACAAAAAACCACAGTAGTTTTTAAGTAGATTGTTTTTGTGAGAACTAGACGGGGAAAAAATATAAATATTATACACAAACCTAATGTATTTTCTTATGGCCATGACTAACTGTGGTATACAGGGGAAACTGTTCATATTAAAATTACCCACCCCATTACCCAATAAGTCCCCATGACTGTGTCATACTCCTTTGGCTTGAAATATTAAGCATGCTTGAGAGTACTTACCTTTTTTTGCACAATACTCAGTAAAAGAAAACAAAAAGTCATAACAGTTCAGATTTTACCTCTGCATTTCTTATTTTCTTTCTTTATCTTTGCCTGAATTTCCTGGATTTTGGAATGCTTACAGATGTCTAGGTATAAATTAGTTAAGATCCTGATATTTTGATGCTGATTGAACCTTAACACAGGTCCATTGGATAGCTATTAGTACTAGGTATGCAGGTGACTAAATGTAGTCGTCCTTCTAAGTTCTTTCTGAAACAAGGTGGTGGTTTGCTACAATTTGTGCAAATATTTAAATGAAATAAAAGTGCACAACGTGCACGTATTTAAAAACTGCGATGGTTAAAATCCATACTTCTGGGAAGCAGCACCTCTTTAGAAATACTGATACCTTCAAATAAATCTGGGTTAATTTACCCACCAGACTCTATGCATTCAAACAAATCACATTATAATATGCTGCAGGGAACCTCAAGGCCAAATGGCATTTGAAGATGGGGGGCTGTGAGGGACTGCAGGGAGACGAGTTAGATTTAAACTTCCACGCTCTTTATTCACATGTACACTTTGCTAAACCATTTTTTTTCTACAAATAACCTACAATTTCAGTGGATGAAAACATGAAATGAACCAAGGGGCCAGAGGCAAAGAGTGCTAATGCATAATAGCAAAGCCTGTAGAATAGGTATTAAAACTATCAGTAGTGTTTTGATCTTTGTGCTACTATTAGGAAACTTACATTTTCTTAAGCTTACTATGCAGAATGAATTAGGGAAGGTAACTATAGCTATACTTGATTCGAATTCAGTTAATGATTTCAGTCAAAAAATTGGAGATATTGGAGTTCGGGAATTCAAAACACGCCGGTACATTTTATTTCCAAAATTTTATAACAAAAATTGTAGAAACTCCAGTTTATTTACCTTACAAAAATGTCTTTTTTGTTTTGTTTTGTTTACCTTAAATATTTTTCATTTTCAGATTGATCTACATTTGAGTAAAAAAGATCCAAAACTGAAAAAAGTTTAGTACAAAAAATTAAACAAGAAATTCATTCTGAGTAGGAGGAGATGTTTAAAATACACATTTTTGCATTTTTTCCTGTTTCTTTACAGTCAAAACCCTGATACATTTCTATTTCAGTTATCCTGGCCGGTTTCTTTATTTTACAGGTTTTTGATTTACCCTGGGCACTAAATTTTAAAAGAATACACTGTTTATACCACTCTATCCGGGAATCCAAACGTTAACTTTCAGACTTGTTGCTTGTCATGAATGTTTATTACATGTTATTTTCTTTGCTACAATCATATTGCCTTTCATTTCCTAAGATTTATAGGAAGATTTCTTTTTTTAAGTATTCACAAATACTGCAGTCATAATCACACCTGATTAGTTAGTTGGGTGCCAACTACTTTATGTGGGAACAACGGTATAATGTGAGAGCAATTATGTGATTAGTTTATTCCTTCTAAGCTTAAGAGAGCTCTTATCAAGAGACTAAAAACTGCAGGTTATGAGGTAATTGTTTTTTTCAGCAACTTTGTATGTTGCCACCATGCAATATTAACTATTTTACTGTGTTATTAGTAATTATAAATTGTGCTGGATTCTGAAGTAGGATTATAATTTTTGCAATAGTATCTTTTTTTTTCTGATGTGTGCTGGCCTTAGGGTAAATCTTATGACTGTCTATACTACAAGTGGTGCAGAGATTTCCCAATTTATCAGAGAAAGAATTAGCTGTAGACCTGTAATCAGTATAGTAATTTTAGTAGAGCTGCAACAAGCTAATTCCTCCTACTTTTGAGATAATTTCTTATGATGCTGTATAAGGCTGACACTTCAATGCTGTTTCAGGATCTAAGCTAGCATCTCCCTGCTTGACAGCGTGTCACTTCACATAGAGATTCAAGCTTGCTGAGAGCTAGTTTGGGGATCTCCCACACTGTGTTGCATTATGCAGTGTATTCATGACCATACCTGATTTTTTATTAGTTTCATTAATATTTTATATTGGCAGTATGCACACTGACCCTTTGGTGTCAGTGAAAGTTTTGGTAAAGATTACTTAAAAATTGATTATTGACTGTAAGGTATGATATTATACTATTTTCTTTTTTTTTCTTTTTTTTTTTTTTTTTTTAACATTCACCATGTAACTTTACCGGGTACAGCAGAACCCTCTGCAATGAAAAATGCCCAGGGGACTGCACAAGTGAATCTCCATGTTTCTGTGTCACTGTGCCTGAAAATAATAACAAAAAAATAGATTCCGCTCCAATTACAGTATCATAAAGAGTGGACAGAGTTTCAAGATTTACCCGTGTAGGTCCCTAATTGTAACTGAACTCTTGAAAAATCCATTATTTGGTTGCTGAAATGGAAGCTATGAAGAGCTGGCTCAATTTTACCAGTTTTCACTTGTAGTGTCCATTTTTAAAAGCCAGATATACTTTGCTTTGTTGTTGATTGGTTGAGACACTTCTTCCAGTTGAAAAAAACATCCCAATTGGTTTTCTGTTCAGACGTAGTGGCAAACACAGACTTGAAGTATATACCAGGCTGAGGATGACTTACTGTTCTGAATTAACAAGTCTCATGCTGTTTTCCCAGAATTTATAAACAGCAAAGGAATGCTCTTTTGGGTCAATATATAAACAATTTTGGTACTGTAAATGATACAACTACCAGTCATAATATGCTGCTCTACTTTCATTCCTGTTATTTTCTGTCCACGTTGCTGACATTAGCAATTTCATTAGATGCAACTGAACAAACTTTCATGAATTTTATTGACAGAACGGGGAAGTAATTTTATCTTAAGTCTGTAGTACTACTATCACAAAAAGGAGGAGATAGACAGACAACATATGCCTCTCTATCCTGTGAATGCTCCATGAAAAAGATGAAAAATTAGGCTATTTAAAATACTATTTGATAATCTTTCCTTCATCAATCCATTTGAAATATTTTGACAGTTATCTTGCAAGGAAGAAGTCCAAACCTACTCAGGGATCAATAAAATTAATACCAATAGACACTGAAAGCCAAGGAAGAACAAACCTATCTATTGCAACGTCCAGTAAAACAGTGATCACATAATTTTACCCAATATATTAATAAATTCTTAATTAGTCATGGTTTGGGCTGCGGTGGCCACTAAAACGAATGACAGATGCTCTTTTTAACCTCTCTGCCTTCAGAGAAGGGAGCGCATCTCCCTTCAGAGGACAGGAGACAAAATGAGACCGGGAGATACTTATGAGCTGAAAAGAAACTAAACAACTTTAATGAAATATTATTAATAAAATAATAAAAAGAAAAGATAATAGTGTTAATAAGAAAATAATGAAATATATACAGTATATACAAAACCGTACCAAAAGTCACGAGCTTTCCTAAGGGATAATTTTTATTTTTGTGTATATTTGATTTTTGAACTGTTTGTATACAGCTACATTTTCTCTTGCTGGCTTTCCAAATCAGTGCTTTCTAGGCTTAGTAAGAATACAAGACTAAGTGAAAGCATAATGAGGAAAAAAAAAATAAAAAGGACTACTGAGTAGGGGACTGCAGTTCCAGTATTTCTTTCCAGTTTGCCCAGGTTGCATAGAAAGGAGAAAGGAAGTCTTCCTTATAGTCACAAAATCACCAAAAAACTGTTTCTACCTTTGGATTTTATTCTATCTCTTCTTCTCTCTTCTAAGACTGTTGATAGCATAATCCACACGTGGACGATAAGATTTGGATTTTGGTCATGTTACTGAAGTTTCTACCATCTGTTCTCCAGGACAGAGGCAAACCAAGCACTAACCAGTTACTGGAGCTTTTCCCAAGCAGAGCTGAAATTCAGCAGTGTTTTGTCACTTCTTCTATCAGCAGTCAACAGAAATTAATGTTAATGCTGACATTTGATAACAGATACCTTGAGAAAAAAATCAAACAGCCTTTAGTTTATATTAAGTCATGTTCTTCATTTCCAGTATGGGCGTATGTAATTGTTTCAAATAATTTAAAAACCTCTAAGTGGGGAAAAATCCACCCAAATTGTCTAAAATACATAGGCTTTATCTAAAAGCTGTGGTCATGGCAAATATTCACAGATATACAGTGCTCTCTCATCTATGTCAGTGTAAATCGAGAAAAGTTCAGTAGCTAAAGGAGTTATACTGATGCTTGGCTAAGTCCAAAGGAGGACTTCGCATGTCAGTAACTCCTATACACATTCTACATATCAGCTGAAGACAGGCACCAGGCTTGGTATACATTTAATAAATTCATGGTATTGCATTCATTGTGTATTACATTTTCAGTGCAGCAGAGATAAGTCAGGAGCATGAAACAATTTAATGCAAATGTGTGACCAGTCAGGTTTGCAATAAAGTAAAGAAAGACTAAAACAAATGGTGTTTCATTGTACCTTCTCATACTAACTTTAATGCAAAAATCTATAAATAATATAAGAACTAGAGGGCATATTCTGTACTTGATCTTAAATTAAGAGATATTGCCACCACTATAGAACATTGTCAAAAGATAATGGTCTCCTGCTACCAAACACTGTAAACACTGAGGTGAAACCAAGACATTTATTTTCTAAGTTATTGATCTTACGACAAAATTCTATTACAATGACTTTATTTCTAATACACCAAATGATAGATGTATATTTAATAACTTTATGTGATGGATGTTGATGCAGTAAATTGACAGCAGGTTGCACTGCTATCATTACCCTGCTATATATGGATTGGCTACAACTCAAATAACAGGTACATTATGCCTTTCAGAAGTTCAAAGCCTGATTTACCAACAGAAGCAGCATTTTTATCCCTATTACAATAACTTATTTTGACAATTAATAGACTTTTTTATTCCATTAGCTGACATATTTTTTGTTAATTAATATTTCTGGTGCAAGATCAGATGGCATAGATTAAGCAGCTACCTGATTTAAGGTACCTTCAATTTTTATAGGCTGTTCAAATAACTGAACAGAGTGTGAGAGGGTGGGGAAAGCACAAACTGCAATGCACCTTTTTGGGACCCAACGGAAAGCAATGAGAAGGAGGAGGAAAATATTCATCTAATCATTTATTTCATCACATTACCGGAGTACAGGAACATCAGAGAATGAACTACGATTTGGAGAATACCGATTCTCAATTTTTTTTTCTTATTTGCATGTTGTGAGGCCAGTGTGTAGTTTAATAGCGGAACAAAATGTACTCCCCATTATTTGTATACTGTCGATGCAATTCTCACTGATTTTAGTGAGATTTTGCATCCATTAAAAAAACCCACCTGAATTTGGCTTTTTATGTCAAGTCTTGCATCAGTTAAACCTTTTTAGTCCAGTGGACTACCATGAGATTGCAGAGAATGCAATGGCAGAATGTTTGATGACAATAATTTATAACAAAACATTTTCACGGAAAATATTAAGTTGTTTATAAAATACACATTCCAATTTAAGCAGGAAAGATTCAGGAAAGACAATACTGAAACAGTATGATGAACTTCAGAATAATGAGGTTCGTATTGAACTCATTTTTGAGTTATTAATGGTACTTAAAACAATATCCAGTCTTCTCACAGGCACTAATTAATTTATGCTCATGACATTCTGTAAAGATAAACTTTTGCACACATGTAATAAAAGGAAATGAAGCTCAATTATTAATATCACTTAACTTTATCCATCTTAAAGTTATAATTAAGATAAAGCTGTCAATACAGAGATAAGTACCAGCAACAATCGTTGCAGTTACTACTAGGCAATTTAAACATCTAATACCCTTTTAGCGAACATTTCAGATGTCACATCATTTTGTGTAGACTGAGTATCTTGGCACGCAGCTTCTGCTGTGTCTCATCATGGGAATCCCTTCCACAAGCTCCATGGGATACCTCGTTCCACACTTGGGCATTGGACTTACCCAGGAAAGGAGAAACTAAGATGCAGTTCCTTGAGGTGGTTCACCTAAAGATAATTTAAACATAAACATCAAAGAGCGACACAAGACAACCTATTTTCATCATGCTGATGCTAATACTCACTGCAGAAAGAAATGAAAAATGCTGCCACTGGACTTCTAAACCACCACCAGTTGCAGTGCTGGAAAACTTTTTATTCTGTGGAAGCTAAGATGAGCAGACATTGTAGCAGACACCTCAAGTCTGTTCTGAGAAAGGCCCAATGCATCACTGCTCTTTACTGATTTCTCATTGATAATTATTCCTCAATACCTTTTAAGTACTCTTTTTTACCTGATAGCTTTAAGGTGAATATCTTCTTGTATGTTTCTGTGGCTACAAACAGTGACAGTATTCTACTGAACAATCTCCTGAATCAAAAGAGGTAATGCTATTTTTTTTGTCTTCTTGTTTCTGTGAGGATCCTTTAGTGTTAGTTCTTAGTTCTTTAAGTGGACAGACATAGATCGGCTTTGTTATTCCCTAAGGAATCCTAATTTTATAAAAAGTTTAGTTAATGCACAGCATTAAGAATGATAAGAAGTAATCTTTTGGCTGATGTACATAATGTAGGGTGTGAATATGGGGAATTTCTATATGGGACAACCGATTGTTTATTTCCTGTGTCTTACTGCTTCCAATTTGAATATGTTGAATGTTATAAAAGCACTTAAAGACAGTGGGATCACCTCACCAAAAGAAATAGTAAAGAAATAAAGGCAAATTCAAAGGGATCATCTTACAGACCTTCAGAATACAAAACTCCCACTGCAACTTCAGCAGAAGTTGTCTGAATTGAATAGGTGGATGTTCAGATTCATAGATTTCGTTCTCATCTATAATCAGTTTTTCTTCATCTATAACAGTAGATGTTAAAACCTCAGTGTTTCTTACCTTGTGCTATTTCCTGTACTTTTTATTTGCAGTATATCCTATACTTAGAGTCAGAACTCCCACAATAAACGTAACTATTATGAGTAGTAAGTAGTTTCCACTTCTTCAAATAATACACATAAATATATTATTATATCTATAACCAAGAAAAATGGTTTTAATAGATTACTTTTAATTGAGTCTAGAATATTTGTTAGCATAATCATCTGTGAGCATTTGTAGATGCAGACTAGAAAACTGCACACCAGAAAAATCCAATTGCCTGTTTAGTACCCTAATTTTCATGTACACATAAGCCTTCGTAAACACAGAGAAGATGGAGGTAAATTTTCTTTATATGCAGAGAGCAGAGGATAGATCAAGTAAGCTTTTATACAGAGGGCTGTAAGGAAACACACAGGAGGGAAGTTACTTTGAGTGATGTGGTATGATAGCTCACAATTAACTAAAAAAAAAACCAGTTTGGGGGTTCACATGGGAAGCTGAATGAGGTTGTTCAAAATGGCATGGCTGGGAACGCTCTTAGCTTTCTATGCATCTGAGGAGCTGAATCCACATACTAACAAAGTGAATGAAATGACCACCACTGCATTCAGTAGGTGCAGGGATAAGTGTCATGAGAAGGAGCAAAATCTTTTTCATTCACTTCAGCTGTAACAAGCCCAGAGAGATCAGGTAGCCATGCAGAAGGAGACCTGCTTGATCTTTAAAAGTCAAAAAAATTATAAGCAAAAGTTCACAGTCAGCTCAATAGTTAATCTGCTGTAGCCATTCTTTGCTCCATCCTGGAAGATATATTGAGCAAAGCAATGACAAAGGTATTAAGATTTTAGAGGGAATGTTACTCTTCGACAGACATGTATCCCTATGCAGTTTTCTGTATTCGATACTTCTCAGTTTATATGCCACAGTCTTTTGCTATTGCCGTGGTTCACCAGGAGTAACAGAAGCTGCAGAATTTCTTATGGAAAGCCTATGTAAGGACACGAAAAATAAAGGCCTGTAAGTTACCTTTGAATAATGGACTTCTATTTCAAGTTCCAAATTCAGCTGAGAGTAACCATATATTGGCTGCTTGACAGTTTGCACCCAAAAATTCAGAAGGAACGTGTGAGTTTTTAAAACAAGGACTCCTGAATTACCAGCTCACAGTACAATGTAACAATTAATACACCATTCAGTGACCCATCTAAAACTATATAAATATGACAACTTAGAATCAGAGAAAGGAAGGAATAACATGGAGGTAACAGTAATTCAATGTATGTCTTGTCTTTTATTATTTCTGTGGATGTGTTTAGTCTTAAACATACTTCATATCTAAAGAACATATATTTACAAATGCATATGTACATTAGGGGTACTATAGTAATTTATTTAACTCATGAAAACTGCCTTACCATTTTGAAATATTCAGAAGATTTTATATATTGTAAACAGCCGTGTTGGAGATGGACATCAACTATAACTATATGTGGGTATTCTCTGTCCTTGAGTTAGACTGGAAATGTAAGACACTGGCCCTGTAAAAGAACTTAGTTATATCAAATCTGAGAGTAAATGCAATAAAAAGACTAGCATATTTAAATTTGAATTAGTTATGGCTGTTATTATTAGTTATTAGTTATGGCTTTATTAGTTATTAGTTATGGCTGCTTAAATCTGCATTTTTAAATCCAAAATTATACGATTTTTGAAGAAAATTACCTATTTTCATTAGACTAACTTACTGCAATTGAAAGACTGAGTATGGCAAACTAGTCCAAACTATGAAACACCATCTTATTATTAGGCATACTAAAAATCATACTGTTAAATATGATCGGCACTCAGTACAGGTAAGGACTACTGGTTTTAACCAATATCTCCTAATGGTGGGTAAGGCTGGAAGAGTAACTGATCTTTCAATTAAATAGCTGAAAACAGTTAGAAAAGAACATCTGAATGCCAAATAAATTTAGTATTTTCATTCTTTTCTGTAAAAGTAAAAAATAATTAACTCTTCACACGGAATTTTGCATATCAACCACATGGGTTAATTAGGGGGGAAAAGGAAAAGAAATAGCATACTGATTTACCAAAAATTATGGTGTTGCTACTACTTCTTTAGAACACAGACTTACCTGCAGATAATTTTGGATCAAGTCTTCATCCTGTTTTAAGATTACATTTCTCATAAAAACTATGTATTTTTATTGACCATATGGACTTTTGATGAGGGAAGAAAAAGGTGAATACTGGAAAATCAAGACACTTTGATTTCTGTTGATAGTTTTTCACTTTTTCATGAATCCAGAAATATAATTTGCAGAGGGAGTCATCACTCTTTTTTTTTTTTTTTTTTCTTTTAGGTGAGGGTCTGAACCTTCAAGCTAAAGAATAATTCCTATATGCTTGCTCTCTGGATAAATTACTATTTCAGTGTTTATAATATATGAAGTGAAGCAGATCTATCATGAAGAAACAGTAATTCAAAATGCCCTTTACTGTGGAGCGAAACAACTTTTCTGCAGGTTGAGAATCCCCAAACTTAAATGAACTCTTCAGATGAATCAAGGGCAAAAATTGGTTTATAATGTCTCATGCCTCTGGAAAAGCCCTTTAACTAACATCTTGTAGTATACCCTGGACACAGCATGAGCTGTTGGACAAAAGGAGCAGACCAACATAATAATTTCTTCCTCCAGCTCTGTGAATTCAATTTTTGTGCAGGATCAGGGAAATCCAGCTTAAGAAAATTAAATTTACTGAATTCAACTGGAATTAGAAAGCAGTTTAATGACTGTACACACAACAGCAATTTCTATACATATACGGAGTCTGGCATTGGTAGACCTTGTCTGCCCTTTACAATTTTGCTTCCTTTTGCTGAAATGTCAAAGAGAGCTTTTTGAAAGGCCTATGACTTAAGCATGCTCGTGAAAGCAAACTATCAAATTAAAGTGTATTTCCTTTGCAGTTTCAGCTGAAAATAATGTTCTTTTTTTTGTCTGTTCTTTGACTTTATGGAGAGCTGCATATTATTAACCAGTTGTTAGGTTTTATTTTTCTTCTTTCCTCAAAAACATGCACAGCTTTGTTTTGCCAAAGAGCTTGTATAAACAACACAGTAGTAATGAAACAAAAATGTGACCTCTCCAGTGAGAAAATAAAACCCCAAAATACTATATTTTTCTTTCCCATGAAGAAAAGATTATTTGACTAGAACTATATAAAACAGTGACTTTATTGCATGCGTTCTACCCATCATTGCATAGTACAAGTACATAGTTATCCAAAATAGCAGTACTGAACAAGTTTTAATTACTATTCTTTTTAAACAAAGCATCAAACAGTAGCTATTTTACTTCACAAGCATTAGATTAGTTTCCAAGGGAATTACCAAGGTGTTTATAGTTTAAAGGTGAATTCACAGTTTACTGTGTATTAGATCTAGTCACCATGAGTATGGCTTTTTTTTTTTCCTTGCTCTGTGACGGAAATCTTTCTTCTCTTTGGCTGCATTTTGTTCTAATTAAAAAAAAAGGAAAAGTTGCTCAACATAGACTGCCCCAGAAAGCAAATAAAATTGCAACCTTTGGATAATTCTTTATGTCCTTTGTGGGGTTTCATTTTCTTTGAAGTCTATTCAGTTCAAGTTTTGCTGCTGACAGTTAAAACATGATACAGCTCTGATCAGAACAGATTACCAGCCAACCTTTCATATTCTGTTCCCCTTATTATCCTGATACTTGTCATCATGTTTTTCCCATATCCTTTTCAGTCGCCTATTCTGTGTACAGCTACGCATATTGTTACATCACTGTGCTTCATTCGGGAGCCCTGCTGTGATAGTTTGGCCCTCAAAGGGAAAATAATGGTACTAACATTTATGTCCATTTGGTTAAGCCATTTCCCATTATGTTTTGTGGTTTACAGAAGAGATGAAAGCCAGGGGAAAATAGTATTAAGATGGAACAGACAAAATGTCCTCGTGCTTCAAAGGAAGGCAACAAACCAGGATTATTTTGTTGATTACAACGTACTCCAAGTGTCATTGTGTAACACCTCTAGTCACTAAGTACAGTACCTTACACTCATCAAAGTGATAAAAATATCTTGTATTATAAGATTTGATAAAAGCACAGCAAGCAAAAAAGTACAGTATTTTGGTAGGTTTATTAAGTTTACCTGTTTTAGAAGCTTTAAAAAAATATCTTTTCATAAAGGTTTATTAGTCTTCAGTTCCCATTTTCCCTTTCATTATGAGGAGCAATGTCTCTGGAAAAAGGAAAGAAAGACTGATTGTTCCTGGCAGTGCACTGATACATCCCATTTCACAGTACTTTGTCCAACACAGTGCGTGATAGGAAGAAGGAAGAGGAGGGAAAACAAGGATTACATGTGTGCAAATATGTGTGGGTAAGTATAGGGCACCAGTGTGACTTATACTTACAAACCTCAGAAAACACAATATTCTGTTGCTGTAATGCAGGTATGAATACATATTTCAATAAAATAAAGTAACCTTTAAAGGAGCTTTACTATGGAATAAAGGAGAAGGAAAGTAGTATCTACTTACTGTCTCCTGGAAGACTGTCTCCTGTATGCTGTAATAGATGGGATTAAAAACAGAGGGTTACAGTAAGTAGAAGTATTTCCTCTTTCATGGATCTGTATTCCTGTTAACATTTCAAATTTAAAAGTATGAGGACTCTGTTGCATTTGGGACAAGTCTGACTTCCAGTTGAAGTCCAGGATAACAATGTTTCTATAACTGGGGAAAAAAAGCAAAAAACAAAAATCTCCGTATCTGCACTCTGATAAAAATCAGATAGCTTTTGTTTTTAGAAAGTGGCTTTATTTAAAAGTTTATAAAAGTTGCAGAGAACTGTGCCGAAGAAAAAGAAACCTCTGAGTTTCTGAAATCTGTATTTTTCATTCCTCTAATTTATAAGCTTTCTCTTCCAGAAATAGTTATAAATTCTAACTTTCAGACAGTCCCCCAGAAAACAACAACAAACAACAACAACAAAAAACCCCAAACAAACAAAAAAACCCACAAAGCAAAAAATCAACTGAACAACAAGCATGTTTCAGTGCTTTCAACTGCCTGCTTTGTTTTCTCTGTTCAGCCCTGTGTTTTTCCTGCTCAGTTGCTCAGTAACAAAATACCCATTCACACTAAGTGCTAACAGGCTCATGTCAGGCCTTCCAGTTAGGTTTGTCTGCTACAATTTACTATCATTCAAATATATGTGTATATTTATATACATAGAGATATATATAGGTAGGCGAATACATACTGTAGAATCATAGAATCATTTAGGTCGGAAAAGACCCTGGGGATCATCGAGTCCAACCATCAACCCCACTCTACAAAGTTCACCCTTACACCATATCCCTTAACACCACATCTAAACGAGTCTTAAACACATCCAGGGATGGTGACTCCACCACCTCCCTGGGCAGCCTATTCCAGTGTCTAACCACTCTTTCTGTGAAGAATTTTTTCCTAATGTCCAGCCTAAACCTACCCTGCTGCAGCTTGAACCCATTCCCTCTTGTTCTATCGCTAATTACCTGTGAGAAGAGACCAGCACCAACCTCTCTACAATGTCCTTTCAAGTAGTTGTAGAGAGCGATGAGGTCTCCCCTCAGCCTCCTCTTCCTCAAACTAAACAGTCCCAGCTCCTTCATTCACAAGGATCAGAAAAGATGATTTAATTGTTACACTCTCTACTGTAACTCTCTACATTTGCAGAATAACTCACTTCCTTAATTCACCGCTATTTTATTCCTTTAAGGTTGGGTTGTTGTTTTTTCTGGTTTTGTTTTGGCTTGTGTTTTTTTGTTTGCTTGTTTGGGTTTTTTTTTCTGAAATACATTCAATATATGTTATAATCTCATCTCTGAAAATCTAAAACACTGGTCAGATGCTTTTACTTCTCAGAAATCAGTTTTCTAAGATTCTTATTTCATTTGATGAGTCTTTGGGAATAATTATGTGTGTTTCATGCATATATCAATATAATTTATTTTCCTCTTTTGTATATTCCTTCATTATTAAAAAAGATCGATTTGCAAAAAAAGGTTACGTAACCTCTGGAAGGCCTGGGAGACAGGGAAACTATTAAAATCATATTATTCAGAGTATGCTGTGATTCTTCTGCGATGCACTGTAGCTCATGAAAGAATTGCAACAGTGACTGGACCATAGAACAGTTTTGTTGAAGAAGCAAGGATATGGCCAGGAGATCCCAAGACGCTCTTATCCAGTTTCAGAGCCCTCCTGAGGAAAGATGTTTGATAGACAATTTCCATTGCCTGTGTACATTTTAGGAGGTAACTATTCTGTCTAAACCTCCCCACGTACAGATCATATTCTTTAGCTGTATGCAAGAGCTAGGATTTATCCCTTTAAAGGAGTGAGTAGTTAAAGGCTTATGAATAAAAAATACTTGAAAACATATCCCAAAGGGCTTCTTTTTTGTATTGTGTTCCAAACAAGGTTTTCAAGCAGATAAATATTATTTGTTTATACTTAATATGCTGTTAAGCGATACATCTGGTATGTTAATATCAGTCTTAAAATCCTTATGCTATAAAAGTGATAGGGAAGATATAAAAAAAAAAGTTCAGTGCTCCTGTCCTGTCCTGTCCTGTCCTGTCCTGTCCTGTCCTCTCCTCTCCTCTCCTCTCCTCTCCTCTCCTCTCCTGTCTTCTCCTCTATTTGAGACAGTGTTGGGTTTTTTTAAAACTAGGTTTCTGGGAAAAAACAACAGTAACAAAACAAACCAGCAAACACCACCACCCCCAGTCCCCCCAGAATAAAACTCTTTTTGAAGGATTCAGACAATAATGCCAGTAACCACCCATTTTGCTCCTGCTTGAAATAATTGTGACAGAGCTGGGTGTTTACAGAAATCTAGTAAGTGTCACAGCTACCATCTCTGAACATGCCCCTTGAAACAAAAGGCATACTATTTTTATCTGAGTTCAGTGGGCTGCAGGTCATGCTCAATGTCAACAGAAATTGTTGGAACTTATTCTCAGCCTTGCCAGAATACTCAGCACATAGTGAAGTGAGTTGTAGCTTCCTGATAGGAATATTAAGGGAATAAGTAAATAATACCATGGTGTCATTTGAGATATTAAGTATTTCAAGACAGGTAAAGCCAAAATCTACTTGGAGTGCAAAGTTCCAAGAGTCATGCATTTAGTTTGCCTCTTTTCTTTTTTTATTTTTTTTATTTTTCCCTTGCATCCATCTTGCTGGTCGGTAAAGATTTAATGGTACGTAGAGAAAAGAGTTTAATCTTCAAAGGTCTGCTAGTAAGACCACTGGTCTCCAACCTGTTCCATGTGGCATTATACAAGGTGTGCTATCCACCCAGAGAAATCCTGTAATTTGTGTCAGATGTATGGCATCTCAGAAATATGCCTTCCTGCCCTGCCATCTCCATGGAAACATTGTCGTTCAAACAAAACACCTGCTTAATCAATAAGATTATGTCAAAGTAAAAGCTAAATTAAGTATTGTGAAGAGTTGCAACAAGATATAAAAGTAAAATAAATGTGTGTATTTTTCACATTTGAAGGATAATTGTGCAAGAAGTAACTTCTTCAGGATTTATCAATCTGCCAAAAATCACTTCTAGTTTTCTTGACGTCTTTTCATTAGGATTTTATTTCTTCATAGAGTCAATGAATGTGATATTATACAGCGTGTGTCTTATAGGCTGAGTTTAAAAAGTGTTCACTACTCTGTGTACTTTAGAGAATATGAACTTGAGAAGAATTGCCTCTCAAGCCCAAAGTGACATTGAACATACAAGATCATAGAATCATAGAACCATAGATTCATTTAGGGTGGAAAAGACCACTAAGGTCATTGAGCCCAACCATAAACCTAGCACTACCAAGTCCACTACTAAACCATGTCCCTAAGCACCACATCTGCATGTCTTTTAAATACCACCAGAGATGGTGACTCAACGATTTCCCTGGGCAGCCTGTTCCAATGTTTGATAGACCTTTCTGTGAAGAAATTTTTCCTAACATCCTAAAGATCCCCTGGCACAACTTGAGGGTATTTTCCTCTTGTCCTATCACTTGTTACTTGGGAGAAGAGACCAACACCCACCTCACTACATCCTCCTTTCAGGTAGCTGTAGAGAGTGATAAGGTCTCCCCTCAACCTCTTTTTCTCCAGGCTGAACAACCCCAGCTCCCTCAGCTGCTTCTCCTAAGACTCAATTGCTCAATACAGTCTTTAGCTTCCCTAACCTTAATACATGGAATATATGCAAAGTCAAATATTTTAAAATAAGTAATTATTTACATGTTTTAGTAAACTAATTTTTCCTAAGCATAAATAGGGACTAATCATGATATAGTGAAGTACTGTGTTGACTCTGTCTGCTTGCCAGAAGCACACAAAGCTGCTCTCTCACTCACCCTGAAAGAATAAAATATGATAAAAAAACCTCATGAGTTAAGATAAAGACAGGGAGATTATGTACCAGTTATCATGACTGGCAAAACAGACTACACTTGGGGAAAATTATTTAATTTATTACCATTTAAAATGGCGAGAAACAAAGAAAAATTAAAATAACACCTTCCCCTCACCTCTTTTTTTCCCTAGGTTCAACTTCACTCTTTCATTCACAACTCCTCTTCCCCCTGCCCCCATGAAATGGTGCAAGGATCATGGGGAACGGAGGGCTGTGGTCAGTTCATAACTAAACTCTGGTCAGTTCTGTCTTCCTCTTATTCCTCCTCACACTTTTCCCCTTCTCCATTATGGGTCTTTCCCAGGGGACATAGTTCCTTCAAGAAATATCCACCTGCTCTGATGTGGTTAATACTAAGACTAATGTTATCGTGGGCTGCATTAGGCAAAGTTTTGCCATCAGGTTGAGAGTGGTCATCCTTCCCTTCTATTAAGAACTGGTGAGACCACATCTGGAGTACTGTGTCCAGTCCTGGGCTCCTCAGTGCAAGAGAGACATGGACATACTGGAGAGAGTCCAACGAAGGGCCACAAAGGTGATTAAGGGTCTGGAGCAGCTCACATATGAGGGAAGGATGACAAGGCTGGAATTGTTTAACCTGGAAAAGAAGGCTGCAAGGCTCAGCGAGGATCTCATCAATGCGTATAAATACCTGCAGAGAGAGTGCAAAGAGAACAGAGCCAGACTCCTTTCAGTAATTCCTAGTGACAGGACCGCAGGCAATGGGCACAAACTGAAACACAGGAGCCTCTGTCTGAGTGTCAGGAAACACTTTTTCCTTTGAGGGTAACTGAGCATTTGCACAGGCTGCTCAGGGAGGTTGTAGAGCCTCCCTCGTTGGAGATATTCAAAAGCCATCTGGATATGGTCCTGCACAAATGGCTCTAGGTGGTTCTACTTGAGAAGGGGTGTTGAACCAGATGACCTCTAGAGGTCTCTTCCAACCTCAACCACTCTGTGTGTCTGTGAAAACACCAAATCCACCTTGTTCCCTACTGACAGTGCTGAAGACATCCATTATTTTCACCTATGTGATTTTAGAGTTCAGCACTTGGTGGCCCTGCCTAGGAAATCTTTTCACAAATAAAGCCTTAGCACACCAGAAAAACAGGACTGTCTAAGCTGTTTCAAGTTGGGTACATAAAATTGAAACATCAAAAATGACTTGTTACTTTGAACTGTAAAACCTGATATTATTGAATTAGAAGATGTCTGCCCCAATGAAAAACATCTTCCAGAGGGAAATGGCTGTTGGTGAGAAATATTTGAAGTGAAAGCCTCCCCCATCTACGTAAGATTTTAAATAATTTACCCACTTCAGTAAAAACTCTAATTATATAGTATGAATTTCTGCATCAAAAAGCCAAGCAATTAATCAAGTTATTACTAACTCTTCAAGCCACCCCAGCTGTATGTGAAGGAGGTGTGAAAAATTAAAGTTCAGTAATCTAAAAAAATACTCCAGCTTCATTCCTTTCTTTGTTGGCTGGGAGTAGTTGTGGAGGATTCACAGTAGTATTCACTCTGTGGGTGATTTTTGAGATGGGCCTTTCTGATCTAAACTCAAATTGTAGTCTAAAATTAAAACACAGGTTGGATTTCGCATTTTCTGTGCCAAGAATTTTCTGAATCAGACATACCAAGTAAGCTCCAGTGATTTTCTGAGTCACTTATGTTTTTAGTATTTTTTATAATTAAAGCTTTTGAGAGACTCAGTTCTAAGCAGCTGCACTAGACTAACTAGCAGGTGCTCATGCCTCCACTTGAATTAGTTTCTGTCCTACTGTGATAGCTATCTGGGCTGGAGCAAAAATAGCATCTGTGAGTGAACACAGGACAGATCATGATCTTTTATGATCCTTCTACCAAAGAATGCGTAATCTCATTTCAATCAATGCATCAGTTTGTATAGTAAGAAAAGAAGAAACCAGCGATGTCTGAGAGTATGTAAAATGTGTGACCTAGATGGTTCAGCTTGAAATGTTCAGTTATTTAAGTATATGTAGACATAATGTTCTGTGGTCCTACCTTACTATTACAGCCTGATGGTTTTTTATAAATATTAAATACAAACGAGTCTTAAGGAAGAACATGAAAGAGAAAAAGCTTTTTGGGGTGAAGTAAAAGGGTGTTGCAGGCGAGAAGAAGAGTTTTGGTAAATACTTCAAAGATTTGAGTAAAAGTAGATAAGGTAGCACTAGAAACAAAATCCAAGCAACAAATAAAGCATCAATGGCCAAGGTAATAAACTGAAGACAAACATTTGAGTAACAAGAATGGTTGAAACAGACGGGTGAGTGGAAAACATAAAGGTTAAAGAGCACTGTGGAGTGTATCATGTAAGTAATAACATAAAAGGTATGGCTACTGATTGTCAGACAGAATATGACAAATAAAAGATGAGGAGACTGGAGAAACAGAATTTTAAAGAATATTTAGACAAAGGCTAAAGAAAAAAATATTAAGAGCAAAGGTCAGAGCTGAAGATTTTGAACACCAAAATCATAAGATTGCATATGAGAGAAAAAAATAAGTGAAGCAGATGAAAGTTAAGACAAAAGTTCCAGAGGGAAAACAATAAACAGAAAAAAAAAGGGAATGAGAACCATGTATAGGAATGAATGTGAAACTAATAAGACATGATTCCTTTCAATAAAATAGAAAAAAATAGGATTACAAAATACAAAGTTGTTGAATATAACCTCTACACTGTCCATTATTGCATTTAGGACATTCACCTTTCCATCCGGAAGGAGGGTCTCTGATGGTTGCTTTTGCTTGAAGTCTCATACCTCTGAGTTACCAGATGATATTTGATAGTTAGGATCTGGTAAAGATGTTTCTCATCATTGCCTCAGATTTCTGTTTTGTCTTTCTGAACAAATTGGTTGACCTAGTTTGTAAAGAGGAATTTGGCACGACTGTTTGAGCTTCATATTCTCTCTTTCTTCAGATTGGCTCTTTCCTACTCATGAAACTACTGATCATCCAAGCCTTTCTCTGAGCACAGACATTTTATACTTTCTTCTGGGTTGGTTCTTCTCCCATTCCTCGCCCTGGATAACTCCCTTCTTCACAGAAGATCCCATAGTTTTCTGTGCACCCTTCTGTTTCATCGTTCCCTCATGGTTTAGACAACTTTATAATAAATAGAATAGAGCAAATCAAAAGAACAAACCAAGCTGTCAAACACCAGGCCATTCATCACTGCTGATGGACATTTCTTCAAACTGTTTTTAAAGACCCCCACTAAGTAAAACTCCATAACTTCCACAGGTACATTCAGACTAAATTTAGCATATGAACATGAAAGTAAATTGGCTGCAGAATTGTATCTTGGGATTCTCTGCCATCAGCAGTTTTCAAGAACTGTGCTACTTGTTGCAATAGTGATTTTGGTATGTAAGTTTTTAAATGCCAAATTTGCAAGCTTTAATGATTTCAAAGTTTTAGGAAATATGTACACAGCACAAAGAAGCCTCCCTTAAAACATGTGAATTTTGTTACACATAACTGAAACAATCAAAATTGCAAATTATTTTTAATTACTAAGATTGATAATATTGAAAATACATCCCCCAGGAAAAAAACAAAACAAAACAAAACAAAACAAAACACACACAACAAAATAAAACAAACAAACAAACAAGACAAAACAAGAAAATGTCTTCCAGGAGAAAATGGTGGTTGATGGCAAAGCTTTGGCCACTAGAATAATTTAGAATAATTTATCTATTCAGTGAAAACTCTAATTATTAATTATACAGCACACGTACATCAGAGAACCACACAATTAATCAAGCCTGTTTCTATAACCTCAAGATGTTACAGCTGCATATGAAGGAGGAGTATCACTATTTTTAACATAGAAAGTTTCTGTCTATCTGGCAGCAATTTCAGCTTTTATCTTTTCTTAAATCCTACACTTAAAAACAGACTATTCCTTTCCTCTCCATGTCAGCTTTCTATGAATGTGAATATGGCTTTTCATGTCCTTCCTTAATTTTCTAGGGAAAAATATGCCAGTTCTTTCCATCTTTTTTTTTGGTATCTCATATCTACTAGTTAATTCCCTTACTTTTGCTTGGGATTGTCCTCTCTTCGTATCTTCCTTAAAATGTAACACACAGATATTGGCAGTTTTACTCCTTACGTTTTACATGATAAAACACTGTTCATACATCCTAATAGATGCCTTAGAATCTTTGCCTCCTTCTGCTAACTACCTAATCAATAGTCTAGTATTTGAATAGATAATTATTCTGTCTAAGCTTATGAAAATGCATTTGTCCATACTTAATTTTATCCCCATTTTCCAGTCCATTTCTCTATTTTATGGAAACAATTAGAAATTCTAATCCTGTCTTTCAGTGTCCTAACTGTCCATCCCTGTTTCATGTCATTTGCAATAATAATCATGCTCTCTATTTCTTCAAACAGGTCATTATTGAAACATTGGATGCTCTAGTTTGATGTTTGATAAGGTATCATTATTTATCATTATTTTGAAACTAGAGAGGGAATACTTTATTACTATTGTTCTACAGACTTTCATGTCAAACTACTTCAGACAAAGCACACAGACAAGGCATATACTTAATGTGGATTTACAAATTGGAAAAGGCTAGATACATATCTGAAAGCTATCAAGTTTCTCCTCTCACCTGAAGCAAGTGATGTTCTTCAAAGACCACAAAGCATCTAGTAACATAATAAGTTTTCAATATTCTCAGGAAAAAAAAAAAAAGAAGAAGTAGAGAGAATATGTAATGATGATACTATAACACACAGTAGTTAGCTAAAGAAGAGCTTGTGTTATAAGTCTATTACACTGAACAGTTTGAAAATGTGCCTGGAAATTTCCTAAAGTATTTTCTATACCTAATGCTTTGTTTTACTAGAACATAAAAAACAAAACAAAACAAAACAAACAAACAAACAAAAAGTAAAATTTAAATAATTAAACAAAAATCCTTTTGGTAAGACAGATTAAGAACAGAAAGGGGCTGACAATCAGTTTCCCTTATATTCATTGAATCTTTACATGTGAGACCCTTCCCTGAAGTCTTTTTCTCTAATAGAAATATGTGGGTGCTTCAAGCAACAGACTCTACGCTATCTCCTCTTGGTCTCTGAGAAAATAGTTTTGTCACACCAGATTTGATGGTGTATCTCCTTTCTTCTATTCTTAGGCATCTCTTAGACTGGTATTAGTATCACCTAATAGTATATATCTATAAAGTCCTGTATATATCTCAGCTAGTCACGCTAAGCTCTCTAGTTAGTCAATGGAAAGAAACAGATGCTCATAGAGTGAATCACAAAACTGTTTTGATGTTCACCTTAGGACATTCCGATTAATTTCTTTCCTTTGACTGTAAAAGGAGTCTTCCTTTTGGAAGTTCCAAATGATTCCATGGTTCCAAATGACTAGTTCTACATCACAGATGTCTGCACTGCTTCAGATTAAACCCTTTCCTCTATTTTTAAATCAAGTTTCCTATTTGCAACCTGTCTCTTTCTCTCTCTCCAACCCCGTACCTATCCTGCCCTCAAGTCTAGAACCACCTCCAGCCTGAGCACACTCAGATGCCACTGGCAGAGGAAACATTTCTGCTTCTTCTGGCATTCCACATGATCCAGAGAGAGTCTGTCAAGACAAGCAAACAGACAGATTTCTCTTTTGTCACCTTTTTACTAACATTTACATAATCCACACTGTAAACTTACAGCAAATAAATAAAACAGACTAGATAACCATGCCACAGTGCTCTTAAGTACTACATTTTTTTGCATGTTTTATTTCCAATTGAAATATAACAACTAGTGGGAACAAAATAAGACACATTCATAAATTGATTTATTTCAACTAAAATGATGAAATTGGAGGAGACCATCCAATAAAAAGTCACAATAATGATTTTATAGGCATAAGAAGCAACTTTGGCATCACAGTATGTGATTTTACACCTTTGAGTTTGGGTGCTGACAAGAACATTCACAAAGATTTCACCAGTTTCTATCATGTATCAGCTATGGTAGAGACAATGACAATTACAGAATTTAAAAAACTCTCACTAATTTTGTAATGATCACTTACACATGACTGGTTTGTGTTGGATGTACGAACTAGATTGTAACAACATGAATAAAAAGTGTCTTTTTTTTTCTGCATATGGTTTTTACAGTGTCTCTTAAAAATAAAATAACCTAAGAGACATCTTACAATTATTAAATAAAAATTTCAAAATAATAAAGAAAAGCCAGCCCCACCCAGATTTTGCAAGCAGTAAGGTGTCGTTCTGGAAATATAAAGTTTAATTTCTCCTTTGTTGCTAAATCGTGTGGAAAGATTCACACAGGAAAGACAAGTTCAAACCTTTTCAATCTGCAGATCAAGGACATTTTGCACTGCAGACATAGCTCACTGTAAACTAATGAAAGCATATTAAAAATGGCCTTGTTTTAAAAAATAGTATAATTACAATTTGTGGCCCCTTAGAATCAGTCCAGAGCTCGTACCCTGCAGAAATGACTTGAATAATTGGTAATGGCAGTAGTCTGGTGCTTCAGCAATACAAACACTGTCAAGGAAATGCTATTCCCTCAGTCCCCCCAAATTATAAAATCTGAACTCCTGAGGTAAACTGATCACAAGGAAGGTAATGCTGAAATGCACACAGTCCAGAGGAAGAGATGTTCTCAGGAAAATGCAAATGAAAATAGTTGAACAGCTTCCATTATCAGCAAGAAAATATTATAAATATATCTCCTTCAATGTAATTGATTATACAAAGTTCAGCATTCAATCAAGATGTGAGAAGTGTCTCTAAAATTATGCAAAATCTTAACATACTCATAGCTCCAAACATATCTGAAATACAAGTTCAAGATGTGTTTCAGGTGTACAGCTCCTATTTCAAACATGAGTGGCTGATTACTCAGCTTCATTCATTGCAAGCCAGCTGTCAAAAAGAAAGATTGTTGAAGTCAGTTCAGAAGTATCTTAGTCGTCTCAGCCAGATTGAATGTCAGCTGTTTTCCAAAGCAATGAAATTAATAAAAATGATTCTGTGGTAGAGGCAAGCAATGCAGTAAGCTTGGACGTCCTCTTGTTCACTAATCACTCAGTGTCAAAGAGACAAATAAAGGTCTGCTTCATTGAGCGCCTGTGTTCCAGCTGATCACCCTTGCGTAACCTGTACTTACCCAGCTTTGTTGGTTGATTCCCAAAAGCTCATTAGAAAACTTTGTGCAGGATAGGATTCACAACATGTTATTTCTTTGTAAAGCCAGCCATTAATAAATTAACAATAAACACTGTTTTATATTGAACCTAATTACATTTAATTATTAAATTAAATTAAATTATTAAATTTAATGTTGGTCATCTAGCATCTGAAGTAAATAGCAATGTTCACTATATTCTGGAATTGGCTTATGCTGCTAAATATGTGGTGCAAAAGATAAATGTCATTTTGTCATAGTAAAATTTTGTCATTAATGTCATAGTAAAAACTATAATAGCCTCTGGTACCTAAGTAGTCCTGTTTTTTTATTTCTGGGACAACTGGATTGACACAAATTTCCTTGCATAGTTCACAACCCAAAGCATCCTTACATTTGTTCCCTGTTTTTTGAATCAAACTTTTTAGGCAGCTGTGGTTTACTGTTTTATATCTGTAGGTCTGTTCTGTTAATTTCTCTTACTTTTAGGTAGTTTTAATTTCAGTTTCCCACAATTTAAAATTTTGTTTCTTTTGCTCTGTGTTTTTTCATTCATTCACATCCTGCTTAGACTCTCTGGTAACACTCTTCTACTGCCTTTTCCCCAGATCAAAATGTCATCTGTGTAGACCTCAGTAACCTGTATGACATCAAGAAGTGTTGCATTTTTTGGTAAAACACCTTGTGTACTGAACACAGCCCAAATGGCAGTTTGAGAAATGGTGTTTCCCAAGGGGGCTGTTGAATGTGCACAAGTATATCTTCTTTTTTTCTAAGAGCAGCTAGCACAACCCTGGTGACGTACAAAGCATAAAATATATACGTATCTGGCATCAGCCATCACCTCCTGAACATCTCCCCTTCAAAATCAGAAGAAAATCTTAACATACCTAATTCTTTTGCATTTTTTGCAAGCTGACAATTCTGTCAAAAACTTTTTTAATTCTGACAATTTTTCCTACAATGGCCAACAACTATACGCATTCTAGTAGTTTGATACACAGTGATTTCCAGAGCAATATTGTCATTCTAACCTTACACATAGAAACTGTGGCAACGTTATGAAATGAGAGACATTTTGCCTTCTTCTCTAGATTGCCATATTTCTCAGTCCTTGGAAGATCTGTTCAGATGGTTCCTAAGGTGTGGCATTAACCGATTCTTTGCAATGAATGCACTCTTGATTAGCCATAGGGTATGAAATATTTTCATTTCAATAAAATTTCTTTTAACATGAAAAATCATCCAATACGGGCACATTATAAGTTGCACACATACATTTACTCATATGTATAATTCATATATTCCTTTAATGAAATTTATAAGTTTTGTCAGTTTTGTCATAATTGTCAATTCTGTTTGTTTTTTTTTTTTCCCTTTTTTTTTTCTTTTCTCCCACACCTCATTTTTTCCCTTGGATTTCCACCTTAAAAGTAAAAATATTTGATTTACTTTCTGGTCAGTAGCACATTCATTTTCTGCCTGCAGTATTGTTCTTTGTTCTAATGAAAGATTCCTCTAAGCTAATTGGACTGCTATGTTATGAGATTGCTGGTCTTTGCAAATGTCTCAAAATAGTCTAATAAATTCTCATGCTTATATTGTGTTTCAAAATGCTTGTATTTTATTTCTAAATAATAGATATTATCATGTTTGGGGTGCTTGTGTCAGTATCTGTCATTTCTTAGTATTTGTGAGTTCTTTTTTGGATTTTGCTTGCTTGACTGTCTTTCTTTCTCATGTTGCTTTCTATCTGATTTCAAATTAATTCATTTTATCAAAGATAGAGTGCAACTTTTGGGTTAGAATGGGTGATCTTTTCTGCTTGGGAAATGATAATTGCCCTCCATAACACCTCTCTTTCTCACTGAATTCATCTATCATAGATTCATAACTTGGTCTCAAATTTTGAAAGAACTGCGAACTGTATTTTTAAGTGAACACTTCTCTTTAAATTTAATAATATTATTCTTAATGTTATCTTTCCAATACACTCTGTTGTTTTCATTGTACACTGCTGACATATATCGCAGAAAATATTCTTCAGAGTTCTCTTTATTTATGGAGTTTCAAAACTGTTGGAGGTGGTAGTTGCCCTAGATTTTCAGTAAAGCTGTTTTCCTAATTTCTCCTCTATAACTGTGTTCCAAATCAAGGAATAATGGCACTGCTTCAGTTAGTGTTTGGCTTCTACCTTGTCGTTACTGCAAAATCTTAACTATTGCAGTACAGAAAACATTTCCATCTAGCTTGTGCTAGAGGTGAGAGTATAAAAAATGTGCCACAAATCTTTTCACTGCTTTTTATTGCATTTAAATGCTAGTCTGATGCTGATGGGACAAAAATCTTCCAAATGAGCCGTTATTTTACACACTTGCAACATGCTGTTATCACACAGGAGGTAATTTTAAGGAATTCACATGAATACTACTCTCAAATAAGCAAATTTTGTTTAGATTTACAAGTAATCTTTGTATTGCATATAAAAGCAAAGGGATTTTATTGATTTGTTTGTTTTCTGTAAAAAAAAGGCAAAAAACACCAGTTTAAGCCCTCTCCTTTCCAAACAATGTTCTATTCCAGGTTCCATGCTTTATTTATGACGAAAGACATTAAACTTGAGATAAAGATTCAAAGTCCTCTGAGGCTATTGAAGGTCAAAAACCAAGACTGAGGGGGGAAAGAAAGGAGAGACACTTTTCATAGCTTACAGAGCAGAGAATGCAAGACATTCATATATCCAGTAAATTCCATTTTCTTAATTTTTGCTCTTATATTTCTTATTTTTTCATTGCAGATATCCTATGTATTTGAATTCTCATATTTTTTAATGAACTATATCAGTCTTGTCTTGCTGAACTTTCTTCCTGCTGCTTTTTCTTTTTTTTTTTTTTTTGTTTACTATGAAGAGAAAAGAAGCATTAAGCTCTGGTGACTGCTAGAAGCTGAATTGGGTAATTCTGGAGGAGGGAGGTGTTAATGAAGTAATTAGAATATAAGAGTTTGAGTGCTCTTTAACACGAAGTGTTCATTTCACATTCATCAATCAGTTTCGAATCTCTCTCTCCCTAAAATGGACATTCCTAAGAGTTTGAACATTGTTCTATTATAGACAAATAAAAATGAATTCATGTTCATGTTGAAATATTTAATAAATTATAATTTTGCTTTTAAAAATAAATATATAAAAATAGAACTTTTAATTTAATCACAAAAATATTGTAAGGATTTTTATTTTATCAGAAAAAAAAAAAAAGACAAATTTTTTTGGGCCAAATTGAACCAAATCTAATTGGTTTAGTTTTTGAAATTGGACTGCTGTGCCTGCCCCTCCCTCTCTCCACTATTTATACAGCTTTAGAAGTAAGCTGCGAATATTCTTTATGAGCTTTAGCAGTGACCAGATAAGTAGGGGAAATTCTGTCTTTCACTGAAGATCGTTCTTATCTTCAGATACTACGAAACTCTTCTCGCAGAGATGTTTGTTATCTCTGACTTATACATGCAAAGAACAAATACTTGACATGGAAAAACTCCAGATTCCACCAAAGAGAAATAAGCTGGCTTTTCTTGGGAGGGGGAATATGTTGGCGCTGGTATTGTGGAGCTGTTTTTTGTTTTGTCAGAGACAGTATCCAAACCCATCAGTTATAGTCAAAGAAGATATTTTAAGAATGTAAAATTAATTCCTTTGGCAAGTGGTTTTATCCTTCACCCCTGTCCCAATAATCGTATAATGTTCAGTCAGGAAAACAAAATAATGCATCCCAGCATGAGTTTAAGTGTCTAGGTCCTAAAAATGTGGACATACTGCTTATCTTTAGCTTCATAAACCATTGGTCTACTGCCTCAAGGTTTGGTATTTCAACAGAGAGTGAACAAAAGAATAAAGAACAGGACTTTTCGTTTAGCTCAGTTCTCATCTAATCCCATTCCTCTCAATCACACTCAACGTGGAATGTCATAGAAACCCAGGAACGTTCGCAGATGTTCATTTAATACTTCAACCCACGACACACTTCCATGAACATCCTCCAAAAAATCATACCACTATGTAATACAGGAAACTCAAAAAATCTCCATTAAATTGGAAGGGAAAAAAAGACATCATAGCTAAAGAGAGTTGTTAATGTCTACTGTTCTTGCACTTCATTAGAAAAAAATATCCATCCTAAGAAGTAGACCATATCATATGCTGTGGAGACAAGTAAGACATTTCTAAAAATCTCTGACACTCTGACCTGCTGGTAACACTTTGCCTAATGCAGCCCAGGATACCCTTTGCATTCTTTGTGGAAAGGGCACATTGCTGGCCCCTGGTCAACTAGGTGTTTACTAGAACCTCCAGGGGCTTTTCTGCCCAGCTTGGCAACACCCAGCATACACTGGTGCATGGGGTTGTTCCTCCCCAGGTGCAGGACTTCGCATTTCTCCTTGCTGACCTTCATGAGGGTCCTATCAGCCCTTTTCTCCAGCCTGTTGAAGTCCCTCTGTGTGGCAGCACAACCCTCTGGCATATCAGACAATCCTCCCATTTTTGTGTCATCAACCAACTTGCTGGAGGTGCACTCTGTCCCATCACCTGGATCATTAGTGAAGATGGACCCAGTATTGATCCATGGGGTATGCTGCTATTTACCAGCCTCCAACTATATTTCATACCACTGATCATCACTGTCTGGACCCAGCCATTAATTCAGTTTTCAGTCCACCTCACTGTTTGCTCATCCAGTCCATACATCAACAACTTGTCAGTTGACAGCCAAAGGCTTTTAGTTTATTAAGTTGGTCAAGCGTGACATCCCCTTAGTGAATCCATGCTGACTACACCTGACAATTTTCCCATCAGGTTTCCAGGATTAGCTGATCCACCAGTTTCATGGGGTTTTGCCTCCTCAGTGTCTTCTCTCAAACACTCTCAACTTGGCCATTTTCACTCTGGTTTGAGGACCCTTATGGCTTATGGACATAAGAAGTACACTACTACATGTCCTACATGCCAATGGTCTTTCCCTTACAGTATTCTATCTTCAGCACTGGCAAAAGGAGAGATGATTTAGGGTGACCTCACAAACCAAATGACTGTCTCCACTGCGTTCACTATATAGTACCCCAGGTTCTATTAGGGAAAGTAGAGCATTCTTCCTTGCTTAGTTCATTTAGTATCCATGTAAAAAACTCAATGTAACTTTGCTTTTCCACCTTTTCAGCAGATTTCCAAGTGTTTTCTGGAGTTGAAATAAAAAAGCCATTCAAACACTAATGATATCTTCATGATTAAACTCTATTGCTACAACTAAATGACAGAAAATATTGCCTTCTAGATATGCAACATGGAGTTAGAATTTTTTTGATGACTTCCAGCTTTACAAAGAGCCAATACAGCATGAAAATTACCCACAAATAAAAGTATCTCTAAAATAATGAAAGCAACATCATTCTACGCTTTAGGATTGGTTCTGTTATATGTGAGAGAGATAGTATCTTAGTAAGAGCCAATGTTTCAACTTAATACTAATATGACAACATTTTTGGCTATCAGGGAAGATTTCCTGGAAACTCAAGTAATTCAAATACAAGAGAAAATTAAGTTTATGGATTAAGTGCAAAAGGTGAAGATTTGAAACATATGTTTTGTTCTTATTTTCTCTGTTTTTTAAAAATAATGATTTTTTTTTTCTTGCATGCTATTCATCTTTGTCCTTGATTTCTTTCATACTGTTGTGGTTTATTTTTCTTTCATTACAAAGTTCAAGAATAGCATGTAATAAGAACATTAATCTCTTCTAAGTAGAGTCATTGGGCCAAATCAGTCAATTCAATTTCCACTAACATAAACTCAGAATTTAACTATCAATTTAAGTGTGTGATTTTTCTTCATGCTTACATCACAGGTTAGAGAAGAATTCAGTCTAATGTATTATTTCATTTTATTTTAGCACAATTAATTTAATTTACTCAATATTTTATCTATAATCCCCCCCCACAAAAATAGGAATATTGAAATATTTGTAGAATATTGTAAAAAAAGGGAAAACACTGTCTTTGAAGTGGTAGTTCCTTTCTGAAACATTAATCCCAATTGGAGAGCTAGTCAATAAATAAGTACACTGATTGAATAATGAATCAATAATGGAGTTAAAAAGAAGGAATATTTATCATACAAAAACTAAAAAAAATAATATCTTAAAATCTCCTATTTAGCAATTTACAATTCATAGAATAATAGAATCACAGAATCATAGTATAGTTTGGATTGGAAGGGACCTTCAAAGGTCATCTAGTCCAACCCCTCTGCAATGATCAGGGACATCTTCAAGTAAATCATGTTGCTCAGAGCCCTCTCCAACCTGACCTTGAAAGTTTCCAGGGATGGGGCTTTTACCACTTCTCTGGGAAACCTGTTCCAGTGTTTCACCACCTTCATTGTAAAAAACTTTTCTTACTCCTAGTCTAAATCTCCGCCTTTTAGTTTAAAGCCATTAGCCCTTGTCTTATTGCAACAGGTCCTGCTAAAATGTTTGTCCTCATCTTTCTTCTAAGTCCCCTTTAAGTACTGAAAGGCTGCAATAAGGTCTCCACAGAGCCAGTATGCTAATGCTAATTGTATCTGGCATAGAAGCTGTAATTAAAAAGCTTTTTTGTGTAGTTATTTATCTGTAAGTTTTCATCAACTTATGTTTTGAACTAATTTACTCTCTTTTACGGACGAAACCAACACATTGATTAGTTATGTGCAATTTTCCTCCTTACATTGCAAAATAATTTATTTTCCATATAATATTACATTACTGTATTACAAAAGGTGTACTTTTTGGAAATATTTTTGGAAATATTTGGAAATATTCCTAGTAAAATTGTGGAGTAATCTTTAAAATATTTCTGTAAAATATTAATGGATATTCTACTAGTTAACTACTGAAGGTGTAAGTCACATGCTCAGTAGTTTAAGTGATGTGCTTATTTACTTTGAATTGCTATGTTTCATGTGGTGGGCTATACGCTGATTGCAGAGAAATGATGAGGACTTTTAGCAGTCTGGCTAATGTTAATCAGGCTGTGAAATCTGCCAAGGATCCCTGGCAGACCAGGGTATCTTGAACGATTAGTGCCTAAGTGTCTTAAAGGAAGAACAGGAATTCTTATTTGCTCATGACAATATGGTATTTTCTCAGACCAACAGATCTATCAGCCTTTTTCATTCTTCTATCACATAGTGGAAAGAAGATATCTTTTTTTAAAGATTTACACAGTTGTTTGAAAGGATTCCTGCTTCCTGGTGGTACCTATTGTTTCTAAGTGTCATGATCAACAGGTTAACTGTCTTTCTAAATCTTCTCTAAGTGCTCTCTGAAGGCTTTAAGGCCATAAGTCTTAAGACTGCTGAGCATTAGATCATGAGTAAGACCACAGCACTTGGTGTATCAGCCATGGACGTCTCAGCAGATTTAGACTGGACATCAAGAGCTCACTGAGCAGCGATTTGAAACATAGCAGTAAGCAGGCTCACCTGAACAGCAAAACTTGATTATTTCAGATTAGAGATGAGAAAAATATCTCCAGATTCAGCTACTGCTGTCCGGTACTGGCATAAAAGTAGGGCACAGCCTGTAGCCTGACAGCTGGGTAACAGCATGTTCCCACCGTAGCTCTGTCTGGGAAGCTGCATCAGTCGTGGCGGGTGCACTTTACAGGGGACACAGCCTTCTACCAGGTGGATACCTTTGCTCCCTGGTTGATCTGGCAGAGCTTTAGCACCCTTCCTGCACACCCTCCTGTGCAAAGTGCCACACAAACGGCCATGCCATGCCCTTGCTGATGCACCACGCTCTGTTTGCCCACCCTGTTTGCAGGGTTCCTGGTTGCTAATGCTCCTTAGGGGCTTTTCTAGAGGGGGAGGGGGCTTGGCTGCTGTTGCTCCTGGGCCCACCCAGGTCTCATCAGCTGCTGTTGCATGAGATTCAGGCTCCTGACAGGTATCTCGGCTCCCCCTGAGGTTTCCCTGGCTCAGGACAGCCCCCCCTGCACACCGCGCTAGAGCCCTTTGTTGCAGATCGTGCCGACACTGGAGCCGCTCACCTCAGTGACTGAGTGACGTACACACACACCCTTTTAAAATACTTAGGTCATGAGCATATAAAATCATAGAATGGTTTGGCTTGGAAGAGGCCTTTCATGTTCATCTAGTTCCAACTACCCTGCCATGGCCAGTGACATCTTTCATTAGATAAGGTTGCTCAAAGCCCCACCCAGCCTGACCTTGAACACTTCCACTGATCCACAGCTTCTCTTGGCAACTTGTTTAAGTGTCTTACGACGTTCGTTATATTTTTTTTCCTTATATCTAAATTAAATCTACCCTCTTTCAGTTTAAAACTATTACCCCTTGTCCCATCAGTACAGGCCCTGACAAAAAGTCTCACTCCATCTTTCTTATAAGCTCCCTTTAAATATTGAAAGACGATAATAAGGTCTCCCTGGAGCCTTCCCTTCCCCAGGCTGAGCAAGCCCAACTGTCTCAGCCCTTCTTCATAAGAGAGGTGTTCCAGCCCTCTGACCATTTTTGCAGCGCTCCTCTGGACTCGCTCCATCAGGTCCATGTCTTTCTTATGTTGGGGACTCCAAAGCCAGATGCAGTACTCTAGGTGGGGTCTCACGAGAACAGAGTAGAAGGGCAGAATCACCTCCCCTGACCTGCTGGCCATGCTTCTTTTGATGCAGCCCAGGATGCAGTTGACTTTCTGGGATGCAAATGCACATTACTGGCTCATATCCATTTTTTCATCTACGAGTACCCCAAGATCTCCTACGCAGGGCTGTTCTTAGTCCATTCACCACCCAGCCTGTCCTGATATTGGGGATTGCATTGCAAATGCAATGGTTATTAGTGTGTGGAGCTTGTTTCCATCCTTGACTGAAGATCTGTTGGCTTAGCCATTCATCCCACCACCTTCTATCTGTGTTATGGTTTGAATTTTGACAGTTCATCCTGATTTGCAGCATAGAATTGTAATCTCAATATTGGGAGACACAATTTTCATTACACATTAATGAAAATATAAGATTGCATATTCGATTCTACCTAATTGTGCAGCCTTAAATCTGACTTATAAGAAAGTATACCCTAGGTATACTTGGCTTTTTCATTTTACGAAAAATGATGGGGTTATTTTACTAAACTTATTCAGCTAAGACTTAGATATCTAATGGTTAGACACATTAGGCTGTCTTAATAATCAAGAGGATATGATGATTCAGCTAGTCTAGCTTGACATAGCAATCTGCAGCGTGGGTAGTCGTATAATCTTCTAACCCAGCTCGCTGTAATATCGCTAACTGTAATATAGAGCTGGGTAGTGCTATTCAAACAAACCATTTTATATAAAAAAAACCACCAAAACCCAACTATTTTTCACTAAACTCTCGTGGATTTCTGCTCTGATTTCATCCAACAGTCCTTTTATTTCCATGTATCTATATCTTTGTTCTGTTTTTATTCCTTACAAAAGAAATAGAAGAGTAAGGTCTCAGGAAGTTTTCTTCATCACTACAATAATAATAATAACATTATCTGTTTCTCCTTTCTGTTTGTATTTCAAGAACCATCTTTGTAAGGTTGTCACGCACCAAAGCACAACTCACTATAAACAGGGAAATAAAAGTACAGAAAATACTGATAAAGATAAATTAGGCATTTTCTCAGATTTCTCAGTCTGAGACTGTTATTGATGGAGTTTCTAATCTTTGTTCTGGGTGATGCTAGGTATGTCCTCTTCCTCCCTCTTCCCAAATAGATCGAACACTGACACTCATCTTTTCTTTTTCTGTTTTATTTTGTGTTGTTTTGTTTTGTTTTATTATCCACTAGTATCATATGAACAGTAAAATATTAACTCTCATGATCTTTAAATGTACCTTGTAGATAGTATGTGAGGGCAGAATTGGGACTCAAGCAAATGAATAGAAATAAATTAAATGGCAATAATGTTAAATTTCTTACATAAACTTGGTAATAGACATTTGAATTCAAACCAAGGTTGCGTTCACCAGACCTTCTGGCTATTGTATGCTCAAAATATCACCACATTTTTAATGGGTAAGAAAACTTTAAATTAAAAAAGTGATCTCTACAGAAAATATGGTAAAATATTAGGTTTTTTGGTTTGTTATTGGTGTTTTTTTGTTTGTTTGGTCATTTGTTGTTTTTTTAAATATTATGATTATAACTTTTACATATAACTTTAAAGCTGTTTAGACACATAATCTTTTTTTTTCATGCAAGTGCATTAGATAGCAAGCTTTCAAAGAGAACAACTTTATGTAATTAAGTTGCAGCATATGATAAAAATCTCATTAGCTATTATACATAGTGATGCACTGAAGGATGTTTATTCTACAGTTAAACTAAACAGTAAGTTAACATTTTTCATCATTTCTGTGTGGTTTACACTAGTTATAACACTCAGGATGAATTAATATTGTGATGTAAGTGATTCCAGAAAATGAAATAAATTACACTGAAAATCATAAGAACAGGTTTTTTTAAACTGAAGGAGTTTGGCATTTAAAATAATTACACTCACAGCTATGAATTTAGGCATCCTAAATCTAGGTTTAATTGTATTTTTTATTTTATTGCATGTATTTAGTGATTCATTAAATGTATAATAAATATGTAAAAAAAAAAATCTACGTTCAACTCAAATTTTAGTTGCCTTAAAAATGTAATCAATGTGTTGACAACTTGCTGAAGTAAAATTTAAATTTTCACCTCAACCAAAATTAAATGTTTGATTTTTCAGCTCCGTAAATCATGCAATATACATAAAACATTCCAGTGACACCGAATCTGGATTTAAGAGTTGAGTTATCTGAAAGCATTTATAAGATTTTTATTTCTTGGGTTTATTTCTCAGTTGGCCAACCAGAAAATCCTGAGTAACTGACCACTGTTTAGTAAATACTTCTGTAATCAGTTGCTTAGTTGACATATAGGAAAATGAAGTCTGATATTGATGTTCCCGCCTGTAATGCCAAGATCTGAACTTATGTGTCACTGAAGAGAGAGTAGTTCCTATTAGGAGTGATTAAATACTCTATGGGAATAAAACAGTTCAAGAGTAAGACTTATATCTGGATTTCTCCACATAAGTGTCTACTTTAAGCTAAATATGTAAACTTCTGCCATAAAGCACAAGTCTTACTATAAAAATCTGTAATCCTGTGACATATCTGCCAGCCTGTTGAGAATACCTGAGAAATACCTTACGGCATCTGAAATAGCAGTAGAAGCCTAAGTTCAAGCAACTGAATTGATCCTCAAGTCAGTCTAGGCAATGCAACTCAGGAAGAATTCAGCTCATCCTAAACTAGATAGCTAGAGCCTTAACGTAGGTATCTAGTGCAATTTTAGACTCCTCAGGCTGTTTGACACATCCATAAAGTTAGGAAACATGACAGGGGATATCTAGGGAACTCATGCCTTTCTAGAGTAGCAGATAGAAGCCAAGTGAGAAACCCCAGAACAACTCAAGTAGTGCTCAATGCCTGTGTGTGTGCAGTTACTTTGAATCATACATAGACCTCCACTGCATTTAGACAGTTAGTTCAGTGGTAACTCATGTATGTAAGTACATACATGTCTAGCTTACCTATTTACTCCTACAGGTAGACCCTTCCATTCATGTGTCCTGATCCTGAACTGCATCTTTCTCCAAGTTTCTTTACTTCATAAAAGAAAAAGTGAAGGAAGAGTCATAAATGACATTGTTAAGTGAATAAAGAATGCTTTTTTTTCTCAAAACACAAGAGCCAGAGTTCATAAAATAAAATTTTTAGGATGATAAATCCCAAACAAAGAAGTAATGTGATTTTTAACACATTACCTGATTAAACCGCAAGTTCATTGTCAGAGTATTTTTCTTTCAAAGTCTGATCAAAGGAATGCATGGAAAAAAGGCTCATGAAAGAGTTTTAAACTTCTTAATACTGATATACCTTCCAATTCTAAACCAGAGTTTTTAGATGGTGAAGAAGTACACATGGAAGGAATGCATTGCAGTTGCCTTTATCTTATACTTCAATATCTTATGCTTGTCAACAGTGTGCCTATTGTTAAGTTCCATGTTGCAATACCCAAGCCATCAGGCTGTCCTATTGGATTATTTATGTAAAAAACCCACAACATTCTGCTAATGAGAATTACTGTTTATTTTTGTATGCCGGTGGTTAGAAGAGTGGGCATTCTGGTAGGACTGCCACCATTTAACTGTTTCTCGGTATGTTTGTTCATTTGTACACGGTGCAACAATTCCAACAGACATCAGTAGGCAAGTCCTGGCTAGAGATACCCAATAGAGCTGGAACAGTTCCTTTTAAAGCAGGATATTGAAATTTGAGCCCTTTATGAGTCAATAAGGTTAAGGAACTGAGTCTGAAAACCTTTCACAACCTTTTAACAGCCCTAGTTTGCTTTCCATAGTTTTCTGGGCTTTTACTGGAATCTGTACCATGATTTTGTAAAATACTTTAATGGGATACCTTCCTATCAAAACAAAATATTTCCTCAATGAAGAGAATGAACAAACTTAAATAATCCTGAAATATTCTATTCTATCCTATTCTAAATAATCCACATTTTCAGAAGACAGTTGTCTTGGCAGAACAATTCCTACATAACTTTTACACAAGAACCTAATTTTCTATGAAACTTCACACACCAATGTGATACAAAGATTAGGTGTCATGATTGTGCCTCATATTTGTCTCATCCAGGAAATCATACTGTCTTACAAGAAAGGTGAGTCCTAGAAAAGAGTTAGGCATGATTCGGTTACTTAGGCATAGGCATATGCATAGGCATCTAGTACCATTTCGAACACCCTTGGTGCCTCAGACATTTATTCATATGGGGCTGTCAAGCCTTAAAGAAACATATTTTGGAGCAAATTTTGGAAGGCCAGACCTCAGGGCAAATCAAATGATGTCAATGTCTGTGTGTGGGCTCCAGGTTCAAGACAAGTTTGGAGGGGATATCGGAATTAATGCACATCCTTCTTATAGGATCGCTTTCGGCACCACTGCAATGACTTCTTAACATGCAGGAGTAGACAACTTCAAAGAAGAAATGGAGAGACTATTTTTTTCTGCAGAGTCGAGCACAGACTACCAATTTAAACAACAAGCTGCATTTTTTTTCTGTTTTTGTTTCAACTGTCAGCTACTGTTTGCTGTTTCAATTCTTAGCATACATGCCCTTTACTTTTTCTAGCTGCATGTGAGGACAAAACTTTAAGTTTTCCAGGAATGATTTTGGTCCCTATAGTATTTTTCTACACCCTACATCTTCCTCCCTGTACTTACTGGAAAGTGTGTAGTCTTTTTGCTCTTTCTGCTATGCAAGCCCAGAGCCCAAGCAATAGAATTTTACAAAACCTTAAATGTTGGCATGTGTAATCTGCAAGAACTTCACTTCCTTTCACAGGTTTTTTCGGGCATGTTGCTTTATGCAGGGGAGAAAGCTTATTAATAAGGATATACAAGAAAGTAAATGAGACAAGAAAATAAATGAGTATTTACGAATGGGGGCGGGGAACAGTACAATCCTTACTAATTGGTTATGATTGAAGTTTAATAAGCCATTCAAATGACTACATGCCTTGGATTTGCCTTGTCAGCTGAGCTCCAGAAGTTGAGTGGCTGTTGAATTCCCAGGATGGACTAATGCTTAAAATGCAGTAGAATTGCTTGAAAATTTATAAACTTCATTATTGCAATATAAGTGCAACATGGCAGATGAGCTATTACAAAGTACACTGAATGCATGGATTGATTATAGTTATTTTAGCATTTAAAGAACATCATGCAAATGCACAGCCAGCCCTTTAAATAGCTGGAGTGAAATAAGTATGTCTGTGCACTAAAGCTTCTTAACGCTCTACAGTAATGCTCTCACTTCTCTATTTAGCCTGCAATTTAGTAAGCGAAAACATGAAAGATAGCACCAAGAAATGGGAGAAGATACATTTCATTTTCTCTAGCTTTGTAAGCTGGAAGGTCTTTCTGAGTTGGCATGTGTCCTGCACACAGCTTTACTTTTCAATATACACAAAGCACATTGTCTCACTATTACACATTTATGGAATCTCCCTTACTGGGAGAAAGGGTTTCTAGCTTAGTGAAATGTAGCAACATTATTCATAAGTACCTCACTATTCTTGACAAGGTTTTTAAAAATAATTTACTAGAACTGATGCTCCTAAATCCATTAATTGACTCATGATGCATATCGTAAAGGTGGCATCATTTATTACTGCTGTGAAAAAAAACCCAACTAATTATCAGGAGATCAAAGGTCTTCTGTCTGAATGCAGTTTTGAAGATTTGGTTTTGTAGATTGTGGATGACTATTTGTGGTTGTTAAGAAGCAGAAGGATTCCAGCCAGAGTTTCCCCTGTGCTGCAAAGAGCAGAATTTTTACTACCATAATGTCTTTCTTACACATGAAATACTGCCTTAATTTATTCTACAATTAGGTTTCTTCTTTTTGTTTCATGTTGCTGACTCATAGTTGGTTTCAAATCCATTATAAGGTCGAGATCCATGCTTGCTTGTTTTATTTGGTTTCTTTTTTTAAAAAAATGATATTGCCATGTCAGTTAGCCCTCATTTTTAATTTGCATCTTAGGTTTTGGTATAACCATTGCATTTTTCTGTAATCTCTGATGGAAATTCTCTGAATTTCAATGCACTCATAGTAGACAGTTAGACAATGCTTTGCACATATTGAAAATTAAATTGAAATTTTAAATTCTCTGAATTTGGTGTCAAAATAAGGTGTCAAAATCATCTTATAGTCTTAACCTGCCCTTGAAAATGACTGCCACCTCTTCTGTTATGTCATCTGTTTACATATTTCATCCATTTCAAGTATTAATGGAAACATCAAAGACAACTAGGTCCAGGGCAGATCCATGAGGAGTGACACTTGAAACACCCTCCTAGGATATAGGTGGACTCTTAATAACTACTTCTTCGGTGTAAGTTTCAAATGTGTGATTATACCTTAACTGCATTTTCTTAGCTTGCTTATAAGAATGTCATGCATGGCAGTGTCAAAAAACTTAATAAAGTCAAGCTGTAACAAACCTACTGCTTCTTCTTTATTCACTTGGCCTGTTAGCCTGTCAGAGAAAGAAATTAGATTAGTTTGACATGATCAGTTCTTGACAAACTCATGCTGTCCATTTTTATCACCTTATTATCTTTGAGGTACTTATAAATTGATTTCTTAATAATTTTTTACAGAATCTTGCCAGAAATTGAAGGTAGACTAACACAGCTATAATGCTCTAAGCTCTTTTTTTTTTTTTCCCCTCTTTTTTTTTTCCAATTTATTTTTTGAGCTTAGACGTTAAGGTTATTCCTGTTAGAACTCTGGATCACATAACTTCCTAAAAATAACTTTCCGGGGGTCTAGACATTTAGTAAAATTAATTCTGCATGTAAAAATATTAATTTAGCCAAGCTGCGCAACTTGAATTTGCCCACCCTACTTTATAAAAACATACACCATAGTGTGTTCTTTCTGTATTCTCTTCTGTACTTCATAACAATTCATAAAGTTTATTTCTTTATACATGTAGTTAAAACAAGGTTTCGGGGCGCTTCTGCTATTGTTTGTTTTTTTAAAGTAAAAAAGGCACCGTTTATCACAATTTTTACATAATCCAATGTTTGTTATGTATCGTTGCTTCTTTTTTATCTTATTTCTAATTTCCTTCTAGGTCTTTTCTGTTCCTTGCTAATGGAAACTCATTTTGCACCTTAGTTTGATTTTATCCCAATATGTTTTTCTCTCCTTTAGGCACATTCTTAGACATCTACTTTTTGTTTCCATTCTTCATTTATTTCTCCAATATTTATTTCCACATCCTTACAGAGTTTCTGATCCTGTATTGCTCTCTTAATATGCTTCCTGTCTTTTCTGTGCAATGGGATAGTCTGCCATTATGAATATAATCTCAACTTTTCTGTTACTGCCAGTTGTCTTACATTCCTTTATATCTTAAACTCTCTCTCTCTCTGAAGCACCTTGTCTTTTGGTTCCCTGAGTTGCCCATGTTGGCTTTTCTGAATTGTATTATCTTTACTCTTCTTTTCTTCTACCATCAATTCCTTAGAAAAGTCATCATTACTCACTTTTAAGTAATTTTTATTCAACTCACATTATACCTGTAGATTCTCAGTCAGTATTTCTATATGGGTTACAACAAATTCTAAAATAGCATATTCTCGATCAGGCCCTTTGCCTTCATGGAATCACGGAATCACAGAATCTTCAGAGTTGGAAGGGACCTCTAGAGATCATCTAGCATAAAGCAAAAAATAGTTATAGTAGAACACTGCTGTGACCAAGAAACCCGAAACCGTTAGTGCTGTCTTTTGCAGTAATACATTTGTTCCCTGTTCATTACTATCTGCCTGACCCTAAACTTTCAGCTGAGAGATGTGAGAGCAGCCAGGCACTGATATTCCTTCCCTTATTACCCAAGGTGTTACGACGTCTTCTGATCTGACCATGGCAGTACATGGCGTGTTGCCAGTACCCACATGGAAAAACAGCAGGAAAACTGTCAGGTGTTTGGGTGAGACTCTCACACCTATATGTAAGCCCAGACTTTGTCCCTGGAAAGGAATCAATGTGGATTAGTACTTTTTCCTCATAAGAAATTGTCCAACGGCCAAGACATTTTGTGTTCTGTCCTGGGGAATGTGAGCTGTTAGGTTTCCTAGCCTGGGATTCAAGTAACCTTTTTTCCCCCTCAGTTTTACTGTAACAATTGCCATGCGCTACGTATTAGCAAAAAGGTAAAATTTCAGCATTAGTCTGACTCTGTTCTATTTTGGATCCAAAAGCAGATGACACTTTTTCAGTTTCTATTTGTATTCGCTGGAGATTTGGTCTAAGAAGGTCAGATTACCACAAGATAAAACTGATGCTTGCCATATGGTGGCAAAATATCATTAGAGAAGCTCAAAAGATTTGGCATCAGTGAACCCCAAATGGCAACATAAACCCCATTTGGATCCAAGCTCTGTGTCTTCCCCCATCTTTAATATGTAAGCGTAGTTAACATGTGAGCGAGCTAGTTTGCTGTGACATTTCCTAATGTTATGTTCCAGGAGAATAATTTTGTAAGTTCATATGGCGATCTTTGTGAGTCAGCTCGGATTTGTACTTTAGGACAGACTGCCTTAGAATGAACACACAGTTATTATCTCGCAGATGTCTGTGGTAAAATTTTAAAAAATTACAGATGCAACTGGAATGAACAGGGAATCAATTATGAGCCACACAAGTTCTTTCAGTGTCTGACTCTGATTATATTAATTATGAACAAATGCAAGATGCAAAAAATGCCATTTCCAATAATCAAATAAGGCCATTATTTTCTTTTTTGAAAAAGAAAGTTAAGCACGTACCCTTTTTAAGCAGTTAGTTATAAAGTCACAGCTCAAATGCACACTTCATTTGGTGACTACTGCAAAATTGTACTTGTTTCTTCATTATTTATGGCTATATAATTTTATTTAGTGCAACCAAATTTATTGCAAGAAGCTATTTCAGCTTACTATAGACACAACCATGTGGCTGCTTGTATCCCTAGCCTGATTACGGTTTCCATTTAGGTATATCAGCTTATAGATTTTAGTGAACTTAATAGTATGGACCTTGCTTTCAAACTATAAGTAAGAGATTAATGACCCCAAAGCATTACTTACTATAAGACAGGTCCAAAAAGACAAGCTTTTGAGAAAGACAACTCTTATGAGAGAACATAGCAAAAATAGACAGAACATGATAAAAGCCTTTAGTTGTGAGGTAAAGGTCATCATATAAAATACTTGCCTCTAGTGTCTTGGATTTCATGCCCATATTCTCACGAATCTATGTTCTTATACTTTTATGTTAATTTTAACTAATGTGACAGAAGCTCTATTCATTTTTACTGTAAAGAGAAGATGCACAGAATGCTCTTAGCCAGTAACATAAGCATTTAAGCATATGAAAATGCATAAAAGATTAATGTAAAATGGTTTAGTGAATCTTGCTCATACATTTGTTTAAAATATCTGACTAAACAATTAACATCATTGTATTTTTTTCTTGTAACCTACAAATGGTTTGTGATTTTAGATTGTGCAAACTCTTAAAAACAATGGTGAATTGCTTTCAAGTCAACAACCTCGTTAAAAAAAAAAAAGACAAGAAAAAAACAAACACAGAAAGCAGGGAAAAGCATTTAGAAAACTAGAAAAAATGTCTAAGAACTGTGAGCATTAAGGACAGCCAGTTCCCACAGACAGTGTCCCTACCATGTTTGAAATAGGCCTAAAAATTCAATCCTTCTTTCATTGTCAATGAGGTTGAATGAGACCCAAAGAGAGCACTATTGGTTAATGTACAACATCATACCCATTCTGCATCAAAACCAGAAACTTTTTGAACTTACAAGGTTACCAGGGAGTTTGACAGTAAACAACATGTCAGTTTTTTTTGTGACTAAGAGCATAAGGATGCAGCTCTAAATATGGATCGTTTGTGTTTTCAATCAGTACAGATCACTTGGTGCAAATCTTCTGCCTATGCGTTGTCTGTGTACATACATATTCTGGATCACAAATGCTTTACAGCCCCTCTGCTGAGAAACAAAAAGCCAATTATAAAACCAAAGACTGAAACAGTTTTAAGCAGATTACACAGTAGTTTTAAATTGTTGCAGTTTATCACTAAAACCTGCTTGAAGAATATATATATTTATTATATTAATTCAGGTTTCACTGAATGTAGAACCAAGTGTAACTTACATTATTCATTTATATGTTATCATATTCTGCAGAGTTTATAAGAGAAATTTAGTGCATTTCCTTGCAAAATAATGTGTGGACTATAGCTTCTATACCAAAGTAGAGATATCACACACAATTGCAAGAGGCAGAAAAATCAATTAGCAATTATGCCATGGATGCTTTAGGTCAGGTGATTTTGCAAAGATTATTTATATCTCTTAAAAAAAGTTAAAATTCCTTTCACTTGCAGTGCAGTTAACACTAATAAGGAGAAAAAAATTCTTTACATTGAGAAGCAGTTATAGCTGGGAAAGTCTGTGGGCTTTAAAAAAATTCTTACCTCTACAAAGTGTAAAATATTGAAAATAATGGAGAACTTTGGGTACCATTTAATACATCGGTCCTTAGTTACTTTCAATTCCTCTCCTAGTATACCTTAGCTGATGGAAAAAAAAATAATCCCCTCAAACCTCTAACTAATAGCAAACAACATTTGTTATATAAAAATATGCATCTATATGTATATATATACACATATGTGTGTGTGTATATATATATAAATGTATATACATTTATACATATATATGTGTGTATACATATATAACAATGTATATACATTTATACATATATATATGTGTGCGTGTGTGTATGAATGCATACTTTAGCAGGAACCTGTCAGGGAATCCTTCTACAGAAACAGGATTTCATGTTAAGACAGGCACAGATGTGCTGACGCAGATTTTCTTTCTGTGCAGATACCTTCATGACAGACAAAATGCATAAAAGAAAATAAACGAAAAGCTTATAATATTTACATTTGTTTTGGCTATAGCTTTTTTTTGTTGGGTTTGGTTTTTTTGGGGGGTTTTTTTGTTTTTTTTTTTTTAAGATTCTCCCAGACAGGAACCTAGGTCAGCAGTGTAATGGGACTCCAAGAAGAGTGAGCCATTAATACAGTGTGCTGGCTCTGGATGGGACAGAATTATGGTGCTGCGTTTTAAATTTGTGTCAAGACTTTCTCTTTTTCTCACTCTGACCCCACCGCCAAGCCAGTAGTCCGGGCGTGCACAAGAAGTTATGAGGGGACACAACCAGGGCAGCAGCCCCCAGCTGACCAAAGGGATATGATGGTGTGCTTAGCAATACAAGCTCAGGTAAAGGAGGCGGAAGGGGGGATATTTGTCGTTACAGCATTTGTCTTCCCGAGTAACTGCAATGCACGCTGAGGACATGCTTTCCAGCAAATGGCTAAACATCCGCCTGCTGATGGGAAGTAACTAATTAATTCCTTATTTTGTTTTGCTTGCCTGTGAAAATTTGCTTCACATATTAAGCTGTCTTTATCTTGACCCATGAATTCTCAGTTTTTGCTCTTCCATTCCTCTCCCCAATCCCACTGGAGGGCAGGGGACAGAGCAAGCGACCAGGTGGGTGCTTAGCTGCTGGTTAGGCTCAACCTACCACACAAAGATAGTGAAAATACCTAGGGAGAGAGAATAAAAACATTTTTGAAATTATTTGCTCCAGGAATTATATGCTTCAGGACACAATCCATCAACAAATTGAAAATCATTAAGAAGTTGTTTGAGCAATTAATTTGTAATAATATTTCATAAAGCTCCTAATGCATGGTTCTAAAGAATTTGTGAGAAGTTACTCTCACAGGGAGACTGCTGAGGTACCTGCAAGGAGGGTGTTCATTTTACTCTTAATTGAAACAGTCTTAACATACAGGCTACACCGAATAATATTTGTGAAAATAGAGACAATATGACAGTAAATAATTTTTTGGTTAAGGAGAAGATGCATATCCCCAGCAAACAAATTTTGCCACCTGTTTCAAGATACAGATCACAGCCCCCATGTTTTTCTAGGCATTGCTGTTTTCTTTCCTACACCCCTACAGATTCTCACTCAAGAAGAAATCAGGGAAGGCAAATTCCACCATCGTTAATCATTGTAAATCTGTTTTGATCGTTTTTTTCTTACCAGAGTGAAGATGGAGAAGAGCATAAACAACATTCAATTACATACAAAATACATTAACAGGTGGTGATTCTTAAAACAATAAAGGGAATTGAAAACATCTTGGTGTAGCAACATTCTGCAACACAGCCATATGGCAGATTGATAGTGTTCCTATTCCTTGTACTTTAGGCAGTCCACCAACATAAACCCATTATTTCTGGAATAGGAAAGTGTTTGGGTAGGTCTCTGTTATACAGATTTTGGATATCTCCTATCAGCTGTCTCAGAGTGACAATACCATAAATATGAATTATACTGTTGTGTATTTGTCTCTCCCAATCTTAGGAAAAACACTTCCAGCATGGCTACAGAATGGCAGTTCTATAGAAAAAAACAGGAAGTTACATGGGATTAGGCAGTGATATATTTTGAATACCTTAATTTCTCAAGATCAAATCTCTTAATTCTGAAAGTCAATACCTTGCATTGAGATGTAAAAATATACATCAGGAAAAATGTCACTATTTTTGATTTAAAAAAAACCAAAACCAAACTACTTAAAAAGGAGGTGTTGGGATTTTAAAACTATGTAAGAATTGCATGAGTTAAAATGACTTGTTTTTCAAACTAAATTTGACAGGTAATTATTCTATAAGGATGACAATCACTGTAATTGCTTTGACTATTTTGGAAAAAAATTAAAAAGAGCAAACTAACAAGCTATTTCATTTTAAAGATGATACTGGACATGAATCGAGTATTATAACCACCAAAACTGCTATGTGAAATTTAATATTTGGATTTGCTTCAGGAAGGTATGTGCCTTTGCAGCAATTGTGGCTATGGACTAATGTGTCAACATTTATGTTGAGATACATTAGTAATCAGAGGAGTTTCACATCAATGTATTGTCTCAACGGTTACTGGTTTAGCAGGTAATTTATTCTCAATAGTAAGAAAGCGTGACTCCATAGATAATATAGTCCTGATATCATCATTGATACAAATGAATTTAATTGCACAGCTCAAATATCCTATTGCAAAACATCTTTTATAGCTGGATGTGTCAAACAAACCCAGAGCAGGGGTCAAGAATATATATTTTAAATATACATTTTCTCATGATACTTAAGAAGAAGGAGCTGAAACACTTTGAGGACATCTAAAATGATGGCTGCAATAAACTCTACCACTGAGTCTGCAATACACAGAATAAACACTATGTATCAAGAAATTGATGTAAAAAGGCCATAAATGCCACACAGGGCTATTAAATCCTCAGGGTGAAAATCATTGGCAGTATGCACTATGAAAGTCCAAGAAGATCTTTTTTACAGTACACTCAGTAAAAACAAAATCCTGCAGCTCATACTGTGACAGAACTAGTATTGCCCTCCAACTATTCAGTTCTCAGAATTTAAAAGTTCTATAAAATGTGCTCAGATTAGTACACAGGATCATGGACCAGTAAAAAATGTTATTAGAATGTTGATGAATTTGTGAATATTTTGGCTTTTTCTAATAATGGGTGCAATATTTCAGTATAATAATGATTATTTCAGTATAATAGTTATTCGAATTATAAATAGACTTGTATAATAGAAACATATTTATATTACATTAAATACAATATAAACATAATATATAACATTATTATTATCATTTTTATCTAATTATATAAAATGATGTATATGCATAACTATAAATTATATAAAAAATAACAATAAAGATTTTACATAATAACAATAATATATAATGAAGGCATTCCATAGGAAGTTTTCCCTGTATTGAAATCCATTCCTTTGATTTACATTCTTGCATGCTTTTCAATACTCTGCTCTTAATTAAGCATTCTTCTAGGCCTCTAGGATCACTTTTCCCCATTCAAAGTATAAGGCCAAAGAACAGAGCAGGACCGAATCACTTATTTTACAGCTGCTTTGTCAAATGGCAAGAAATTGGCAGGAAATTTAGGTAAGCCTGAGGTTTCATAAATTTGCCCAGAGTATCAGAGAAATATGCTTTTATGTCATTTCTAGAGCCGGTTGCCAGCACAGGAGGCATCACTGCTCTGATGAACCTTGTTATTTTATAACATAATATGAAAAAAAACCAAATTAAAACAAATTAAAAGCCCTTCACTACAAATACATTGTTAAAGTTCATTAAATCAACTTTTGCTAACTTTAAAGATGTTTTCCTTCCTTCCTTCCTTCTTAGTGATGCTGGCTACCAAGTGTGTGCTCCATTTCCTCAGCTTCATGTATTTTAGAAACAAGCCAGCACATAAGCCAACCCCAAGCCAAGGAGTATGCCTGGTTAATTTTCATAAGTTAGAACAGGGGTTTGTGGGATTATATGTGAAAAGGTCTAATTAGGAGTCACATCCACAGTCAAGACTACAGAAGTTTTAGTGGCTAACTTCATGTCAGCCAAGGAAAGTGCTGTTCAGAGTCTCCAAATCTAGTTGAAAACCAGTAAAGCATTCAATATTGGACCAAGGGTTATAAGGCTGTCTGTAAGCCCTGCTACAATCAACCTGCTCAAGTATTACTTCTGTGACCACAGTTAGGGTATGAAAATGTACTAAAGCTAACACTGGTCAACCAGTCTCTATGATATCACAGCTTTGTTATTTCTTGTGTTGGATTTCCATCAACTTGAGGATCTTCATATCTTGTTTTGCACAATGTAGATGCATTCTTATTGAGAAACATACTGTAAATTAGCTGCTATTCCTTCAGGAAAGTGCTATTGACGTCCACGTAGATGTAAAATGATGTGTATGACCTGTGGAACATCCTCCAAAATTCTCTACTCTGTGCTCAGCAGAGATAAAACAAAGCAAAAAGAACATCAGAATTATTAGCAAAGGGTTTTGAAACAAGTCGAAAACTTCATTCTACTACAGTATAAATCCAAATCTTGAATACTGTATTCCTCTCTGATCATCCCAAATCAAATGTACTTAGCTGGATTGCAAAAGTCTCAGAGAAAATAAATCAGATGGGCAGTCTTCCAGAATCCATGCATATTGTGATTTCTGTGTGGTTCTTTGCAATAAGGTCTTTCCTCCCATTGAGACCAGTTCTAATTGCAGTCTTCGTTTAAAGCATGAATTATATCCATCCTTTTCTGTGTATCCCCAGTTTTGGATATTGATCTCCATATGAAGAAAGATTAAGCAGCCTAGGAATTCTTCAGTTTAAAAAAGGTATGACTAAGGGGAGCTATGAGAAAGGCCTACAAAATCATGATTGACATGGTACAAACGATGAATAAGGGATGCTTATTCCATATTTGTCATAAAAAAAGAAGTAGAGAATATTCAGTCATAGGAATGACTGAATGACAAAGATTTGAAACAATGTCTAATTAAATTATGGACCCCTTTGCCAGAGTATTCCAGTGTTTAAGATTAATAGATTTGAAAAGAAAATTAAGAGAAAACATTTCTGTCAATGGCTGTTAAATATGGTGATCCCAACCCATTCTCCCAGAGACATGGTGAACAAATACATTTTTGATGTTATGCTCAGATATGCCTAAATATGATCTTTACTGTAGCCTGTTTATGAACAGTGTATTTCCCAAGGGTGTTTCAGCTAAATGTAATGCAGAAGTTAAATTTAAAAGGAATCAACACACCACAAGCTCCAATATACAAAATGGATATACAAAACTACAGACTGAATTTAATTTTTAAAGAATTACAATATGTCTAGGTTTTAAATGGAAAGAGATTCCATTTTGGCATTTTAAGTTTGCTGTTCTTCCTATTAACAGTAATGAAGATTTTCTATTACATTCAATGGGTTTGGATCAAGAACTTCCTAAGAGTGTAAGAATTTTCTTTTTTTGTCTTCAGAATCCCAGAATCATGAAATGATCTTTAAGCTTTTACCTGCTACTACTGATAATTTTGGGTTATGCCTCAATCAATGAATAAATCATAAATAAAGATGTTTAAATATTAATTACATGCTGAATGGAATGTAGAGAAATGTTTCACGGAAACTGGTTGCTTAGTAAACGGTACATTAATTTTCCAGAAAAGCCTTATACATACCAATGAAATAGTAATAGCCATGACAAAGGTACGTACCTTAGAGATTTTTTTTTCACTCTCACCTTATAATAGTAATAACAACCTTCAGTGTCTCTACCATGAGCATTTCTAAGATGCTTATCATCCTGATATGCATGTACTTGTTATCCGACCTTGTCACAAAGCATTTAGAAATGTGTAGAAAAGAATAAAATCATCGCAACAGTTTCCTGGGAATAATGACTAGCTGCATTTATTTCCTTCCTTGTGATCAATGAGCCCCAGGAAATACCTTATAACTCAATTGCTATTGTTTAATCTGCAAATGAACTTACTCCATCCTGCCTCCTGCCAAGATCCTGATGTATTAGGGGGCAGCCGTTGTATCCAAGTGGCTATACTTAATCTTAACAGAGACATGAGAAAGATCCTGGGTTTGTCCCTGGACAATTAGTATCAGATCATGATCCACCCTCTCTGCCAGATTAATGAACACATCCAGGCCTGTTCCTGCCTCCTATGTAACTTGTAGATACAGGACTCTTCCTTCACTATCTCAATCATCCAGCTTTCTCAACATATGTCTGTCATCCAGAAGTACAAAGTCAGGCCATATGTTAGATCATTACACAATAAAATACAGTGAATTTAGAAGGAACTTTTTCCCTGTTGTGGTTTGTACTGATATCTCTCTGTTCAGTTGATGTTTTGTGTATCAGCAGGGGTGCCGGGCAGGGAAAGGGGCCATGCCGATGCTCAGGGGATCCACGAATGTACGTGTGCTTGTGAACCTGGGCAGTGCGGTGTATGCGCTGCACCAGTGACCTTCTGCCTCTGCCAGCCCAAGGGGAGGAGGGGATGTGGCTGTCTGTGCCCGTGTCTGGTGTGAGTCCTGAATGTGGGTGCCACTGTAGGTAGTGCCTCCTCTGTGGCCGCATGTCTGATCAGCCATGTCTGTGTCCTCTGTGTGTGTCTGTGTCAGCCTCACTACTGGTTGAAGGGACAGCAGCAGCCACATCCCTCAGCCTGGTCAGAGACTCAGGATCTCCAGGTACCAGGATGGGCAAGAGTTGTCCTGGTCTGGAGATGCCAGAGGTGGTAGCCACTTATCCCTTAGCATTAAGATAGTGGCTTTTGAAAGATAATCTGGTATAGGTGCATCCTAATTAAGTTTAGACTACTAATTTTTGAACTGAAATCCTCTATGATGAAAGACTGGAGAAAGATAAGCTATTCCAGAGGTTGCTCCAATCACCCAAATCAATTCATTTAAGTTTAACTGAAATGTATAATAGATGTTATCATTACAGTTGTTGCTAGCTGTACTGACTATGATAGAGACTGAGATCCTATTTATGTAAATAGCTGCCATGTATTAATTGATCAATTAATAAATTAATAGTAATAAATTACATGTTAATATTGGAATATGAATGTTTGTAAACACATAAATGAACTGGATCCTGAGCTTGAGTGTTCTTATAGATTTTATTTACAAATACATCGCTCTATAGAGCTACATATTCCCCTAACTCTACACATAGACTAAGCCCTGTTGTAAAGTAATAAAAACAGTAATGATACAGAGACAAAAAAATCTGAAACATTATAAGTTAAACTCCATGGGTTTATTTTCTTCAAATGCAGAGTGAAATATAAATCAGCAAAGAATTTGTCACTGGGATTTCTGAAAAGGCCAAGTGTGGAAAATGTGAACATGTTAACTGCTCATATAAAAGGCTTTTCTACCACAATCAGGCAAAATAAGTGGACTGCATGTCTGATATCTCAATGAATTCAGTTTGGTCTCATCCAATTGTTTATTTAATTCTTAGACATGGCAAGCAGTTTAAAAGTAAATTAACATCGTGTCATTTCTGTTTCACAAAACTTGAGTCAAGCAAATTGCCCTCCAGGTGTGTCCTGAATAACATGTTGGCTGATTCGCTTCCAAAGGAAATTAGTGATCTACACTGCTTGAGAAAATTATTTACAATACGATTAAATCTTTTCAGACAGATACTGATTTGAACACCAAAATGAGCAGTCACCATTCACAACATTTATTGTATTTACCCACATTCAAGAGAATTATAACATGACTCTATTCATTTCAATATCAGAGTTGGTACAAAAAAATTGCTAAAACCCCCCCAAACATTTCCTTTGTTTTCTTCCTTTGTTTTCTTCTTCATAGCTCACACTGTTGCTAAAATCCACACAGCTTTTCAGGGTTGAATGTTTTTTGGCTTGTTTTACACACTTCTGTGCATAATGAACTACATAAGAGTAATATGTAACTCTGGCACGTTGTAAAGGATTTGATATTACCAGTAAGGAGGACAGCATACACCAGCAGAGAAATTTGAGGTAGCCAGTTTCTCTTTCACTGGTGGCTACACCACCCTACACTTTTTGCCATGCCTCATTTGCAATGAGGTAAACACCTGTTCCGTGAGCAAAACCTGCATAACAGTGACTGCAACACAGTAAACACTATGTAATTCCAAGTGGGTTATTTCTCAAAGAAAGATATGTACCTAGGTGGGATTAATTGCCCTTTCTGGGTGCCTGTCTCCCTCCTCTGATGATAAAGGGAATTGCAACACTTCTCTTAGATAACATTGCTTAATTTTTCCCTAAAAGGAGAAACAAATTCCACCCAACAAAGACAAAAAATATCATTTTAGGTTCCGGAAAAAATCAATCATATAGGCACCACAAAATATAACTCTACTTCTTCTGGAGTAAGTATAGACAGCTTTTGAAGTAACAACTCAAGACCGAAAAACTAATTCACTCGTTATGATATTCATTTTAAAGTTATTCATATAAGTCCATTTGTTCATGTGTTATAAAATCAATGATATTGGATGAAGTTTATCTGGACTCATATAAGGAGCTGGGTAGGAAGTTAGGAAAGTGAAGGATGAAAGTGCTGTGTTAGCAGAGAAATGTATGCACTTTGAAAACAGCATTTTAATAGCATGAACTTCTGCAAAGCATTTGACACTATCCTGCATGACATCTTTGTCTCTGGATTGGAGAGACAAGGATTTGATGGATGGACCACTCAGTGGATACTGGATGGATTGTCGCACTCAAAGAATTGCGGTCAACAGCTCGATGTCCAAATGGCGACCAGTGATGACTGGCTTTCCTCAGGGGTCGGTACTGGGACCTGTTGGAACATATCCAGCAGAGGGCCACAAGGATGATCAGAGGGCTGGAGCACCTATGCTATGAGGACAGGCTGAGAGGGTTGGGGTTGTTCAGCCTGGAGAAGAGAACGCTCCAGGGAGACCTTATAGCAGCCTTCCAGTACCTAAAGGGGGCCTACAGGAGTTATAAGGAGGGACTCTTTATGGGGCAGTGGAGTGAAAGGACGAGGGGTAGTGGTTTTAAACTGAAAGAGGGGAGATTTAGATTAGATATTAGGAATAAATTCTTGACTGTGAGGGTGGTGAGACACTGGATCAGGTTGCCCAGAGAAGTCGTCAATGCCCCATCCCTGGAAGTGTTCAAGGCCAGGATGGATGGGGCTTTGAGCAGCCTGGTCTAGTGGGAGATGTCCCTGCCCAGGGCAGGGTAGTTGGAACTAGATGATCTTTAAGGTCCCTTCCAACTCTAACCGTTCTATGATTCTATGAGTATGTATTAAGAGGGTCCCTCTTGGGAAGAATGCACTACATGATAACCAGTGCAGGTGCAGCAGGATGCTGGCTTTCATGTACAAGCCAGGGCTTGCCGTTTACCCTACTTCCCATGTGGTGTGAATGATTATTCAACTTCAATGTCTGGCAAATGTTTGTCACCTCAGAAGGTGAAATGCTCTTTTCAGCACAAAGACCATATGTGATTTACCTCTGAAACAGGCTAAGGTAATTTCAATGTGGGGACATTATTAGAATTTAATTGTCAAGTTTATTTACACATAATATCACTATGTATTTAGAAGTATCACATTCAGATAAGAACTTTGCTTATCACATGTTAAGTAATTTAATTTTCGGGAGAACAATGTATCAGTCTTTGTCAATATGAAAGTGTCTGTATAAATGTCTCACATGGACCAGAATGAACGAATTAAATTATTTTAACCTTCTTAAACTGAACCTCATATAACTTAATTAGCCTACTGTAGTAAAGTAGCCAAATTTATTTGCAAAATTTTTAGCCTTGTAGCAATAAATAGTTGAAAACTAGATAGGTAGAGAAGGTGATTGGTACTTAGTAAAGCCTCACAGAGAAATAAAAAGGGTTGTGGAGATTAATTCCGTTAGTACAGATTAGCTCTATACAAAATTAATTGATTCCAGTTTACCAAACAGACTAAAAAGCTCTGTATCTGTTTGAGGCTGTGGAATGCTAAGAGTATATTTTTCTTCATATGCTCATCATATTATAAGATGAGCATAAAATAACAGAAAAGGAATATTAACACTGAAAATGTAAACAGTAGCTTAGAAAGGATGTGAAAGTTGTGATTTGTAATCTCTTTTATAACTCTCTACAAGGCAAATAAGGCTGCTTTTCCGTATCAAATTATTGTGTAATGAAAATCTCATGATCAGTTCAAATGGAATTCTCCATTAAGTACAAGTTGATTAAAAAATCTTCTGATTTTTAACTTATGATTGCATGTGGTTTTTATGAAATTTATAATCTAGTTTTGCATATGTAGAATGTTTTCTGAACATTTCAATACCTAACATGACTTTCCTATCCTATGACTTCTGAGTGTAATCAGCAAATACGTAAAAGATGCAACAAAAACTGGTGCTGACAGACAGTATGAAGCAATCTAGTCCAAGGTAGTAATAGAGACAAATGTTGTCATTTCAATTTGTACATGTTAATGGATGTTAGAAGCATCTGCTGCATCCAGCAGCTCCGGGCTCAGGGTTTCCTTCTGCCCTGCCACTCTGCCCAACCCCGAGACCTCGGGGTCTCTGTCCAATGGAGGCAGCTGCTACTTCCCTATTTGCAGGTTCAACCAGCAGTGAGGCTATATGCGTATCACACAGGCACACAGAGGACACGGACATGGCTGGTCACACAGATGGCCACAGACAAGGCGCTGCCTCCAGCAGCACCCGCATTCAGGACTCACACCAGACACGGGCACAGACAGCCACGTCCCCTCCTCCCCTTGGGCTGGCAGAGGCAGAAAGTCACTGGTGCAGCGCACGCACTCCCCAGGTTCACAAGCACATGCACATTCCCAGATCCCCACAGATCCTCAGTGCTGCACTAAGCCCTTGCAGCACTGACACATATGGGATAGGGAGTGAGATTACTCAGAGAGGTCATTAAGGGGAGATTCAAGAAGAAAAGGACAGACTGGGGTGATCAGGTGCAGGGCTCCACCAGACAAGCATGCTGACCAGCCGTGGTTTACACTTCACCTGCCCCTTTTATATCCCTTTCTATCTATTCCTCTCATTTGTTCCTCCTCAGTCTTCTTCCCCTAAACCTTCCTTAACAAATTTTGCATAGTTCCACATCCCTTCCCTGGGATATCCCAGTCCCTCATGTTCCTTCTGTTTCCCCACTTTGTATGAGTTACCAATGCCAGGCTGGCCCTCTCCAAAGATGTGCCTGCAGTTTCTTAATGGCTCATTACTTAGCGATGGGAAACTCTTGTGGTTTTTGCCTCTGTTAGCCCTTGTCTACTCGTTTTCTGTCTCTGTGTGTTGCTTATCACTTCCCCCTTCACTTATTATGCCCTTTTGAATGGAAAATGTCCTTTATCAGATAACCTGAATGAAGCCGATGCTCACGCTTTCCATACATTCTTACAGTATGAACTAGATATTTTGTTCTAGGCAGGAGAAATGTATCCCTAAACATAAAGAAAGGATCCAATACTATCAAGCATATCTGTATTTATGAAATATTTGGTCACAAATGTCATGTGACAATGTATTTCCCACTGTTCAGATCAGCAGTTGGATGTTGCTTCCATCAGTAAAAACTTAGTTGATTTATACAACCTAAGGAAATGCTATAGGGTATGTCTTAAAGTAGAAAATGATAAATCAATGTACTTCACCTATTGCCTGATATAAGGTCACTTTGACTTTCTCATTATATCAGGAAGGTGGTTAACTTAATGGCTCTGAAAATGAGTAACTTTATTATAGCAGCAGTGTAAAACCTGTGAGATTAAATTTGTAATTATACCGTGTCAAATACATTTAAGTAACAATTATTTTTCAAAAATATTTTTCACATTAGAAATGTATCCTTATAATATATTTCTTATTATTGCATGTTTTACTGAGCTCCTCGATTGAAAGTTTTTAATTTGAAGAAAGCATGTAAAAGTAGTCCTTTTGGTTTCGTATTGTGCCAGCCTTTGGTAGGATAATGTAAACCACTGTGACATAATGCAATGTAACATTTAACATAGTGCTATATCACTAAAAAGTAGTCAAAAATGCTAGTGTAATGTTACCAGCAATCTTCAGGGGAAAATAATCTGTAAAAACATTGCACACACCCTAATCCCGCCAGAATAGAAACCGACAGAATATAAAGACTACTTCTTCAGGTTGAACACCATGAGTTAATTCTGGCTACACCCTCTGCATATTTAAAAAAGTGCTCCTGAGGTTTATAAAATGGTATTCAGCTCTACGTACCACTGTAGTGACTCATGAAAAACCAGCATTTAACATCACACCAGTATGCTTGTCTTCTCTGAGGCAGACACTCTACCGTAATAGTGGGATTTACACCTGGTTAATAAAGTGTATTCAGATGTCAGACCAGCTCTTACTTGTACAGTCATTGGTTCAGTACTTTACTATTAATTTCTCCTTTTAATTTAGATACCTGGCTTCATTATGAAAGACCTAAACTCATTAAGCTAAACTTAGACCTTAGCACTTCCAATTTTATCGCCTCCTATATTGTCATTACGGAAAATAAACACTATGGTTTTCTATTACAGGACTTAACAGCACTGGGAAATTTTATGGACAACAGGGAAATTATTTATTTCATAAATACGAGCTAAGTTCATGGAGGGGGCATAAATATTTCATTCACATATTGTAATGTAGTATTAGATTATAGAAGTAAATTCAGATAAATTCCCCATGAGAAGGTCCCAGAACCCAAACCAATGTATCATGATATTGGGAAAAATGAATACCAGTCTACTAGCTATGTATCTGCACTCCAGTTAAATAAGACAAAAGACCAGCTGTAATAAAATATATGCATATCATAAATACATGTTAATTTGATATAATAATAAATAATTACTCTGTTACACAGCTCCATTCAGTAGTACCGCAAGCAGGCGAGAGATATAGTTCATTATTAGATGAAACTGCAGTGGGAAACAGCACTGATACTATGCTTTCCTAGAGCAAGACATACATTTGTAAACAACACAGCTTTGAACAATCTCAAAGTAAATTAATGTAAGAAAACAAAAATATTCCCAGTGAATGTCCTAGAAAATCACGCCTGTTTTCCTGCTTAGCTAGAAAGCACCAATGTGGAAATTGACATATCCCAGGAAACAGAGACACAACATATGATAGGACATGAGGTAACAGTTTCAAACTGAAAGAGGGTAGGTTTAGAGATTTAGAGCATAGATTTAGATTGGATATTAGGATGAAATTCTTTATTGTAAGGGTGGTGAGGCACTGGAACAGGTTGCCCAGGGAAGCTGTGGATGCCCCATCCCTGGAAATGTTCAAGGCCAGGCTGGATGGGGCTTTGAGCAGCCTCGTCTAGTGGGAGGTGTCCCTGCCCATAGCAGTGGGGTTGGAGCTAGGCTATCTTTAAGGTCCCCTCTAACCCGAACCATTCTATGATTCTATGATTCTATATCATATACCGTTATTTGTGAGTCAAATGTTTTAATGTCTGTGTATATACATACATACATATAATATATAGAAAAAAATTATGTATGATTGTGTGTCTATACATATAAGAAATATATTTAAAGATAGATAGACAGACAGACAAAAAGAGATAGAGATATTAACAGGTACATGGCTCAGTAGTTGATAGATTCACAACTAGAGATCCAAAGACATGAATTTCAACATCAGTTCAGGACTTGAACCAAAGACAAGGTTGCTTCCAGCATGCATCATTGTAAACAGAGAGGAAACGATGCCTAGAGTTTATGCTTGCCATGTTACTCTTTTTTGAATCTCTGGTTACTCAGCATGCTACTTATTCTGCTCAGAAACTGTAATCTTACACAATAGGAGACTTTTAGCCTTGTAACAGAAATAGAAATTAAAGTGTGAATATATATGGCGGATGGGAGATTAAGGGAGAGAGGAGAGTCCACTGCTTTAGGAGTTATGAAATGCAATAGATAATATGAAATTATATGAAATAGATATGAAAGAAAAGATATGAAATGCCAAGATTCCTGGACGAGTACTACATAGAGCACAGGTAGATTATTAGAAGAGTAAGCCTATGTTCTCTATTGTAAAGGGGACAATCTCCTGACAGCTTATATCTGTACTGGCATTTCTCTTGAGGATTAGCGGCACATCTTTTTCTCCTTCTATTCAGTCTAGCTGTCTTATATAGTGGACATAAACATAGACAAAAAACTTTATTATTCTCTCTACGTCTAGTCTCTCAGCCTGCTGTGAGCAGGAACAGTAGCATTCTGTCAAGAAATGTACTTCTTAAATGACCACATTAATATTACCTGTGGTTTACTCTTAACTGTTTTTTTCTTACTTCTAAAAACCTTAATTTCTAATCAGACTTGAAAATGTCATTTTATAAACAGCCTTTGCCTGCTGGCAAAACCAAGACATTTTCCTGCTGAGTGTTATACACACCCATGCAGGTTAAAGTTAAGGTAGCACAAATGTTTAAGCCACATTAGCTTCTGCTTAGGTTTCCCATAGCAGGAAGCCAATTTAAATCACTTATTGCAACCAGGAGACAACAGAGCTGAAAAATCATTTATTTTTATTCCCATTTCCTCAAAAACACATACAGTAACAACAAAGTAGCTTTTCTGTTAACAGGTTTTGAAGTTTGGGTAAGGAGTTGAGTAGGTGATTCTGAACTGTCCCCCATTTTACTTATCCAGTCCAAATGGGTAATCAGTTGGGTAGGTTTTCTTTGTTTTCTTTTTCCATTTTCCAGTGTGAAGGTTAAAGGAAAAAAATATCAATTTTTTCCCCCCAAATATCTCTTTTTCACCTATCTTCATGGTAAACCAGGATGGTGCTCACACTCAGCCTCAAACTCCCTCATTTTTAACCCATTGTATGTATTGTTTTCTTCATTATTTACAGTGGAGTGGAAAGATGAGGGAGGAACAAAGGAGATAAAATTCAGATGTGATCTTTTCCCCTAAATGTATTGCAAGTTGAACTGGCTCAAATAACTGGTGTTTTGAACTTCAGGGTGAACACGCAGAGACAGTGCACTGGTGGTCTGTGACATCTGAAAAACGAGTTTGTGTTTGGTTTCTGTGGGACCTATGGCCTCAGTCTCACCACCTCACTCTGAGCACCGAGTGCCTTGGTTTTCTCCTGTAGGTACTCTGACATATCAGCTTGCTTAGGGATGTCTTAGGTCACAAAGACACCTCAGATGGTACCAGTTTCTTTTTTATAATCAAATAAACCAAGCTCTGGCTTTTTAGCTCACCATTTATATGGTGCTTTTCCTTTTTCCATGCCTTCTCTCTCTTTTTTTTTAATATTAAAAAATAATAAATATATTCCTGTTGGAGTTCGACCCAGCCTCATCAGCTATGTGCTCCAATTAATATAATCCCTTTTATTTTCTTACAACAGCTGAATTTACTGCTATGAAGGAAATTCAGAGGGGAAAAAAAAATCTCGTTGCTCCTCCTGCCCCAATTCTTCTCTAAAACAAAACAAAAACTCAGTGAGAAGTTGATGTTTCTAGGTGCCCAGAGAGGCAAAGCAGATGGTGGGACAAGGCTAGAGTCAGATCATCTATCTGTTATGACCCTATCAGACTTTTTAAAGATACCTGGAACTTGCTGGAACTGGAAAGCTGAGCGCCTTGACGACTGTCAGGAAGAAGAAAAAAGGCAAAACAACAAAAAACTAAATAACACCAAGGGAGAGGAACTAGATCCAAGATAAATAAAAGAACAAAACATTTTCTGACAGGTATTCCTGTCATAATACAGATAACTGTGGAAAATAGCAGAGAAGTTACAAAATGAGTGAATATGAGTCTACATCCATGAGAATAGTTAGTAACACAGTTGGCATGGTAAAGGGAAATCAACAATTTACCACCAATAAAAATGGATTGTCCTTTAAATGGGAAAGAGGAAAAAACAAGGAAACAATGCTTTATGTATTGTCACTGAATACAGAATTGTTCACTTATTTTGCTTAAAAAAAAATCCAGATATTTTATTTAAAATTAATAGTAAAGAATTGAAGTTCCAAAAAAAGTTAATATCACTTTGTAAATATGATAGGGGTTTTGAGGTTTTTAGCTCAAAGGAAAGATGATTTTTAGTTTTGCAAGTTACAGAAAGAAGAAGAAGAAGAAGAAGAAGAAGAGGAAGAGGAAGAGGAAGAGGAAGAAAGGAAATACAAACAACCATAAGACAGTGGCTGAGGTATCACTAAAGTTGTCCATTTCGTATTTTACAGCATGTGCTCAGATCTGTGCTGAGTTGACTAAGGCACGATGAGTATCAATAAAGTGAGTATATAGTAGAGAATTCTTTTATATTGCTACTAAATAACTTTGGAAATCAAGGAACAGGAATAATCCTTCTAAGTGATATTCAAAGTTTGCTTTCTAATTAGTTTTTAAATAATATTTCTGTAATTTTATCTGGTACATATTTTCTAGTTTTGCCACAAAAATGTCATTGGAGAATATCTATTAAAAATTCTTAATGAACTTAATATGTGCCACATCTACTTCTTCCCCTTAACCATTAAGGCACTTACCCTGCCACAGCTGAAAATCTAGTTTGGCACAATCTATTATTCACAAATCCATAGCAGATTGTTTTGTATCACTTTAGCACTATATAGATGCTTGTAACAACTGCTTCTTTAGTAATTTCTCTGTCTTTCTAGAAATCAGACTTAGGCTTATTGTTTTACAGCTTTATGAGTCCTTTCACTCTTTTCACAGAAAGGTACTGTGTTTGATCTTTATTCTTCTGGGACCTCTTCTATCCTCAACAGTTTATTTATCACTATTGTTTCTACTTGTTTCTTAAATACTTCTAGGAAAATTTCTCCCAACTTATACAGTAAAGGTCTAATGGTTTTCCCCCCAGGAAATCCCTTCTTTGCATCTCTGTTGACTTATGCACACACTCTCTACTGTTCTTTCCCTATAATTGTTTGCAAACGTAAATATTTTACTATCTATCAAAACTACCACTTTTAGTGGTAGTTAAACTAGTTAAACTGCCATCTCTATGCCTTTGTTTCCTTTCAAAGAAAGTCTTTGACCATTCAGCCACTGGCTATCTTTTTTTTCTGGGTATTCTAACTGTGGTTGTCTAAATCTTTGTGACATTCCTCCATAGGTACTGAGCTCTGATTTACTCTCTTGGTTCAGGGACTGCATAGTTCCTTTTTTGTTTGATGAATACTGGATTTACTTGGAGTATTGGGGATCATGCCTATTCTGCATGTCTCTACCCAGCAGAGAAAAGTAGTTTTCTTTGCTCTTCACTGACACTTTCACTGTCTTTGCCTTGGTTATCTTCCTTAATTCAGATATGTGCTTACACACCTAAACATTGAAATGTTTAGGTGAAGTTCAGTTTATCTCTATAAGGCACCTAAATTTTTGTTGCTTAATGAACTAATCCTTCTGAAGTGAAGACAGGATTTAGTTGCAAGACATACATGTGGAATTCTCTTCTGACCTAGAGCTGTTACCCTAGTAGAACATATGATGTCACATATTTCAGTAAGCACCTTGGGTATGATAGGCCATTTCCAGTGTCCCAGATGATTAAGTTTGTTGTCTTAGATGTTTTGTTGCAAAGTTGTTTTTATTGCAACTCATTCTAAAATCTTTTGAAACTTTTGCATCTTTTCCACTCTACTCAACAGTCGGGAGGCCTCCGGACAGGTCTTTATTTAAATAAAGTGTGGAAATATTGTTGAAATTCCATGAGAGCGTAATAAGAATGATTAGGTTCAGAAAACAGGCTGAGTGAAGACAGTTTGAAAGAATTGGATTTTTGATGTCTAGAGATTGTAAGACAGGAAAGCAATATTCACCCATTTAAAAGCAAACATAAGCAGGAGGTTGTTCAACATGTTCTGAGGTGACAAGAAGCATCCGGCTTAATTTGCAATGCAACATTTAAATTTAATATTAGAAAACGGAGAGGCAATAACCAACACTAATAAACTTTATCTTGACTGTCTAAGTTAACTCCTGGATGTCCCAAAAATGCCTTTGTAAATAATACTTTAAGCTTTATATTTCTATAAGTTCATGAGACGTAAGTGTTCATAAATTCAAGTGAACAAGACTTCACAAAATTATAAAGGAAATAAAGATGTATTTTTTCATATCAGGAAAAAAGTATTAGGCAGTATTGCAAGATATAAACATTGAACACACATGATGAGATTATATTTTTAGGCCTATCAACTCAGAGACACTGTTTTAATGTACCTGCGGAACTTTTGCTCTTTCATTCAGATATAGACACATGAACTTGTAATGCCACTTTGAAAGGCCTAGGCTATCAAGCCTAGCCTCCAGTTGCTTTGTTTTTTAATTTATGTTGGCCTTCCTATATCATACTATCAACCTTTTTGCTGGAGTTATATTTTACTTTTAGAACTTAATGTAGTTACTTCTATTGTTTTGGCTTTTGTTAAAACCCTGTTTTTTCATGACAGAGGAAAACCAATTTGAGATAATTGGAAAAGAAATTTTGCTTTTCAGATTACTTTGAGGTACAAATAGACCTAGTTTCATGTAATGCTGCTACAACAGACTTCTCCAAGACAGATCACTGAAAAAATATTTTGTATTTTCAGCATTAAGAAAACTTATTAAACTGCTTTTCAAGAGCTTTGGAAGATGCCCACAGATTTTTCTGGTTTTTGGAACAGGCCAATTGTACTAGATATAGGTAAGTTTCAGAATTCAGAACACTATCTAGACAGCAATTGTTTCTTTATTGTGTGCATGTTATGTCAATGAATATCTATGCATATATGTAGATATATATTTATTAAATGCCCTGAAACTAAACTGGAGTATAGTCTACTAAGCACGGAATAATGTCTGTCCTAGTCTTATGTTTGATTTTGATACCAATTTAAAAAATATTCTATATAACCCAGGTGACAAACCCTCCCTTCCTTCCTTCCTTCCTTCCTTCCTTCCTTCCTTCCTTCCTTCCTTCCTTCCTTCCTTCCTTCCTCCCTCCCTCCCTCCCTCCCTCCCTCCCTCCCTCCCTCCCTCCCTTCTAAGTGCATGCTGGAGAAGGTACACATCTGTCCCAATTTCAGCTGGAATAGAGGTGGTTTTTTTTTTCTTTTTTCAAGTAGCTGCTGTGTTTTAGATTTAGTATGAGAATAATGTTAACAACACCTATTGGTTCGGTTGTTACTAAGTAATGTTTAAGTTAGCCAAGGACTTTTTCAGCTCCCTATACAAACTGAGAGGAAGTATAGACAGGACACGCCAGCCAAAGGAATATTCCAACCACAGACGTCATGGTCAGTACATAAATGGGGGTTGCCCACGGGCCAGAATCTGCAATTGCTGCTTGGGACAGGCTGGGCAACTGATCATCAGGTGGTGAGAGACACTTGTGTTGCATCATAATTTTGTATATTCTTTTACCATTATTTTTATTTATTTATTTATTTATTTCCTATCTTCTGTTACTGTTCTATTAACCTGTCTTTATCTCAGCTCACGAGTTTGTTTTTTTTTTTTTTCCTTTTCTCCCTCTTCTCCCTACACTACGAGGGCAGGGCCAGGGGGTGAACAACCTTGAAGCATCTGTGACTGTGGACAGGTCCATGCTGCAGCAGGTACACCTGCATCAGTGGCTGTGCACAAAGTCATGCTGGAGTACCTCAAAACCTGTGGCCATGGATAAGCCCACAACAGTGCAAGTACTCCCCTGAAGAGACTGCAGCCATGCGTAAGGCCATTCTGGAGCAGGTTCATTCCTGAAGGGACTGTGGCTGTGGGTAAGGCCACACTGGAACAGGTATTTCTCTGAAGGCATTGTGGCCCATTGATAAGGCACGCTGGAACAGGTGCACCTCAAAGCAACTGTGGCTGTGGATAAGTCTATGCCACAGCAGCTATACCCCTGAAGAGACTGTGGCCCATAGATAAGGTTCCACTTGGAGCAGGTGCTAAGGGACTACATTCTGCGGATAAGTCCAAGCTGGAGCAGGGACAAGGGGAGAAGTTCATTGCAATATTAAACTCTATAAACTGGCCCAAAGGATCCAGGCATGCAGATTTTAATGGAAATACCTTTAATTTGTTGTAACCCATGATTTCAGTTGTGTTATAGGAATTACTGTAGCAGGAACCACCTGAACCAATGGAAGGCAAGCCTTACAAGAAGCAGTGCAAGTGAAGCAGTGCAAGCGCAGCAGTGACATGACCTGAGCTGGCTTTGGTGCCCAATAACTCCATGTAACACACCACCTCTCCTGTCCTGAGTGACTACCATAACAGATGGAGTCCAAAGTCATGGACTAAAAGAACTCAATGGACATTTTGTGGACATTTGTGGACATTTTACAGACATTTTACAGGGATGGTCCATAGACTAAAGGAATGATATCTGTGTATTATATCAAAGGATGGGAAAGGGGGTGGTGGTTAACGAGGATGTATTGGATAGTATGGGACCTGGACATGATGTAGATGGTAAGGGAACAGGGTTGGAGAATGTGCTGGTTTTGGCTGGAGTAGCGTTGATTTTCTTCATAGTAGCTAGTATGGGGCTATGCTTTGGATTTTTGTTGAAAACAGTGTTGATAATACAAGGATGTTTTAGTTATTGCTAAGTGGTGCTTACATAGAATCAAGGACTTTTCTGCTTCTCACACTGCTTCACCAGCGAGTAGGCTGGGGGTGCACAAGAAGCTGGAAGGGGACACAGCTGACCCCAACTGACCAAAGAAATATTCCATAGCATATGACATCACGCTCAGCAATAAAAAGTTGGAGGAAGAAGAAGGAAGGAGAGGACCTTTGGAGTGATGGCGTTTTGTCTTCCCAAGTAAACATTATGTGTGATGGAGCCGTGCTTTCCTGGAGATGGCTGAGCACCTGCCTGCCAATGGGAAGTGGTGAATGTATTCCTTGTTTTGCTTTGCTTGTGTGCGTGGCTTTTGCTTTACCTATTAAACTGTCTTTACCTCAACCCATGAGTTTTCTCACTTTTACTGTTCCGATTCTTTCCCCCATCCCACCAGGGCAGAGTGAGCGAGTGACTGTGTGGGACTTAGTTGCCAGCTGGGGTTAAACCATGACAGTAGACATAGGCAGAAGACTATGAGTTGTTCAGTTGTTAGTAACAGCAACCTCTGTTGTGAGAAAACAGTGCAAACATTATACTCTCAAAGCTTTTACAGAAATCATCCGATAAATCTAGCTATAGTATTTCAAGACGTTATTACTTTTTCCCATCGCACCTATTGATCTCTCAGACATTACAATCCTTTTAGAACAGTTGGCAGAATAGGACATATACTTGTACTTCATTTATTTCTGTTCTTTTCTCTCAGTGAAAATATGTCTCCACAGGTTAGTTCATATTCCAGAATATCACAGTTCATATTCTAAACTATCACATGCAAAGACTGATAACAGCTTACATTTTCATTTCTGGATTTTTCAGGAGATATCTGTCACAATTTGGAAATACTCTCATGAAACTTGGTGTAGTCAATAGCAACAGTATAAAAAGGTGTGTCATCAGAAGCAAAGGTTGTTTTTTTTTTTTGTTAATCATATTTTGAATCAGGAAGGATAATACCTAAGTTTCAAATGTTTATCAAGAGGAATTTTACTTTCAGTTATTGATGATGGATTTATCTCACCTAAATTTAGGGTGGGATTCATCACATGTAACTTTAGGTATAGACATCTGCTCTGAGAAAGGTGTCTAATCTTTCTTTATAGGTAACGGAAAACTAGTCAATGGACTCAATGGAGTCTAGAGAGTGATTCATATCTCACCTAAGGCAACTGATTTATCTGACCAAACATGATTGTCTACTTTAGGATGAGATCAATTGCTTTCCAGGTTCCATCAACTATATTGGCTGGATTTTAGTTTATTATAGTGAGAATTTGAACATCTATATTGTAGTGATCTACAATAAGCGGGATTAATTCCTTTCCTAGGGACTCAGCCCAGCTGGCCAGCATCTAGTGACATTTGACATACCCTAAGTATCACACCTAGCATTCAGCTAATCCTAAGCAAGGAATCATCTATTTGTCCCAAAGGGTCTGTTTGGTATCAGCCAGCTTTTCACAGTTCTCTGGAGTATCTCAACATTAGAAGCCAAAGATGGAGCAACTAAAACCTTAATGGTTACCTCTAGGTACTCATCTAGGGTAAACATCCCAAGTTCCTTTTATGGATATCAGAGAGAATTGAATAATAAGCAAAGTTCTTCCTAGTGTTGTTTTCTAAATATATGTCAGATAATATACGCCTTAGTTGACTAGCTAAGTCCCTTTTTGACCATTTGAAGCATCTAGTGATAGCATTGCTTGCCCATTTATTTTAGTTAAAATGTGAATATGCAAGCATATAAACTATCTGTTAAGCAGAAGGATGCTGGAAACTTCTGATTGCTTTATGGCCATAAACTCAGTCAAGATAATATTTATACAATTTAAGGTGTACTCTGTACCTATCCTGTTAACAGCATCCTTTCAGAAAAGTAATTCTTAGCTTCTAAACAAACTGATTTGGAATGACTTCCACCTACTCAACTTAATACTAATCCCTGTAAAGTAACTCAGTTATACGCACTTTGAATCCCTTGAACTAAGACTCTAGTGGGCCACATTTAGCCTTCTTATAGAGCTAGGGCATGATGACAACGACTCTGATTTTCAGTTAAAGCTCCAGAAATAATATGTGGGAGGTGTAGCAGGTACAAGTATGCTGTCTGTGTTACAAGATGACAAAGACTATGATTTCTTCATCTTGAAGAGATGCATTACGATGTTGCGGGTAAAGCATCTTGAGGGTTCAAAACCTAACAAGATAGTTTGAGAGAGTTATGGAATAAAAGGGGTTAGAAATTACGCAATGTCATTCCCAGCATTCATAACGTCATACTGTCACGGTTACTAACCTCTAGTTTCATTTTGGAATAAGCTGGTTTGTTAGAAAATCATAGCTAAATAATAAGCTAAATAATAAGGTATATGTATTGTGAATTGTCTCCCGACAGTATGCAGCTTGGTCCGGATAACAGGCCCTGTTTAAAATCATAGAAGGAACCTGGGTCTCAACTACATCCCCCTTACCACTGCCACTACATCAGGCTGTGGCATTGGCTACTAAGCCTTGAAAACCCTCAGGGGTGCAGTTCTATAAACCTCCAGGCAAGCTGCTCCAGTTCTGCCAGTTCTGCACTAGTTTGCTACTTTTTTTTTTTTTTTTTTTTTTAAATCATTGAATCGTAGAATGGTTTGGGTTGAAAGGGACTTAAAGATCATCTAGTTCCATCCCCCCTGCCATGGGCAGGGACACCTCGCACTAGACGAGGTTGCTCCTATCCAACCTGGCCTTGAACACTTCCAGGGATGGGGCATCCACAACTTCTCTGGGCAACCTGTTCCAGCATCTCACCACCCTCACAGTAAAGAATTTCTTCCTCATATTTAATCTAAATTTCCCCTTCTTCAGTTTAAAACCACCACCCCTCATCCTATTGCTACACTCTTTTTGTCCCTTGTCTGTCCAGGCTGAAACTCCTAAGCCACAATGAGCGGCCATGGTTGTCTGCCACTGCGGAAAAAAAAAGCGCTCACTCATCATTTTAACTTTTCTTGTTGTCGTTGTAAGAGGCTATCAAATTTCTTCTCTTCACAAGCCTAAAGAAGACCAACTGCTGCAACCTCTCTTTTGACAGTATAGAAATTTCTGTGCTTCTTTATAGAGGTTTGAACTATACGACTGAAAATGGAAAAAAAAGTCAGAAAGTTGATACCAAAAAATTATTGCACTGAACAGAAAGATCTTAAGAAGAGCTGAAAAAGATAAATAAAATGGATTATAGTGACACTCGAGGGTCCTTTTTCTTCAAGGCAGATTTTCTTGTTCAACATACAGAAGTATAAAAAAGTTCATAGGGACTTATGCAAATACCTCTAATTTTGCTCATGTCAGATTGCACAACTACACATTTTTAAGATGATAATTAGTCAAATTTTAAAGTTAATGTTAAATATTTATTTTCATTGTTAGTGGCTGTTTTAATTTGTTTCAAACTGTTCCTACTGTATTATTATTTATTAATTATAATATAATGTGTTATATAATTAATCTTAAAAAAATAAATTAAATTTTAAATTAAGAAAATACAGTGATCTATTATGGCTAATCTAGTAATTTAGGGGTTTTAAAATACTAAATTAAACAACAGGATATTTTGGCAATGGCACACATTTATTTTGTTGTTACTTTACGTTATGTTTAAAGATTATTTAAGTGGTACTTTAAGGGCTGTCCTCAGCTATTTAATCTTCTCACCTTTCCCTTTCTTCTTGGTTCTCCTAAGTACCAGCTGGAAGATCATTATTGAGAGCATAGAAGATTTCAGCTTCCATTAGTCACTTGTGGTTGGAAACCACAATTTAAAGAAAGGCTTCTTTACCCTCTCAAATAGTGCAGAGACAATCCACATTGTGTCTTCAAATAGTTTGTCAGTCTCAAATAAGGACTGAACTATAATAATTATTTGTCTGCTCTTAGTCAATTCAAATTCTAACTGGCAGGATTCATTGTTCAGCTAATACCCAACAACTACCTAAAACATAACAACTTTACAGTCTTTCTGAATCTTTTGGCTTGGGCTTCGTCCCCTCTAACTTTAAAAATTTAAATGTTGCACCTAAATTGAGCAGTGTTACCATGTTAGGCTTTCCCTATTGTCAATGGAGATACACGTCTTTTATAGGTGATTTGGATTAGACAAAATATACTTCCTACAAAGACCATAACATTTTACTTGACTTCACATTTGCATAAAACAAACAGACAAAAAAACTCAGCATAAAGTAATCTGATTTAGGGAATACCAAACAATTTTAAGCTACTGAAAAAGAGATTTACTACAATCTCTTACTGCACAGAACCAAAAGATATTAAGAGGAGCTGAAAAAAGGATAAATAATAATGCCCAGAAACACTGGATAATGTTAGTGAGAGTTTGTTACCACCTTAGCAATGCAACATGAATCTCAACATTAATACAACAAATTTCAGATATCATTACATGATCTCTGTCTGTTAATTTCCATTACATTTTACTCCATTAAGGTATTAAAGAGAAAAAGATCACTGGCAAAACAATACTAATACAACAATTCATGCCAATTAATGAATATTACTATAAATATCCAAACTAGATATAAGCTTTTAATAAACATAATGTAATGTTAGAGAATTTTAATGTGCTGTAATAAAATACTTTAGAATAAATTGTTTGGTAAAATCACAAGAGAAGACAACTCTCTCATCAAGAAGGATGAAGTGTGTTACATGTCTCTTATTCTTCATCAGTGGTAATGTTTACTAACAATATCCTCATCTTTTTATTCTATTTGGTAGAGAAGGTTCAAATAAACAAAATATTTACTACTAACATAGGAACATTAATAAGTTACCTTGCCTTATGTATTGCTCAGAGAATCCAGATCTGTTGCTCAAGGAGACAGATCCCATTCCTGGTCAAGCCACTGGAAATGAAAACTGCTAAGATGGAATGTTTGCATCTCACTTAAGTAATGTAAAATAATCTCTCTGCGTTTCTCTGCAAATGAGTATTTTACTTTATTATTTTAACTGCTTGAAAAATTGACAGGTTTCTTTCCTCTTGGATTGGAATGTAGTGACCCAATACAATCATAGTTTTTCAGTCTTCAGACTAATGAGAACGTCCTGAGATTTTAATATTTCACCTTTCCTATCCCCTCTATGTTCAAGAAATCACATCATACTGATTTATATTATGCCAGTTTCTGTTCTCATTAAAATCTGTGTCCAAAAATGAGGTACTGGAGTTTTTCAGTGCTTTCTCCATTATGTGAAATCAGGTTCTATGTTCATGTATTGTGCTACTATGACCTATTTTGAATTTTAATTGCTTAGACAATTCCGTTTTTTTCCCAACAGGTTACCAAGGTATGAACAGGAAACGTCCAGCTGATCAAAACACAGACAGCTATGAGGAACAGTCTATAGTTGTGGGTCACATTAATTTAATTTACGTATTATACAAAAGTGGAAATCATGGTATCTATTTCATATGAAAGGCTTCTAATGAGAATAGGTAGCAGTACACAGTTATTTTCTTCTTATGCAAAACTCTGAAATAACGAGGATTAATTAAAATCTAGCAATATCATTATGGTCTTATTCTGGAACTATATAAGCAATATTAGTACTTTGTTTTCCTGAACTTTCAATGAGAAAAAATATTCCACACACAAAGAAAAGACAGTACCATGAATTTAATTACTGTCCATTTCAATAAACACAGATGACAGAATTTTGAGATGAGGTGATGAACAGATATATTTCAAGGGTGAAATTTCAATAATAAAATGACACTTGTATTTCTTTATGTCTACATTCAAACCTTAAATTCATTTTGTACTGCTCATAACAATATTTTACAGTAAATTTACATAATTTCTTTCATGCTGACAAGAAGTGGATGGCAATATTCTGTATTAATTCTGATTTTAGACCACAGAATCACAGAATAGTTGAGGTTGGAATGGACCTCTGCAGGTCATCTTGTCCAAGCCCCCTGCTCAAGCAGGGCCACCTAGAGCTGGGTGCCCAGGACCGTGTCTAAACAGCTTCTGAATATCTCCAAGGTGAGAGAATTCATAACTTCTCTGGCCAATCTGTGCCAGTGATCAGTCACCTTCACATGAAAAAAGTGTTTCCTGTTTTTCAAACAAAACCTCCTGTGTTCACTTTGTGCCCATTGCCTTTGTTCCCATCACTGGACACTGCTGAAAAGAGCCTGGCTCCATCTTCTTTAGAGCTTCTATGTTCATAAACATAGATGAGATCCTCCCTGAGCTTTATGTTCTTCACACTGAACTGTCACAGCCCTCTCACCCTTTCCTCATATGTGAGCTGCTCTTTTCTACTCATCATCCATGTGCCTTTTGTTGGACTCTCTCCAATATGCCCATGTGTCTCTTAGAATCACAGAATCGTCTAGGTTGGAAAGGACCTTTAAGAGCATCGAGTCCAACCATCAACCTAACACTGCCAAAACCACCACTAAACCACGTCCCTAAACACCATGTCTATCCATATTTTAAATATCTCCAGAGATGGTGATTCTACCACTTCCCTGGGTAGCCTGTTCCAATGCTTGACAACCCTTTCAGTGAAGAAATTTTTCCTAATATCCAATCTAAACCTCCCTTGATGTAACTTCAGGCCATTTCCTCTTGTCCTATCACCTGTTACTTGGGAGAAGACACCGCCCCCCACCTCTCTACAACCTCCTTTCAGGAAGTGAGGATCCCAGAACTGGACACAGGACTCCATGTGTGGCCTCACCAGTGCTGAATAAAAGAAAAACATCACCTCCCTTGACCTGCTGGCAATACTTTGCCTAATGCAGCCCAGAATACCATTTGCATTCTTTGCAGCAAGGGCATGTGTCTGGTTCCTGTTCAAGCTGGTGTCCATCAGGACCGCTGAGGCCTTTTCTGCCAAACTGTTTTCCAGCCGGGCAGCCCCCAGTATATATTAGTACATGGGATTGTTCCGTCCCAAGTACTGGACTTTGCATTTCCCCTTGTTCAACTCCATGATCTTCCTGTTGACTAATTTCTCCAGCCTGTTGAGGACCCTCTGGACAGCAGCACAACCTTCTGGCTTATCATCCACTCCTCCCAGTTTTTTATCATCAGTTAACTTGTTGAGTTACTCTCTGCCCCATCATCCAGACTGTTAATGAAGATATTAAACAGTACTGGACCCAGTAGTGACCCATGGGATATACTGCTAGTTACCAGATTCCAACTAGACTTCTTGTCACTGATCATGCATTAACATACTTATCTATGAGGATCTTACGGGTAAAGGTCTTTCTGAAGTCCAGGTAGACAATATCCACTGCTCTCCTCTCATCTACCAGGCCAGTCATTTCATCATAGAAGTTTATCAAGTCGGTCAAGCATGACTTCCCCTTGGTGAATCCATGCTTACTACTGATGACTTTCTTGTCCTTTATATGCCTGTGTTCAATCTAATCTGTGGACGGTTTGTTGAAGTGAATAAAAAGGCTCCCATTAACTTTAAAAAGTTAATAAGACTAAGTGATCAAGGGAAAATTGTGCATAAAATAAAATTGTGCATGTGTGGTAACTGGACAGGAAGCAATATAAGGGCAAATAGATCTTCAGATGCATAAGAGATTAAGGCTATTATTGGGAACAGTTAAATTTCATAGTATTGAAGTCTATGATTTCTTAGATGGTCCCCTCTTGGTTCTTTTTACTTTCCAAAGATATTTTACAACAGAGGAAGTAGAATATTAAAAGATGGAAACATGAGTTTATGATAAAGACACAACTGGTACACCTAAACACAGAATTAAAAGATGGCCCTTGAGATGGAGAGCTTGGCAAGCCTGCTGTCTGTCTGTTTCACCTGCATATTCATAATTCATGTGGTTGCACAATGAAGGTAACAGATAGACGATGTGTTTAAGTTATTTTCAATCTCTCCTTAGTGGTCAGGAAGTATATGAAAATCATTGTGGTTGATGTTTCTAGGACTTCGCCAATAACTCTGTCCTTCAAAGAAGGGAGATGGGTAGACCCCGAACAGGCTTATTGTATGCTACAATTAAATCCCTAGACATGAAATCTGACTGATTTCTGCAACCAAAAAGCAATATGTTGAAACCTTCATCTTGCAACTTTACTATATATTACACCCTCAACGTATTATAACTTTTCATGCTATAACAGAGACAGCTCCACCACCATCTCTCACATATTTCATGAGACATGGTTTGTGAGAGGAGATAGCGCCTTTAGGAAAAAGAGAAACAAACAAGCTTTCTCTGGACTGAGACAAGAACAACATGCTGGAAAGGCAAGTACTAAGCATGAGTAAGAAATAGTATATGAAAAAACTTTTTTCCACTCATAACATTTTGTCTAATAAAGGATATTACCTTGCTGTACAAATCTTGTCTCACATCCTTCAACTCTCTTGCTTACAGCACTATTAGCATTTGCATTTGAGGAAGTAGATCATAGTGTCTAAAATGTGAATATTTTATAGTTTTAAGCCCAGAATTCATGTCCTATTTTCTAAAAATGTTTTCAGGCTTTTTAACATTATGTGGGTATGGAAAATCATGACTCAGTTATATGATAAATATTTTCAAAGCTAGCTCAAGAGAAGACTCTTAAACTCACTGATATTATATATTCTGCTAGTAGACAGTGACATACACTTGTTTATATAATGGTCTTAGCTTACAAAGAAGCTTAAAAAGAAAGCTATGCATCCGGTTCAAATATATGATGGAAGTCAAGCTGAAGTCAACAGGTGTTGAAACCTGTGACTTTTAAGAGAGTCATAAGAGAGAATCAAGTCCCTGTAGCATTGTGTGTACTATATCTCAAAATTAAAATTGACAAACAAGTTTATTTAATTTAAATCAGACCCAGATGAGTGGATTTTTTTAACCATATTTCTAGATTAAATGAATTTATTTTTGTTGTCACAGTACTCCTATGCATACTTATGGAGACATAATGAGTTCTGTGGGATCATGCCAAACTTTGTCTCTAAGGATATAAAGAGGAAAAAGTAGAAGCAGAAAAATTAAGAAAGCTGTTTAATTCACCAAGTGCAATACAGTATTTTGCAACAATGCTTCCTTTTCTTGATTAGCCCAGAGTTAAACATGTCATGACAGCGACTATTTTCTGGTCATTTAGGTATGTCACAAACCTCATCTTTTCTTTTTTGCTTCTGGGGTAACATTTAAAGATGAAATACAGGAAAGGAAATTCACACTTCTTTCTTATGTTCCAAATGATAACATACTGCCACTGCCAGTCAGTTGGACACCATTAAGCTGAAGATCAGTTTTGGTGGTATATATGTGCTCTCATGCTGAAAGGAAACCTCTTCATTTCGTTAAGAAACTCAAACTGGTTTTATAGAATTTAAGTCACTCTCCACTCATTATGCTGCATTTTCTGAGGGGAGGGGCTGAGGCGAGACCTCATTGCCCTCTACAACTACCTGAAAGGAGGCTGGAGAGAGCTGGGTGTTGGCCTCTTCTCCCAGGTGAATAATGACAGGACCAGAGGAAATGGTCTGAAGTTGCGGCAGGGGGGGTTTAGATTAGATACGAGGAGGAATTACTTTACTGAAGGAGTGGTCAGGCGCTGGAACAGCCTGCCCAGGGAGGTGGTTGAGTCACCATCCCTAGAGGTGTTTAAGAAACATCTAGATTTGGCACTTCAGGGCATACTTTAGTGGCAGAGACTGTAGGGGTTTTTTTGTGTATGATTGGACTCGATGATCTCAAAGGTCCTTTCCAACAATGAAGATTCTATGATTCTGTTTTCTTTTCTTTCCTTTTATATACTGTGCTTGTATTCTATTGTGACAACTGTTGCCTAATAAAAAACACTTCTTAGCAATATCTTTATGTATCCAAAAATTCAGTCCATATTTTCGCATTCAAAATTATTTAATACTTGCATTACAAGAGAAAGACTTGCCTTCCCACCAGCTTAGAGAGGTCATGATGTACCTTTGAGCACTGTAAAACATCTCAATCAAGGAGGAAAATTTAGAGGCCAACAGTTCCTTATACACAGCAGAATGTGCAAAGGAATTTGCTAAAGTCTAATGAAGGCAAGCAGAAGAAATGTTCCACATATGATAAAGCCAGGAACTTGAAGGTAAGAGCAAAGATTCACTCTCAAAGCTGAAGTAATGGCCCGAAAGAAACTCCAGAGCTGTTAAAGTCCTGGAGGAGAAGGATTTCTTTCTCCCTACCTCCCACAGAGATCACCACAAGACATGATCAGCTGTCTCTAACATTTTGACCTCTTGATGTTTGATTTTCTTTGTGAGTTTAACCTTTGTTTCTGAAATAGGATATATACTATTTTTGAGAATAGTTTTTCATGTAAAAAATATTTTTACTATTAAAGTATTTGAGTCATGTCCCTGTCTGAACTGACGAAAATCTCTGAAAGTCCATTTTTTTCAACAAAATACAGTTTTGTAAAACATTTTTAAGTTGTATGAACTCAGTAGACATTGTTATTGCATATTCCGGTAACCATGGATCCTGTTTTGTCCTAGAAGCTGGAAAACATGAAAAAAAATATTGACTCGAAAAGATTTACTTCAGAAAGTTCATTCTCATCAGAATCAGGCTCATCTCACTGTTTTGTGATATCGAAGAACATAATTTGCAACAGTCTCAACATTATTTATTTTCCAGGGATCCTGGTGTCCTCTTTTACTGTAGACAATTTAGACAAAAATAGATCACAAAAAGGATGCACTTCAGAAAGCAGCATAAGCTAAAGAAATTAAATCAATAGTACAATATATTTCTTTCAGAAGAAATTTTTATGTTTGATTTTGTGACTTTTACAATTTGGAATATCTTTATCCTATTCTGAAATATGACAGGAAGTAGTGTTGTAAATTCACAGTGAAAGAGGAAGATGTGTAAGATGAAAGGAAAGGAAATGAAGGAAAGGAAATTTCAAAAAGGACAGCAACTAGCCAATTGGCTCACTATATCAAATACAACTCATTATTGCAGTGAGAATCTTCAAGGCACTCAAAATATGTCTTGCAGTCCCCAGATGTCTGGGTGGCTTTTTTTAAGCTTCTATGTGTCCTTGGCGATGGGAATTCGCAATCTCATAACAACAGTTTAAGGACCTGCCCAAAACCTACTTTAGAGCAACCAAAATTCATCCTCATTGCAGTTAAAAAAGAGTTAGCACACAATTCAGAAGCGTAACACAATAAATGGACTTCAGAGAGCCCAAAGAGCATGCTGATCTTTGATGCAAGCTCTCTAGACCAGTACCTTTGCTGAACTCAGAAAGAATACTTATGATTAATTCAGTTCAGTTAACTATACTAGCTGAAGGATAGCTTTCATTATTTAATCAGTTCCCCTCCATATATACTCCCTGATCAGCCATTTAGGCATGATTATAGAGGAAATTCTTTGAATGTTATTATCTGCAACCCACATAGTATGCTTTAGTTTAACTACCCCACATATCTAAGAACTTGTTTTATTTTCTAAGAAGAGAAGCTCTTTGAAGCGAGGAACAGGAGGGAGTTAATACTGAAACAGTTGTTTCACAAAGCACGAAAAAGGAAAATTAATTAAGAGGTGTGACAGTTAAAGTCTATATTTCACACTTTTCGGTTATGTTTGAAAGAAAAATGTAATCAAGTGAAGGGTTTTTTTAGATTTAAAAAGAGATTTCTAATTTACCAGACAATTTGGTTTGCTTTTGCATCTCTTATAAACAGTGACACTAACTTTTTATGATGCTGACCTAATGATAGCATAAAGAAATAGAGGCCTGGTACTACAGCAGAGGTCTTGAGAAGTGGGGACTCAGGATGTGTCATAGAGGAGCACAGCTATGGGATGATAAGGGATGGGGTATAGGCTAACACGGGAGACCCCAATTGAACTAATAACGATTCTTGGATTTCACTGTTGAGATTTCAATTATACTAACAAAAAATTATTGATTGTATATATAAGGTGATTCCTCCTTGCCCATAAACAATTTTTTGATTGTTAACAGTTTGCACAGTTAAATTCTCTTCATGTTAACAAACCAAGATGAGATGCCTGACTTCAGATGGTAACCTTTAGGTAAAACATATATTTTCCTATGCAGCTTGACTCACAGACATTTACAATGATCTTAGACATGGGGCTGGCAAACGTGACAAGTGTGAATTAAGCAAGCCCACAGATTTCAGCAGCAGCAGCAGCTGGAAGCCACAAGAATTTCTAGGCAGTCATTAATGGCCCTATAAACTTATGTTTACATGACTGAAACCAACCCACCTGCTATTCACTGTGATAACGAGGTTAAAAAACTTTGGTAAAGTTTAAAGACAAACAATGCAGCACCTAGTTAGTACCTGAAAAGGCTTCCCCTCCCACCCCCCAGCATTTTCTAATGTAATAAAGTTCTCAACTACCTGGAGTTAAACCAGACTTTAAATTAACGTAACATTTTCTACAGCTAGTCTAATTTTCCTTTGTGCCCCGAATCTTTGAAGGACAACTTATGTATACATCCAGTTTCATAGACTGCAAATTTCAGGTATGTTGAGAATAAACTCAGTTTTGAAAATGAATTTTTGAAGTTTTTGATATCCACACTGTGCTATAAATCAGTGGCTCCTTATTATTCTAGTACACTCCTATATCTTGGTGATAACTTCTAGATAGACACAGACACTGAGAAAGAGAATATCTTGCTAACAGCAGAAAAAAAGAAAAAAGCAAACACCACCCCCTCAAACAGTTAATGGAAGAACTCAATTCTCTAGCAAGCTGTGGCACACGGAGGGTGTAGTTTACAAGAATATCTGCTGAAATCAGTATAACTTTGTTTATTGTAAATGTCAGTTACATTATGTGACTAAGAATATGGCATAGTCTTAAGACAGTGTCTTGGGCACAACTTTGTAAATTTAAAATGCCATTTTATTCAGCCTGAGAGATTTAAACAGTGTTAAACTAGTATTCAGTTGCTTAAATCTCTTATTTCTCTGTTCACCTTTTTACAAGGGCTGAGAGTTAGATTCAAATACTCAAAATTACTGTGCCTGGACAATTTCTTTTACTTTTTACATTGAGATTTTCTAAGGAGACAGGCTTACAGCTCTGTGAACTTCATTAGGATTTGTTTATCTAGGTCTGTTCAACTCCATTTAATATGTTCCATCTTGTTACTACAACATTCTTGAAAAAATAATCTCCTAGATATACAGAAAACAGTGCAAATGTATTACAGAAATTTGATGAGTTACGTTTTAGTTATGTTTGACCATCCACATTGTAGACATTGACAGCTGTGTGTGTGCCCTTTCTGATTAGTGGAGAGAAAAGGCTTTTTTAGGGCACAGCTAATTTGGCCAATTTTAGACATTTCATTTGTGGTGAAATGAGTCATACCTGGAAGTGTCTATTTCTCTCCATTGACTGTGAATGGAGCCTATCATGATTAGCTCAGGCATAGCCAACAACTAAAACTCCTTTTTTTTTTTCCTTTTAATCAGATCAACGTCACCCTTTTACATTATTCAATCATTCTGTACCAATTCTGCATTATTCTGTACTTATTTCTTTGTTGAATAACTAATTTATCTTACTTAAATGCTCTTCTCTACTAAAATACTGTTAGCACAAAGATGAACTTTGATTTTAGCTTTATCTGTGATTGTTTAGATATAGTTACTTTATTTAATTATTAACCTTCAAGAAATTCAGTATTTATTTCCAATGGTTTGATAGCCATAAACTACACAATTGGTGCGTGTTGACTTTTAAAGTTATGAAATAAGCTGTATTTCAAATATAAGTAGTATTTTTTTTCCGAAAATTCTATCTTAACCTTTCACCCTGAAATTCAGGAGGGTGTTCTCAGTCTTGTTACAGAAAACTGTATGTTATATTTCAGATATAGTTAATATTTCTCGCACTACATGTTTAAGAAAACTATTTTAAAAATTCACTGCCTGAGGTTGTTCTCCAACTTTTCCTCAAAATTATTATTCCCCAAAAGTGCCTTGTAGTAATATTCATAATCAATTATGAGTGAATTTTTACAGGTTTGTAAAATTCAGTTTGCATGATTTAAAATGTATTCAAGCAAAAATTAAAATAAGAATAGAAATCCAATGGTAGAATGTATACACACACATGTATATAGACTTGCATATATATGTATATACTTGTATATACACACACACACATATATATAAAAGTCTATATACATACATATGTATATGTATCTGGATATGTAAGTATACATGGATGAAAAAAAACGTTAAGGTACACCACATCTTCACATCATGTATTACACACGACACATGTCTATACGTCATAAATATTCAACCTTATTTTTAAAACCCATGACAGCATATTCTAGATTTGTACTGATGAGGTGGCAAACAAATGTCTGAATCAGTTTTCATTTTTCAGAAAACATTGTGTTGAACAGGACTAATAAAGTAAGTACTACCATATAGTTTCTTCAAACAGAGCTTCTTTTGGAAGTATTTCAGTTAAAGCAAAGAAAGCTACAATAAAAATAATTCCTTGGAGTTGTTATGCCCAAAATCTCATATTATGGGCAACGCGGAAGTACATGTTACATCTTTATAAATATATACATATTAATGTAAAACTAAAGATTTATTATTAGTATAATTTGAATGTTATATTTGATAATGATCTCCAGTGTCAGGTTGATCTTGGTTTTTGAATCTTGACGGCAGTGAAGGAAACACTTAATCATCCTTCCATGACTATTTTCTTTGCTCTTTGATGAAACCACATCATATGTGGAGAAGTATCAATTACATGATAGCAATCTTCAACGTCTGAATATGAACAAGATTTCATATACTTCTAAGGCTTAGATCTTTTGACAGCAGATATGATCCCTTATAATTTTTTCTCTTTTTTTTTTTTTTAAGCTTTTCCTCACACATCAGTCCTCTTATGCATTTTTTACTATCACCTGCTGTTAGAGGCACTAAAGAGATGCCCTGCCCAGTCATACATTGTGTGATCTAATGATAGTAATTTTTAAAGTGCTTTTCATGATATTTCTTTAAAGAAGATAAAAATCAAAGAATCCTACCATGTAGCCTACGCTCAAGTGTGAATTGACTAAATTAATTTAACAGAGATTGAGATGTTTAAAAAAATGTCAATAACTGTAAGACTTGCATTGTTCAGATGCTTACAGTTAGGTATTCTGATATTGTATTAATCTGGAATTAAAACTATCTCCAACTACATAATGTCCAGAAGTACCGTCTTCCAAATTAACTCTTCTAGCAATAAAATCTCAGCCATTCCTCTTATTTGTAGAATGTGAAAGTTATAGATGGCAATAATACTCAGTTAATGATGATCAGGGATACTCAGTTAACTCAGCATCCTGTTAGAAGATCTGGCAAAGCACAAGTATATCAACTACACAGTCGTCTTTGAAAATGTGGCAGACTTCAAGAAAGGAGTTAACAATTTTGTTTGTTTGTTTGTTTGTTTGTTTGTTTTTACTAAAACCTGCTTCAAATAAGGAAAACTAGGGAAAATAGGGAAAGCAAAGGAGAAAGAAAGTTGCAGCAGATGCAGAAAGAAGAAAATCATGCTAATTTCACCCTATTTCCTGCAGTGCCTTGTTTTTCTGTATCTAGTTATCCAGCAGGATGAGCACAGGAACTCCTAGGCTTCAAGTGCTATTTGTATATTCTTTCACCACTGTGTGGGAGGGGGACATGTCAATTACTTGTAGGAAGGGGCACTTAACCAACAAATTTAACATAATTTCTAGCTTTCGTGATTTAAGAATTAGTCACCAACTAAATATAAGAACTGCTAACTGTATGTTTATTTTGTGTAATTATGCAATATGGTTACCCCTTATTGCTTGACATTGTAATATATCTTTCTTATAAATGAGAACATTGGCACAAAGTAATGGCAACAAAGTTCAGGAAATTAACTTAAAACCAGTCTCCCAAATATTTGTGGTGATCACTGTTTTTTTCTTTTTGCATTAATGTTTTTATTTTTAAGGATAAAAACAATCTCAGTCTACATCCACAGCTTGCCTTAGTGGCTAAGTAACTTTTTTGGTGTTTGATAAGGTATGTGTTGAAATGACCCACCAAAGGTGTTCTTAAGACCTGCTGTGTTTCAGCAAAAGAAAGACTCCTCTGGTTTAATGGAAATATCAAAAGGAGAAATAGTTGATGACACTAGCTAGTGAAAAACACACAAATCAACAAACATTGGAATGTATGCATTAAAAAAGTAATATATGTATAAATGTGATTCAATTCAGATTCACAGAAGTAGTAGAAAAAATTTAAAATCAGTTCTCCAACTATGGAGACCCTAGGGAGCAAATGAGGGTAATTATTTTCTATTTGCTTGATAATGATATCTATATTTTGGTGTCCAGGCAGAATCAAGGTAGCTACTTGTTGGGCCAATTACAGATTTTTCCAAGCACTAAACAACATGAAAGTTAAGATTCATGGGATATAGAAGTGAGTAAAAGAAGTACATGCAAAGGACTCTGAAATATAGACTTAAATGATATAACAGTTGCTTCCTTTGCTCTGATTTTAGGTTGATGCCATTCTTAGAACTTACATCTTTAAACAGAAATACTTGTAGAAGAGGCACCTGAATGTGAGAGTATCTGCCAAGAGACCCTATAAATATATTTGATTTTAAGAAGGTCAGTACCTTTCTATTGTAAATGAAAGTTAGATCCTTTGATTCACATCTCAAAATTGATCTTCAGTTTTTTACATACTCCAACCTATAGTGGGCTCTAGAAAAACTTAGCTAAGTCTCCTACAAACATGTTATGGGTGGGTCCTCAAAATTTAATTTCTGCAGTGAACAAATGCATAAAGATTCAAGGAATTCTTTATGTTAGATCACAAATTTCTTTCTGAAACAGGTTCTGATTTTTGTCCAAACAGGAAAACATTTTCCACCATTTTTCCCACTCCCACACAACTTCTAGTGCTGTCATTTTATATTCAGTCCCACTGAATATTATATTATAATTTCTATTTTTATATATAGTTACATATAAATTATATTATTATTATATTATGTTATTTATAATATTTATATTATATTATCACCCACATTAGTACTTTATGTAGCTATTTGGAAAGTTAGCCTCTGAAAAATTCCTGAATTTGATTTTAGCTTGATTCCAATTCTGTACATAGTCACATAAAATGAATAGTTATTAAAAGAGATCTTATTTTGGATATTCATACTACTCTTTAAAAAACTGGAAAGGTATCAGAGAAGTTCATTAAAAGAGTCATTGCAAAGAGATGAAATAGTAGATTTTGCTGTCACGAAACATGAGTTTCACTGGCAGCATATAACAAATATAGTTAAACATTAAAATTCATTTTTAACATTAAATATTTTGTAACTTATGCACTTTACATATAAAACACTTTAAAGGTCAGGAAATCAATCACCCGTGTTTTACTTGTCATGCCTATTAGTTTAAACCAATATAAAATAATGAATACTTCTTTGTATTACAGTTCTGTCCTGGCCTGATTGATCCACTATAAAGCTATTATAAAGGTCACAATATGGTAAGTCAAAGACTACTGGGGAACAGGAGGGCACAAGGTAAGATAAACATGTCACCTACTCTGGAATGGAGTCAAGCTATTTCCTATTTTGGAAGTAAATGTTAGCTAAAATAAAACTTCACTTGGGTGTTAAAGGTCTTCCTGTGTTTTCATTGTCTATCCTTATTTTCCATGATTTATACATATGTATAACAAAATTCTCATCGGGTTGATCCCTCTAAAACATGAGCTAGATTTTTAAAAGTTAACATTCTCTTTTGCAAAATTACTTTCACAGTTCAACTGCATATTGGATGCTTACACAATTATTCCTCTTGCATGCACAGTGGGTATTTAAAAAAATTAGAAGAAGTGTTAGTTTAAATTTTATTTAAAATCAAATATTACATATTTATATTTCATATATTTATATATTATGCAAAATCTATGTGCAATAAAGTGATAAAAATTTGTCATTTATATAAATACACATATTTGTGTAAAGACACAGGCTGTATACATACATATATGTATGAGCTACATATAAGAGCTACATATAAAACAAAATTGAGTGACTGGGTGATTCCTTAGGGGTGAGAGAAACAGGTATATTATGTATACATTTGTAACATTAATAAAGTAGAAAGAAGTTAGACTTTATGGTGTTATTTTAAATTTTATGCCCTCTGAATGAAATGCAGTAAGTATACCTATACATATGATGTAAACAAGAACAAGAAAAGCTTAATAGTTCTTTTTCCACCTGAGTTAAGTTGTCTATCTTTTAGAGGACATTCAGTATATAAATGACACTTTCTTGATTTATGTAATAAACAGAAGTTACATCATTTTGCATATATGTAGTTTCCATGTATTTTTCACTGATTTCTAGAAATTAATGGAAAAAGCTTTACATTTTATTTACACTCAAAATAAAAATACTTGATGCATTGGCCTATTTAATATACCAGTTATTATATGAATTGGAATATTTATTGTATATTTTTAATATTTTTAATTATTTGCTGATAGCCTTAGTATTGTCAACTTCCATCTCCAGAGGAAAAAGCTACATTTTTTACTGAAGAGGATCTAGTTTGTTTTTTGGAAAAAAAAAAACCAACCAACCAAAAAAAAAACAAAACAAACAAACCAAAACCAAAGCCATCTACCTTTGTTCAGTTATGGCTTTAAATACCTTTTACCGTTACATTTCTTTGAATGCTTCCAGTGTCATTTAGTTCAACATAATCAATATCTGGGCATGAATAGGACTAGGAAGAGCTATTCCACTTTATGAAGAAAATTAATATAGATGCATTTGTCTCTCATAAGAGATTCCTCTTTTTCAGTGTTAATAAACCTTCCAGAATTACTTCCCTACAGTTATGAAAAAATGCCAGGTGAAAAGTTCCTGGTTTGATTATATCAATATTATCAACAGTTACTAACAGAGGGTAATTTGAGAACTTGCTTGAACAGAGTCATGGGCAAAATGGACATGGGCAACCCAGTGGAGAGAAACAGTTGAACTGTATGAGAAGCGATTTTCACGTCTATCTTTTCAGCATGCCACCATTAGAAGTGGTAATCTTATGGTAGAAGTCATGGGAATCTGTTAATCTGTGAGAGCAGAACGGAGGTAACAGACATAAACACTGGAGGGAATGTATTTCTGAAGTACTAAGTACTTGATCAAAACCAGACAAACAGGCAACTCCAAAAGCAAACCTGTGTGAATACCTTGAAAAGCTTATTGGGATACTTGGACGCACAGTACAGCCACACTATGGTTATTACTTAGTGCTTGGTGGTTTAGGCACTCTTGCTGTTATACAAATAAATAAACTGCCAGAGGCCCTGATAATAATTCAAATCAGATTAAGGCTTTAACCTAATAATAAAACTTGGTTAAGGAGACATTAATTACTTGATGAAATAATTTTCTGGTCTACTAAACAATCAAAATTAGACAGTTGGAATTATGGAGTTAATGATAATTAGCATAATATACACAAATATATTATGTTAAATTTGGCAGGACTATGATCACACAGTGCTACATGGATGTACTTTATATGCCTCTGCTGGGAATTTTGCACTGGAGATTTCTTATACTTCTTAAGAAGATAAAAAATTAATTCAGCTGATGATTGACTGGGTATGGTTGTTATGAGATTAAATCCTGACACTGGGATACTACGAAGTAAAGGCAGACCAAAAAGAGGACACTCTAGAGTGTAGACTACATCACAGAATTCAGAGTGTCATCACTGTATTTTTTGAAGGTTAAAGCCTCTTTAGTTCCTGGTGGTAAATTCATACATGTTAAAAGAAATATTTCTGTGTAATAGAGCTGTCTTTAATATGTATGTCTGAATGATGAAATTATAGTATTGACCACACTATGCTATACTACAAGTTCCATAGCTCCCAGTAATCCATTCCTCAATATATTTGCTTTATAACATAATAAAAGCAATATAATTAAAAGATATAATTTAAAATTCTATTTTTAAAAATGGAAATGCCAGGAATGTATGGCTATAAAGAACACCCTGAACCAACGAATGTGCTGAACTTTACAAACTTCTTCATAAATTGACTAAACTCTGATATAAAATCATACCAGTTATTTTGGTTTAACTTGTATGATCATTTTGAAAGTATAAATGAATTCAGGATAACGTACTGTCATGGCCGAAGCCTGCAGTAGAACGCTCTCCGGAACAAAGACCTTGATTACATATTCCCAGAACTAAATAACTGGATTAATCTAGTATGAGCTGGAACACAAGTAATAAAATAATAAAATAATAAAACTTTGCTTTGCCGCTACTAACACTATAGCTGAAGCACATTAAACACCAGGTCCATGTAGGTTTATATCCTGTTTCTTATAGTGGCCAAAAGTGGATGTTTGGGGAAGAATCATAGAATCATTTAGGTTGGAAAATACCTTTAAGATCATTGAGTCCAACTGTAAACCTATCGCCAAGTCCACCACTAAAACATGTCCCTAAGTGCCGTATCTACACATATGTGAGAATCAGACAAATATGCAGTGATGATGCTCAGAATGGTCTCCAAAGTCAAACAGGTTTTGTCTCAAGGGCTTCTTAATATAGTTTCTATGTAATTAATAATCTTCCTTGAATAATTGTTCTATGAACTTTTCCAGTTCCTTTTTGAAAACATAAACTTTTTTCATTTTAAATTTCATGCAGGAAGAGCTACCCATTGGAAAGGGATTAATTCTCTTTATCTGTTTTAATCTGCAATTAGATAGGTTCATTTGAAAGACCATAGTTTTTGTAAAGAGAGTTGGTAATTGTACCACACATCCTTCAGTCACCTCTTTCCCTGGGAAACTTTTTGTGCTATTTATTCAGTCCTTTAAAAAAATGCTTTCACATCTGTGTATTAATTTCTGTCTCCTGTTACATCAAATTTGAATTCTGGTATCTTCTGCAAAATAATACTAATTAAATCTGGCACCCAGTCCATACAAATTGCTTCTCATTTTTTTTTTTCACAGTCTAAATAGATCCTCTTAAAATACATACCTAACTTCCACTTCTCAGTGAAGGTATAGCCCCTAGAAATAGATTCAGTAAAGATCAAATATCTGTTTTGGTTTTAGACCAAATTGCAAATTTCAACTTATTTTCTGTGACATTTAGCGAGACAACTCTTTATCGTCCACATCCTGTTATACTCACATGTTGATAAGATTTTTGACTGAAATTTCTGATTTCTTAAGAGAACTTCTAGTCCTATTTTTTTTTTCAACAATGACCAAATAAGGGAAAGCTAAGATTTTTCCTGGATACTGAATGTGCCATGACTATAAAGTGATTCATATTAAGGAAGAAAAAAAAAAAAAGAAAAAAAAAAAAAGGAAAAATCTATCCAGGAGACAAAGATGTTCTCTGGAAGTTGCCTATCCCATTCATTTCTAATAGAAGCTCACAGAGTCATTTGGACATTACCAATGAATTGATATTTTAAAACCCTAAATCCTTGAACCCTTTACTTAGGATGATACTGAAATACTATGTTACATACACTACTTGCAGATATTTTGTACTGGTTAGTATATCTGTACTTATTTAACAGATGTATTTCAAGAGAAAATTTAACATATCTTTCGACAAACATTAGAAGAGTTAAAAAAATGCACATAATATATCATATGATAATATTCTAACATTCAGTGAAGTGTTTTTATCCACAAAGAACTTAACTCATTTTTAGTCATATGACTAAGTTAAACACATGAATTTGAAGACATCAATCACTAAAATGATTGCATTGTAGTTAAGGACAAAAAAAGGAGAGAGCAGAAAGATGATAAATGCTTTTAATTAGACACATTTTAAATCACTTTTCTCAGTGAGGAAATATGTGCTCTTGGTGATGATACTTTCCAACTCTTTTCAAAACGTTTTTTTTGAAACTCAAATGTTCATTGGAAAGAAAAAAAAAAGGTCCAATGTCTGCAGTTTCTTTGAAAATGAACTGTCGTACTACTGTGAAACAAACAATGTACTTGTTATAAGCAGTAGTAAACAACCCTGTCCTCCCTGGAACTTCATCTACTGTGCATAGCAGTTCTTTGGGATTTTTTTCTGGGTTTTTTTTGGAAAATAAGATTTATTTTTTTTTAAATAGCTGTTGTTTCCCATCATGCGTCTTTTTTCCACCATAGAAACCACTAGAAATTTGAAAAAAGAACAACCAAACAAATAAACTTTAATCTTTTTTCCCATTACAGACTCACGACTCTGTGGAACTTAAAATTGTTTAGTCTAAAGTACATACATATTCATGATGAAATACTGTTATTCATGATGAAATACTGAATAATCCTTCTGTTTTTTTTTTTTCTTTACTTGAGTGTCATTTCTTCAAGAAATTCCTTGCCCAAGACTGTTGAAAAACTGTGAAAGACCTTTTTGCTATATCTGCTTGAACCTTCTTTAGAATGTCTAGATGTGATTTTAGAGTTTTAATTATTGCAATTGAAAATGAGATCAATATAGTATGGCAAAGTACTTTTATAGTGTTGAATTACACTACTTGAACTTGAGAAACACCACGTTTTGTTGAAGAGACAGTTGGGTTCTTGGATGTTGTGTTCAATATTCTTTCAAGACAGTTGAACTTAAAAGCAGAATAAAGTTAGTTTTGGAAAAACTAATTAGCCATGAGAAAAAGTAAAGTAACAGCTTTTGAAACACTGGGCTTCACCCAGTCAAACCTTTTACTGCTTAGGAAGCTAGGAGGTAGAGTACAAAATGCCTTATTTCTTATGAGTTTTTCTGCTTAATAAGATGTCATGAACTCTGTTGTTTTACATGACCTACAGCTGGTAGTTCTCATCTCCTTTGAACAATGTTTTTCGTTTTCTTATTAACACCTTCATATTTTTCCTGGGTTTGTGGGGTTTTGGGGGTTTATTTGTCAGACTAAAAGATCTCTGTTAAATTAAAACTTTGTAGCGGCCACAAGAAAAATTTTAGAAACCTGTTCAGTGTTGTTTTTTTAACAGTAATTCTCAGTGTGACTGTGTAACTTCCTCATTTTTTCTGTATAGCATGAACCAAAGGAAAAAAGTCCAAGTTTTTACCCTATGACCTTAAGTAGAAATATCTTTTATATTTATATTTTTACAGAAACATGAAAAAGCAGAAACTTAACATTTTATTTTAGTTTCTAAACCAAAATTCATTTTTTGCCTCAATGGAATTCTAACCTGAATTTGATTTCTGTCATCCTTTTTCTAAATTGCAGCATTGAACAACATAAGCAATATTCAGTTTAAGAAGATACAAATTTCCTTATTAGTATATAGGCTTTCCCTATAGCCATGAAAGATAGATAAGCCAGAACCCTGATCCAACATTCATGGCAATAATGATCTGTATTTTTACTCTGAGTTTACACAGACAGAGAGCATCAGAAACAGCATAAGCTTCATCTTACTTCCCCTCCCATATACATATATATGCATATGCACAAATATAGTTGTTGATGTAAGCCAATCATAAAATTACAATAGCTTCCTCATTCTTAGTATATACAATGAACACTAGTAACATTCCCAACAATTGCATTAAACTACTGTCAAGATCTACACTTGTTAAAACAGTGATGGATTAGAATGAAGCCTGTTTTCCAAAACACTCAAAATTATACAGATCTTAATTCCTACCCTTTTCCGCCCTTTATGCACACTCATAATAAGGAATGGGAAAATCAGAGGTTTTTTCCACTGTCCTGTGCCTATGGATTGGATTGTTATTTCTCCTCAGAAGAATCATTTAGTTTTCTGAAATTCTCTACGTAATAGATCATTCCATTATCTTGTTGAAAACAAACAAACCTATTTTCTTCATGAAGGCAATAATAATCCATGTCTTTTAAAATCTGACAAACTTGCATAATGCCACCATTCAAATCAGCAAAGAATTAATAACAAACACAGCAAGCAAGGCTTCTTATTACTAGTGCTTGACTCTTCATGTGGAATATCTTGAAGCATAATTAAAAGCTATTATCATAAACACTAAAGACCAAATGACAATGTACAAAGGTGAGTTTCTGATGTATTTTTTATTGCTACTAGTCTGTTGACTCACTTTCAAAGCACAGTAATTCACAGTAGTTTTCCCAGTGATTAACGTCAAAATTTGAGAGGATCTAGCATATTAATAACTACTCTAAGCAATGTTTTTCTTCAAATTAGAATGCTGTCAGATTCACATTTAGAGTCTCATCTTACTTTCTAAGATTTCTAGTCTAGAAATACAAAATACTGCAATGTGTATCAAAGGTAACTGGAATCTTATCAATCTATAGCCATCTAGAAGTTCAACACCTTGGTTACCCACATATAGGTATCTAATTCATTTTAGATTAATCTGATATATCATGTGGGATTAGAAGATTACACATAAAATCAACAGACTACTAATATCTATCTGGAGTAGTAGAGGAAGGTCATAATCTTAAATAGCTTTAAACATCTAAACGTGATCACATGAATCAAGCCCCTTTGTCTTCCAAACTTGTTTCCACACATTTGCCGCATAAACATTTAGAATCATCTCCTCTTAAACTCTGTCAAGATTAGTAGTACTTCTAGGAAACATAATCCAATTAGACAGATAATATAGGGGTCAAGAATCAGATAGAAGCATACCACCTATTAAATGCCATGAAAATATTTACAAATCAAAAAAATTGAAAATCAAATCCCTTACTTCTGTTCCTAAGTAGTATAAAAGAAGTAATTTATTTAAAAACAAAAACAAAAACAAAAACAAATCTTTGAGGAGAAGTCTGATCCATTTTAGAAACAACTTAAAATCTCAAATACAGTTTCTTCAGAGAGAAATGACCTCCCTTATTGTTCTGTATGATATCTTTGTTACTTTTGTTTCCACAGTGATCTCTAACTTCCTTGTTCAACTTTTAAGGTAATCTACGCAATTTTTTAAAATGCTGGCATTGGAAACAACAGAAATGTGATATATATATTATTTTAACAGCATATGAATATATGACCTAAGTGTATTATTTGAGGAAGTTCATATCTGATACAAGAAGGCTTTCAACATAGCAGAATAAGCATGGCTAGAACCAGTGCTGGCAGCTGAAGCAGAAGGAAATTAAATAAATGAAAATGAACTATGACAGTCGTAGATTTTTAAACTGGATAATTATTCATTACAGCAGATTGTGAGGAAACATGGCATAAACTCCATGTCCAGCAGATATTCTTTATTTCCAACAAAAAAACTACTTACTTTTATTACCCAGTCTTTTTAGACATTAAGTATATGAAGTCCTATCACTTATATGTAGTGTTTCAAAAATATTGTCAGAGAGAAATTTGGTAGAACATAGAACTGGCTCCTAATACAGTTCTATGACTATCAATACAGACTCCTAAAAATGCTACCTGCATTTATAAAAGTTGTTTTAAATTTGACTGAATGATATTTTTTAATAAATCATAATTTGTCATTTTTGCATTATCTTCAGAGCCCTGAATCCATCTTTTTCACTGCAAATCTGTATTGGCTATTATTTTGTATATGTGTATACTTCACATAAGTGAGTATATCCCATGATTTTGCAATGAAGTTAATAGCCAGAGCTTAAACAGACTGCAGATTATTCATTACTAGTGCATTCCTTTTTAATGTGTACATTAAGGTTTTGATTCTTCTCAGGAGTTAATTAGAAAGAACTCTACTGTAATAAGCCGATTTATATGAGCCTGAGAGGAAGAGATGGCTCTAAATAGGCATGTTTCAGGTATTGATCTTTATGGAGTACTTAGATAATATCTGCTCCTCATGTATACTGAATTTATTTGATGTGTTCTGGAAAGCAATCAGGGGGAAAAATTATGAGCTTAGGCGTCTTGAAATTTTGCATAATTATGTAACTTGATAATGCTGCTCAGAAAAGTTAGGTTGTTTGCCGAGTAAATCACACATATTAATATCAGACTGACCCAGCTTCACAGGCTGGGAAAACTGCTCCTAAGTACACCCCTGGTACTATAAATAGCTCATTAATAAATCATATAAAATAAGTCTGTAGCATTAGACTTCTTTAGTAACAGGGTGGTTTGACTTAATGGAAATGAGCGATCACATTTTGGTTATTGCTGAGGTTAATGTAAAATGAATTCATGCATTATTATGCAAATAAAAATGTACAACAAGCATATGTGACGTTTCCATGTAACATGAACGCTCTATTAGGTGTTAATTAAGACTTCTGTGGATTGAAAAAACAACATGTACATGGTTAAGCATTGAATATATTGAAGAAAAGGGATGCATTGAAGCACGTCTTCAGTAATTTTGTTCTCAATCCCTCCTAATGTTTGCAGCCACTATGCCTGCTAAATAGATCTTTTGTTGAGTACATCAAAACACCTGCAGGCCTTTGATAAAAAAGCTAATGGAATTCAGAAAAAATGTTAGCTTTATGAGGAACTTGCATGTATAAGGAAAGGAGAGACCTTTTAGACCTGCACATATCGGGGGCTGAAGTGACGTGTTCTTTACTGCACAGGAACAAAACGCCTCTGTAAATTATTCTTTTTTTATATTGTGCTATAACTCCACAGCAACACTTTTCAGGCTAAATGTAAAAGACAGGCATTTTTGTTTGTACTTGAACAGAGTAACAGACATTCCTGTGGACTGTTCAACTGTTCTTACCACAAATGGAATGAAAAAATCTAAAATAGATTTATAGAGTAGAGCTATGTTGTTGTAGTGTTTGCATTAAGGACTACAGAAAAAAAGAATAAATACATTGTGTGGTTTTTTGTCGAACACCAAATGATCGATAACTATGTGCTTAACAAAATCCCATTACTATCTAAGTACCATTTCATTATGGAAAGGCATGTGAATTATGTCGCACTGAAGCAAAAGGATGCAATATTTATACATTTGACAAATTAGGATAAATTTCCTTATGGCTTCAGTGAAACAAGGTATGATCAAAAGAATGAAGGTGAGTTTCATCTGTCCTAACACTGGAATTTTTTAGATGTAGAATTCCTCATTTGAGATAGTAATTTAAACCTTTTTATAGTCAAAAATAAAGAAACAGAGAAATAGGTTACTCTAAGGCATGGTTTATCTGCCCTAGTTTAGTCAACTACTTTTGAATGAGATGAACTGCACCCTAGGAGTGCCTGTTCCTCTTCATTAACTGTAAGAGGAGGCTACATATCAAGATCACACACAGTCTCCATACAGTAGGTGTTTAAATTTAAGTGAGATGAATTCTACCCTCGGGTATACTAGAAGTAAGAGCTTACTCTGGGAGCATTCTTCTGAATATAAAGAGACACTTAATTTGTCTCCACCTTGATTTGGACATGTGGAAGCATGAATATCATTCCCCTGCTCCCTTAATTCTCATTTTAGCTGTAGTGAATAGAAAGAGGACTGGAAAATTGCATGATTCTCTGTATCACATGCCTGGAAACTGAGTGGGTAAAAGTTATGGAAAAGGTAAGAAACCCCCTGCATCTTAGCGTTCAGAGCAGAATGAAGCAGGTCCAAAAAAGCTATTGAAACACCTGCTGATTTGCCCCTCTGAAAAAAAGGACACTGGAACAGGGAAAGTGACTGTGCAGCTGCCACAGTCTTACTGAATTTACGGCCATATTAAGATGCCTTCAACCTGAGAAAGGGAGAAACAATCTGATCCCTATTCAGGCACAAAAGTGCAGTGCTGCCTCACATATTCTATATATCAGAACTGCCAGGATGAAGTAAATGTTGCAGGAAAGTATTTTTTTAATGGTCACTAACTTTTATGGACCACTGGGAGTGAATAATATATTGTATAGTGTATTGACACCAGTTATCCTGTGCGATGCAATGTATTCCCATTAGAAAGCGATTTGAAATCAGATGAATCCAAACCTAGCAAACGACCAACCCAAAGTGAGGGGGAGCCAAAACCCACAACCAACAAAGCCTTTACCTCTCTTGACTCAGCCTTGCCAAGACTGATCTAGCTTCTCTCTACAGTGAAGCATCTTCCATTAGTCAGTCTTAAAGTAATATCTTGCATGGTAAATAGATCTATTTTGTCATCTTTAATTTAAATGTAGATTTGTGTAAATTTCAGCCTCCAGATCAAAATCCAATCCAATATCTACCTTCTGGCATAATCAAGGGACTAATTGCAACTGATCCAAAAACTTGTCTAAGAATATGAATGCCTATCTGTATTATAGAATAAATATCCAGTTTCAATCCAGTGCTGGGTTCCCATGTCTGTTTTTTAAATTTAATGGTTTAAAATTGATACAGATTGTACTCTGAATTAAATTAAAAAGGATCCCTCTCTGCTCCTCTTACTTAGCTCTGTTTCCCTCTCAATGTGCAATAATGAGGGAACTGATAAGTTTTTTGCTGTAGGCGTTGGAACTTGTTGCTTTATTTAGAAGCAGTCTGCACACTATTACTTTAAATAAATACATGTTGAATTTAAAAGCAAACATAGTGGGCTTTTGACAACACATCAGTATTTCTTTTTTTCATATTTTTTTTTTCAGAGACTCCCTCTCTTTACTTCTTCCCCATCACCAAAACCTTAATTGATGCCAGTCAGAATATGCAACATTACAAAAATTAGAATTTAAGCCAAGCTTTTGCAAATGTTTTCTGACACCATGAGAAAATTAAATGCAATCAAAGGTAAAAATAGATGTTGGATTCTAGGCACTGGACTAGAGGCAGATAGTTGCACTACCGAGGTGACACTAAAGGTCCCTGTGGGAAGGTGCTCAGCAAAGAGCAATAAAGCAGCCTTTGTAAGCTAATTCCCAGAGCAGCAGTAGCCTGACACTGCCCAACAGCAAAGGCAAAGAAGGGGATAAAAATGAGTGTAGGAGACTCAGTATATTATTTCTATGCCATAGAAACAGAAAGACATTTTAATAGAATTTATAAGTGAAATCATGACAATAATAATTTTTATGTTTTTTCTTCTCCTGTTTTTAGACTTGTTTTAAGGGAAGCAGTAATAGAAGCCACACATCATGTGAAAACTGGAATTAAAGGGGCATGGTGATTTTGCAGTGCCGTTCCTAGTGATATTTGTTGTCATGTACTTGAAGACACACAACAGAGTAGAGGTGACTTATTCTGTGTGGGTGTCTACCTCTTATCTAAGTACTAGATTTTTCTGTTTTGGCCCATCTCATTTGTGCATGCAAAATGTTTTGATCTATATTCTCTTAATGCAGCACTCTTTTAGTCAATTACAATTAAATGTTTCTCACTAGATTTTTTTTTCAATAAGAGTTAATCATTTTCATGGAAGATTTAATTATCCATCTTCCTTCCAGAAGAATAAATCTATTTTCTTGACGTTTAGCTAAATTAAGGCATTGTAGTTTAAAGAAAAAACAAAAAGAAAAGAAAAGTGTAATACAATTTGCATACTGATCTGAGAATGAATGCAGAGCAACCTTTGTTAAGGATGGAATGATCTGTTTTAAAAATTAATTAAGGGCAGATTGTGAACCCCTTCTCTTGAGTGTCATATACACTAGGACTGAATGTGTTCCAGTGTACATGAAGAACTCCTGATTTGTAAAAAAATTTATAAACCCAACAGGAGTTTAAAGGAAAGAAATCTTTGAAACATTGAGTCCAAGCTTTGCTATCTTGAACAGACATCTTCTTTTATATACCACCCAGATAAAATGCTAATTATTATTTTTATATATATTATTTTTAATTTTACTTATAGTGGAAGGCTAGTCTGGAGCCTCACTACTCTGATAGTTAGAGTTGTATCATTTTCCAGATTCATATACTCAGATTGATTTCATGGTGACATTGTCTTTTGTAGTGGGAAAAAAAAAAGAAGAAAAGGAAAAAAAAAGAAGAAAAGGAAAAAAAAAGTTTTCCCTGTGTCTGTTCCCTTCCTTTGAAGTGTTTATACAACAGTCCCCTTGAAGAGTTCATATTAGCTTTCAGCCTACCTTGTTTAACCTCATTTTTTTGCATGAAAGATTCTCCATTCCCCAATCAATCTGGTAGCCCTCTCGTTATACTTCTTCAAGTTTCAATTAAATAGGAAGCTCAACTAAATAGCAATATTTTTCACCTTCTAGTAAACATTTTTTTTTGTACAATTTTAGAATAGGAATTGGATATAAGATAGATCTTTCAGTGTACTTTGAGGGTGTTGCTGTTCAGCAAAGTATGAATTATACTGTTGTTTGTATAGTGAGTGTACAGCTTTCAGCTTAGGGATAATTTGTGCAATTATTACCAACTTGAAAGCAATAAAGTAATTCTAGTCTGTTAAGTTCAGATGAATATATCTTTATATAAAGTTATAAAAAGAGAAGCTTGGAAAGCTGTTTTGTTTTAGAATTAGTTCTGTGCTGTCAGTTTCCTATAAATATAAGGGTTACCAGATCCTTCAAGAACTGTTGTCAAACTGTTTAAATGTTTCCAATTTACATTTATCTAACACTGTAAGGATTTGTATGTACATACAATTTAGAATTAAGTTTGGAGAAGGATCATAATTTGAAAATTAATGTAAATAACAGAAAAGGAAATACCATAATATGCCTATATGAATTAAAACTTAATAGCAAAACATAAAAGAAAGGTAAGGGATGGCAGGTATTCCTTTTTTATATCAATGTGTCAAAAGAAAAATATGAAGAATTATGGTTGGTTAGCCATTGTCAACAGCCGAACTCCCACCCAGCTGCTCCCTCAGTCCACCTCCTCAGCAAGACAGAGGCATGAAAGAGGATGAGAAAGCTCATGGGTCAAGACAGAGACACTTTGGCATGGGGTCCTCCACAGGCTCCAGGAGAATCTCTGCTCTAGCACTTGAAGCATATCTTCTCCCTCTTTCTTCTCTCACCATGGTGCTCACAGGGCTGCTTCTCTCACATTTTTTTTCTTACTCCTCACTGCCAAGCAGCATTTTGCCGTCTCTTAAATACATTTTACCTAAGGCACCACCATCTTGACTGAGGAGCTCAACCGTGTCCTGTGATGGGTCCATTAGAGGCAGTTGAAACAGGCTGTGCCTGTGCAGGCACACCTGGGCACCTGCACCTGCACCAATAATTCATGCTAGATTTTTTTTTTTATAGGAATCCAGTTTCTAGCACCAAATATAGCTATCAATAAAGAAGAGCTCCTTTTCAGAAGTAAAAGATGGTATACCTAAAAAAGGCTTAAAATACTTGATTCCAGATAGAAATTCCTGAAAAATTCAAGTAATCCCAATTGTTTTTCACCAAATGATTGATATTCAACAACATTTTGAAGTTCTATTGTAAGTTTGTCCTTCCAGCATTGCTCCTTCAGTTGTAAGGATACAAAAAATTATTTAGCCATGGAGAGAGCTTCATTATTTCTCAACTGAATCACTTCCCCTGACTGTTCTGATGCATGATTCTCCCCAACCATTTCACTAGTTGATCAAGTGGCTCTTCTCTGGAAATGAGTGATGAGCAGTAGAAGGAAAAGGCTGCTTTAAAGTTTTAAATTTGCCAGGGAGACAAAGACTGGTCATCTCCCTTTGCACATCTGGTGAATGTCATAACCATCATGTTCAGCAGTCTTCTGTTGATTATAAAGTAAATTAATAAGAAATGTGGGGTACCTTTATCCACTTTGCATTTGGTCTGGCTAATGTCTGCCAAAAAGGGGAGCATACTAACAAACTTTTTGCATGAACGAGTACTGATTTCTGGGGATTGGAAGTTAGGCATAGAAAAGGTTAAACACACATTTGAAGAGAGTGGGACTAAATAAAGATACACATTGGACAAAACTAATGCCAACTTTCCTCTTGAGATTGCATAGTCAGATGTATCAGAATTACAGAATGAAATGAGGAGCTAGCGACAGGAGATCTGACTCAGGAGCAAAAGGAGCAGATCTTAGGTTTTGGACATAGATTTATTATATAGATATTTATACAAGATATGAGTTACTTGAGTTATTTGCATTAAAAAGGGTTTCCTTATTTCTCTATCATCACTTCTGGTTTTTAACTGTGATACCTCAATAAGGTATCATATCTGCGATATGAAAAGTGGTATTCTTCATGTTTAGTGTTTTATATATTTCTTTTGAATTTGAAAAGCATCAGGTTGCTCTAAATGACAGTAATTTCAATTGCTTTTTGTATGTTTTATACCACATGTTTAAATTACCCTGGACAATGAAATGCTGATCCTGCACAATAACCAGAATCCATACACTATTCAAGTGGTAGTTACTCCCTCTTATACTCACTTAAAACAATAATTTTCACTCAGAGCTTTTCCGAGTGTATTTGTTGATGTTACTTGAAATAACTAAAATGCTTTTCATTTTCTTAACGTTTTAGTTTATAATTCCCCAGTTTGGGGATTTTCAGATACTGATCCGGTTAAAATGCTCCAGAATTCTGTGTGTATACTCATGATCACATATCACGATGATTGTTCAAAATAAATCCTTATTTAAGATTTTATTAATTATGAAAGTACTGTTTTATTTCAGTAGAAATTTTTTAAGGACTTGGGCAATGTCTAGTATGAAAGAAGGATTCTTCTTTTTGAATGAACTACTGCTAGTTTTTGCTGGGTTGTCTCTGCGTACAGATGAGGTGATATGCTTCACAAACAAGGACGCATGTTCTGGGAGCCTTTTATTCATATTTTATTCTAATTTTGTTCTGGTTCAACTTTATTGACTTCTATAACACATATCAGGCATTAGTGGAAAGCACAATCTTATGGTGATGGAAAAAAATACGGAGAACAATTGTGGATGGCTGTTTCCTCAGAATCAGTCTTTGGAGGAGGAGGGGATGTATTTTGTCACATGAACTTACATACCTACAATGGCTGCACACTTTATATGTCAGTATCGTCACTGAAACTAAATCATGTCACTGTGTTTTAACAGTTCTTTTATTCCCATACAGATCAATGTGCATTCAGAACTAGATTTAAACTGTGTATATTCTTAGTTTCAGTTCTATCCAGCAATGAGCTTAATAGAGCTGTTTAATAATGAGAAAATTGTATGGAGGATTTTGAAATTTTTATAGAATCTTTTGTTAGATTTAATTAATTTCTATTAACATGATTTTTGAATGTTTCTCAAACCTTCCTTTATGCAATTCCCATATTATGTGTTTTCACTTCTCCCTTTTTCTTCTTCCAATTTTGGTTAATAATAGCGAAAAGAAGGAAAGCAGGGAAATGAAAAAAAAAAGAAAAGGAAAAAATAATAACTTATTTTCTCCATTTTTTTGACAAAAAAATGAATTTTTTCAAAATGAATTTTCAGATGGGGAGACAAACATATTTTTGAATACTAGAAATTAGAGAATTTAATGTTCATAAGTATGTTGTCCACAAAATATGTTTTACCTGAAGTAAGCATCAAACTGAGTCATATTAGACTCCAAAGACTGTGTTCATCAGTTACACTAGCTAGACGTTTTTTCCAAATAGGTTGTCAACAATAATATTGCATGATATTTCATGAAAGATTCAGATCCTGATTCTCAAAAAGATTATAGCATTCAACATTGAAAAGTCTGAATATAGAGACAGATTTGGAAAGGAGCTCAGCTCTCTACCTATTAAAGGAGCCATTGGGAAAGAATTCTACAAATTCTGTTCTCAACGCCGATACTAAAAATACATACAAAAAGGGAAAAAAAAAAAAAAGGACCTTGGAAAACCCACCAAACTACCTGCAATTGTAACTGCAAAATATTTTTGAAAATGTAGTCCCTTCTTGTAGAATGGAATTACAGCATAACAGATAAATGTTTTTCTAACTACATCAGGGAGCGGTTCTTTTAGGCTGTAGAATATGTTGTTTGATCAATTTGTTCTTGGATGCATGAGCTATAAATGTAACCATTGATGTTCTCACTATCAGTGTGAAGGGCTTAATAATACACCACTTTAAGAGCCTCCAAGTTGTTGTACAGCAGCTGGAGACTTGTCTGTGAAACTAGAAACTAGGGTGATCTTAAGATGTACCATAACCCCTTTATAATGATACTTGGGAAAATTTTGATCCAAGTGGCAGAATTTATAGTCTTTCAGTGTCATGTTGTAACAGGGAGTGTAAACAGTCTGTACACCTAGGTACTGAAATCCCGCCAAAATGCATTTTAAATTTTGCTACAGCAAGCTTGAAGAAAGATGAAGTAATTACAAATACTCGTTGTGTCTGATGTCAGATGAAGAACAGCAATAAAATGTATGGTTTTATCTTTGAGAATGAGTACACTACATGTCACAAAGGGGAAGAGTTTTATAACTTGAGGTAACTGGTCAGTCAAGTAAGGAGACAACACCTGGTCTAACAAAGAGACATTCACCTTTCTAAGAGAGTGAGGAAGTGATTCAGTATGCATTTTAATTAAGAAAAACAGATGGACTGTCTCTAAGAAAAGTAAGAAGTAAACTTGCTTTGGAGAAAAGTGTTAAATGCATACAGATACCTGGAAGGACTTTGAAGAGGAGAATTACTCCCTCAGGCTGATGTTCTCTCTGAAGTGTAAGGTATATAAAAAAGATATTTAGGAAAGGTTTGTTTCAGAAAAGGTTACCAAAAATCAGTTGGATGAAGGAAGAATTTCCTATTTCATCTTAGTCTAGTACATTGACTGTGTTTTTCCTTCACTTCACCTATGCCTCTGTTTTGATACTGTGATGTGCAGCAAAACATCACAGTGGGATTTTTAGTCTATAAATACCTTTATTTATGTTAGTTATTTATTTACTTCATCCTGGTCTCAGTTAATAGTTACTAGGTTCCTTACAAAATATGTTGTCAAAGTATAATATTCCCTGTTGCAAGATGCTAAAAGTTTTCATGTATTTTGAGAGAAACTGTATGAGTTCATGAGAAAATCCATTGAGGATTACTGAAAACATGAAATCAGTTATTTGGCTCAAGGAATTCTTGTGGTGCAAATACTTGAAGGCCAGGAAAACATGTTGTGGAAGTATTATATATGATTGTTTGATATGATTCTCTGTACTCATACCTACTCATCTGCTTTTGATTACATTCACAGACATGACAGTAGGTTTTACATTCCCAACTAAGGAACTCTTTTAGTCTTTTTTTGGGTGGTAACCAATAATAACTAAGTGCTCCTTACCCAAGGGTTTGACAACTAAACAAACAGGGCAGTGGAAGCCCTTACAGTTTTCCAGCTCCCTAGGCCATATCTCAGGTACTCAAAGAGTAACAGCATGTGAAGCCTTAGAAGCTGCACAGTCGAGGTAGAGAGTTGAAACTCAAGGCAGCAAATAAATGTTTTCTAGTAATCAGTGTAATCAGAAAGGCATATTGTTGTGCAGCAAGGTATTCAGGAGCACTTCCGAAGCTTCAGAATCACCAGTCCTGTGAAGCAGCTGTTTTTTCACCAGATGCACTCTCAGCTGTATGCTCAGTAGTGAAGCTTCACAACTAGAAGATATTCTCTGCTTATGAAAAATGCTCATATCTGTAGAAACAGGATTGTGGCTGCACAAAAGGTTTGAAAGCTTCAGTCATATACAAGGTTTATATAACATTAAACCCCCTAAAACCTTGATGTCTCTAATAGCTAAGCCTGACAGGCACAAGTGGCTTGAGGAAAAGCTCTCGTAACCAAATTCTTTCATATGAGCAATTCAATTTCCCCCTCCTAGCTCCAGGGCAATTTCCTTAACCAAGACTTTCATCAGACCTTTGGTTTTATGTGGGCACAGGAGTCCAACTAAGTGGAGTTTCTTGCAGAATGGAGACATGAAACTTCACTTATCTCAGGAGAACGGCACTTACATCATAGAAGAATGAAGTGTGCAGCAATCATGTAGCAGATTTGACTCAAAAGCTAACAGCTGAATGATCCTCAGAAGTATATACTTTGAAAAACTTGTTCAACTGGCATACTTAAGACAAAGGTCTATAGTTTTGTGTTCAAATCATTAAGATAGCAAGAATAAGAACAAAATACAGTGCCAGAGAAAATAATGTTCAAATGCTCATTTACATCACCCATACCCTCAAGCCCCAAAACTCTGAATCAGGAATGTAGCTCAAATTTTAATATTTTTGTAATAGTTAATGTCTTCTACTATTGTCTGAATCTATCAGAATATCATAAACATTACAGCTATAATCAAGCATTATTTGTTATTTTTTATACCAGAAAGTACTTGCTTATCACAGTAAAGTTTTTCTTACTTCTTCTGAGGTCAATGTTAGTATTACAAATGGGAAGCTTAGGTTAGACCTGTAGTTCCTTTTGTTCCTGTTCCTGGTTTTAAAATACAAGAAGAGGAAAATTTGGTATACTAAAGAACAGAATGGATATGGAAGAAAAACCAAGTTGATTAATTTGGTAGTTTTGTATAAAAAACCCACACAGTTATCAAATAGACTAAACACAATGTACAGTTTATATAGAAAATACGTTGCAATAAGTAATAAACAGTTTAAATGTCCACATACTAATGAAATAGTTTCAAATCGAGCTCATGTTTGGGGGAGTGAATATGACCATATAAACCAGGAAGGTAAATAAAAACTTTTGGTATAACAGGCAAGGTATTCTTACATGATTCAGATGTTGATGGTTATGTAGCTCAAGTACCCTGCACTATGGCAAGACTTTTCATGTATGACTCTTGAAGTTTTGGTCACCTGTCTTGAAGAACCATGAAAATGTATTGGAACAGATGCAGGTTAAGATGATTAGGGAATATACAACTTTTCATGCAAAGAAGAGGTGAAAACCTAAGTCTGAGAGGACAGTTGATATTAAACCCACCAGAGGTAAACAGCAGAAAGAAAGAGAACTATTTGATCTAAAGGCCAATGTTATCACAAAAGCCTATGTCTACAAACTATCTGAAAACTAGAAAAAAAAATCCTGGAATAGCCTTTCAGTAGGAGTAACAGGTAAAACATCCAAATGATTTTAAAATGGAGTCTGAAAGATATCATTTGGCATGACTGCTTGCACTAACAGAGCATTAAATCTACTGACAATCTTCATTGCTGAGTTTGGTGGACACATAAACCTGAAGCCACTGGAGTTTCACACTGTCCAGCAAGACCATGTAAGGCTAGATCATTAAACATCATATCTCATGGGTACAGAAACGTGAATGAAGGAAAATGAAAAAGTGAAAGGCAGCAGCTGTCAACTCTCAGATTCCTTCAGCAGTGAGACAGAGGTTGTATATTGTGGTTAAATCATATAAGAATATAATTTACAGGCTATGCTGACAATGTCTGGTTAGGTCTTGGACCAAAGCTAAACTGAGCTCTCCAAGTTGTGAAAAAATAAGAGTAATATTTTTTAGGTCCTAATCTGTACTGTTTTGTAGATTCTCAAAAGAAGCTTTATTGAAGTTGTGAATGAGTAAAAAAAAAATTCAGAAAAGGCAAAACTGCTGCTGAAAGTATCTCATAATGATGGACATGAGAAATTTCCCACATAATTGTTCAAACTCACCGCCCATTCATGCTCTTTTACACCCAAAATAGTTACACTGTTTTTACTCCAGATGTACATCTATATAAGTGAAGTTCAGAACAAACTCCATTGTCATTTCCTCTGTTAACTCTCTGAAATTTTTCCACAGATATTTCCCCCCCCCGCCTTCTGTATGACTTTCCTACTATGCCTGCCTAAAAGGCAGCCATTTGTGTCGTTCTTCCATCTTCTGTTTCTATTTGCACCTCAGTTTCTGCTATTTCTGATGCTGCCTCCTGATGCATAACTTCGCACAATTTTGTTAGTAGTAAGGGACAGAGAAGCTTGCAATTTACTTCCCTCAGCACGTACACAAATGAACTCTCCTTATATTTATCCTGTCACTGTCCCATAGCTCACACATTGCTCTCTAAAATATCAACATGCCTCTCTCCAACAGAAAAAGAAAAGAATTTATGTATTAATTATACCTTGTCTAGTAAAAATGAAACAGGCACCTGTAATTATGCAGAGGCACCACACACTTGCACATTGCTAAATCAGTGATGAATGGAAAAGAAAGCTCATGAAAATGAATTTGCACTACATATTAATTAAGTGAGGCTGAAACATGTGATATTCCTTAGCATGTATGAAGAAACCTTTATGAATTATTTTATTACTCATATTATTGTTGCGTGCTTTTACCTGTGCCTTCTGCATACCCAGTTTCCAAGAATTAGAGGTTAAGTGGATTTGGTATTTGAACAATGAGCCAAACTTTCTATATCTTTCTGTCTGTGGATTTCTTTACAGCAAACTCAGGCTCTCTACAAAATTTGAGTACCTTAGAATGAGACATACAAAATGCAACATAAAGAAGTACAAACCACCTAATGTCAGAAAGATGGAGTGCTGATAAAAATGCAGTTTAGCCTATGACTCTATAAAGCTATTAGGGGTTCTACTGGGTTCATAGCCTTGAATATCACCCTAAGATTAGGCACTTAAAACAGTTTATCTTCTAGACAGTGACAGAAAAAGGAAGTAGTACCTCCCTCTGCTCTCATAGCCTAGTAGATAGAAGTTTCAGCAATTATATTGGATATTCATATTGCAGTTCTTCCTTTGTTTGAAGATACTTAAGCCATATCTCCAAAAGAAAATCCTAATAGATATAATATTTAGAGAGGAATGTGAACTCATTCTTTCTTTAGTTAACACTGTTCTACTTTGAACAGACAAACGGTATGGTGAAAAAAAAAACCAAAAAACTGTTCTACAGTCCAGTATTAAGAGCATTTTCTTTATGGACCTTATAGAAAATATGTTTTAAAAACCAAATAAATAGAGGAAAAACTTCTATTTTGTCTTTCTTGACCTAAATGAGTGTTGTGGACACTGCAAAAGGAAAATAATGCTACTTGTCCTAGTTACAGTTTACATAAACCCTATTGTGAATGTTTGTACCTGGATCAGGTCATGGACAAGTACTAAAACAAGTAATTTGTGAGTCTCTGTGCAATAAGCATGACATGGCCATCTGGAACTGAGTTTACAAAAGTTTTGAAAGAACCAAATATTGATGAACTCAGACTTTAGCTCTCAAATAATTTTGAAATGATGGGCGCTGGAGGACAGCATACTCAGGCCATAGGTAGCGTAGGATAGAAGCTATTTGCATACCAGGGAGGTTTTACTTCAGAAATTAGAAAGAAATTAAGCACCTTGAGAAGTAACCCCCTTACCCAACACTGTATCTACAAAAATGAGTATCCCTAACTACATAATTTCTGAGGAACTTCACACTTCCTTCCGTTCACGCTTCCCTTCTGAACTTACTTTGTGACCAAGTTTCCCTCAGAGGCCATCTACTTCTGCAATTGGGTGGTGTGGTGATTCTCTTAAGGGGGAATGGCTCTGGACTTTCCCTGTGCCACACATCAGTAACCTGTGGAAGAGTGACTGGAACTGTTTACTTGTTAGTTTGGTACATCCCAAGTATAATCTAAGACAGAAAATGTAGCATTACCCCTTGAGTCAGTCCCAGTGTTTCATGAAAGGCCAACAGTGAGAGGCCACTGTTTTGTGTAGACACAGGCTCCTACTTCTGTAGTGATGTGGTATTTTTTGCTTCACCCTTCTCTCAGTCTCTTCACATCAACTTTATTAAATGATCTTTCTTCTTTTCCACAAAGTCCCTATCTTCTACTTCTACTGGGTTTTTTTTTTTGTTTTGTTTTGTTTTTTAATCCATGTATTCATTCCATACTAGGAAAACAAAAAAAAAACCAAAACCCAACCAACACTGTATTTTTGCCATTGTCACATTCTTTATTTTTCCTAAGTTATATTTTCTTCTCTCTCTCTGTGTTCAGACTAGATGCTCTTCAGAATGCAAGACAGCAAAGAATGTGCTTTTATTTTTATTGGCTACTGAATTATTTCAGTACGTAATACCATAGCTACTACTTCTACTATGTAAGTACTCAGTCCTTTTCTACAAAATGCATTTGCTCATTTTTTAAAGAATGTGCCAAGCTGAGCACTTGTCATATAGTATCAGCTAATAAAATATGTGATGTTTGATACCTGAAATTACAGTTTTTGTGTAGGAACAGATAGAAAAGCAGCTTTAAGCAAAAGCAGAAATCAAGTATAGCAAAAGGAAGGTCTAATAAATGGCAGGAAACTGACCCCACTCTATTTTGCAAGTACTGAGATGATACCCCTTATAGTTGTATTAATAAATTAAACAAGTTTGGTGATCATGAGGTCATTGATGTGGAGAATATAGATCACAAATATGACCATAACTATGGCATCAGAAAACAAAAGGTAGTAAGAATCAGCAAGATTTGATTAAAGAAGTGGCATTGAATTGTTATAGCACAATTGCTAGTTAAAAACTCACAATGATGAGAAAGCAACTCTGCAATACATCTGCACAATTATGGTGTAAGTACTGAATTTCAAATTTTAAGCAGAAGATCTGAAAAAATAATAGATTGTTTCTTGTAATTTATATTCAAATATTATGCTGTTCAGCCTTTTGATTCTCCTCACAAATAAGCTGGTGAAATTTGCTGAGAAAATTTCCCTGGAAGCTAGCAAAGTTGTCAAGTAAAGTCATCAGTAAAAGAGAAAGAAGAATTAGAATCTCATGTTTTGTGCAATTACATGAACATTTTGTAAGTATAACCTCCTGTAACTGTTAAAAATGTAAAAGATTGTTTTCAGTCTTTTTCCCTGGAGACATATTGTTCATAGAGAAGATTGGTAGGAGCCACTGTCTTACTAATGTCCTAGTCTATATTAAAATGTAATGGATTAAAGACCTAAATGGCTTTTTGCCGACACTGCTTAATAAAAAAGAGTCGAAGACCAACCTCTCTCCTTGAGGCCAAGTAGTTATCAACTAGTTTATATCCATACTTGTCTAGCTAGTTGCTAGACCTTCAGAGAGAGAGGAGAATGCTGCAAAAAATTCACAATGTTGCCATGAAATAAGATAACAAAAAGCAGTGTATATGGTGAGATGTCAAGTGTTTGAGTTTTCTCCCCAGTTTTCTCCTGTCAGTTCTGCAGAGGTATATCCCTAAGCAGTACAGCTTCTTAAGTCACTTGGTGACACCTGGCATGAGGAGCAGAGATAGATAGTCCCCAGTTCTCTTTTATTTAGCAGTTTCAGACACCATCAATTCTGCCTCTGGTTGACTGAGCAGACATAGCCAAAGATTCCTTATTTTCTGCTTGCCTTCCAGGTTCTGTGGATAAGAGTTTTTAGTAGTCAATGTTTAAAGGCATAGTCAGCTAACTCCAAGTAATTTCAAATTAAGGCTCTGATTCCTGTTAAAACATAATTTTTGGTGAACTGGACATTCAGACACACAGCTGACATAGGCATCTACCTTTTTTGAGCATAAAAAGGTTAGGACTGAGACATACCTATAAATCACTGAAGAGTAAAAAATTGCTGTATTGAAGATCCATCAGACATCTCTTAGGGGTCTACAGATGAGTTGGCCACCCTATCAATATAGTCCAATGACAAAAACAAGAACTTCTAAGACATAGGCCTCAGTACAGACACTTCTGTTGATAAGATGAATGGTACCTTACAGTACTTATTGACACTATTGTGACTAGCTCACATGCAAACGTCTACAATTTTGATATCTGATATGGGGCAATGAATCCCAGCACATTAGTCAACTAGTCTGAGGTAACCTTCTATTCATATGGTGTTAGCTTTTGTCAAAGCTGACATAGTTGATAGAGATCATTAAAATTTCTTTGAGGGAATTGTGCTGAAAATCTAATAGTGCAGTGAATTCTACCAAACTGTAAGGAGTGAGATTCTGTTCCAGATGGTAGAAACCTAGAATTAGGTGTCAAACTCTTATTTATTCAAGTAACTGAGATATCCAATTATATCACTCTTCTGGAGTCGCAGACAGGCAGACATTGAGACCCTATGGCATCTCAAACAGCATTAGACATTTTTGTGAGGCAAGTGAATTAAGCCTCATTGATCAGGTATTTGTTGATTATTATAAAGTTCAGGCACCAAACTCTGTATAGGTATTTAAATGTTCCTATGGCCTTTAACTGAACCTGACACAACGTATTGGGCCTTGAAAAAAAGTTAAGCCCTAAATACTTTTGAAGATCCTGCTGCTAAATAACTTTAAAAATATGTTTCTGAATAATACTGTCAGATTCTCGAAAGTTCTCACCTCCACTGAGGGATTTAAATAATTAGCTATTTTTTCAGAAAAAAAGCTCATCTAGCACAGTGACTGCATTTGTAGAAGTGTTAAATTGTAAACATCTCACTTGAGAACAATGGTTACAGAGTATTTTGTAAGACTTGACCTAGAATAATGGTAATTTGCACACAATATTGAATAATCATTCAGTTACTAGTCTGACAATGTATTTTAAATTTTTGTGTATGTGTGTATATAAATGTACATGTCCTTTTATCTATTTATATAGGATTTAATGTCTTGGAAACCTTTCTTATGCATTGTGCCTTTACTGGAGAAAAGGAGATTTAGGACTTTCCTTGGTTTGATCTGAAATGAAACTTCTACAACCTCAGTTAAAATTTTCCAGAATAGTTTCAGTAAATTCCCTTGAGACATCATACCCCTTTTATTATGCTGAACTGTACTTCAAGGCCAAGTCAGGATTCTATTGAAATGGTTATAAATGGCTAATTTGTTTAATTCAAACTTTTTTTTTTTCAGTCTGACATAAGACTATTGCATTGGCTGTTCTGTTTCAGATTGTTTCACTTTTAGTTTTTGTGCTCACAAAGAACAAAAATAATGCACATCATACAATCAAATCATTACCTTGCAATGGGAGAAAAAATAAATAAAAGGAAAAGAAGAAGGAAAAAAAGAATGGAATTGTGCAGATCAATATTTGGGGAAGTTTCTTTTTTCTGGAATAATTTGCTTCCATGAGTATTATGATAGTAAAAACAGAAATTACAGAACAAGATTTACATGCGACATTAAAAACATATAGAAATGTTGGAATTCAAATTGGAAGCCAAAAAGAGTACAACTCCAAGTTTTGCATTGACATGTACATGCATGCAACTGTATGCCCATATTACATTATTCTCATACATGCACCCTCTTGTTTTACATATATTTCTTTTGTTAGAAAATTAAGAACAAGACATTTAACAGACTACACTCACAACAGCAATGCAAATGCAGTATTCCTCCTACAACAGTATTCATAAAAGCTAAAAAAAAATTGTTCTATGGGCATGGAACTAATGAGGTCTGAGTTATTTTTTCAGATTTGTGTCCTCCAGTTAACTGCAAGCATTGAGTGATGCTCTTCTATTCAGTGGATGAGGCATTTATAAAATAGGCTCTTTGTTCTTTAATATAAAGCTGAAGAAATCATGGAATTTCTTTACCCCACTGCATATTTTCACAAAACTTCAGGAAACTTCATTATCTTTATGCCCTTTTCTCTTTATCGGTTCCGATCTGCCAGAGTGTTCAAAAATGTTTTTCACAGATGACATAGAGAGGAGAGAGAGACAGACAGACAGACATATGTAAACATACCAAGACAGATCATTAACTTATTTTCTCAGAAAATGAGGGTAAAAACTGTTCATCATATACATATCACTGTATATAGTACCTTTGTTGATAAAATATGAACATATGTCATTCAGAATACTTTCAATGTACTGTGATTGGTAGGTGACATAACACTGACACTGAGTGCTTTCAAATTATCTTTCATATTTAGGCCTTCGATACCTACTTGATGGACAGTGCTGTATTAAACAGTTTTTCAAAACAAAATTAGACTAAAAAATAGCAGTTTTCTGTCAATGTGTACTTCTGGAAATGACAGCTCCAATCTTTCAGTGCCTGCAGATAATGGATGTTCAAAGATTCTTTCATCATAAGTAACCTCTAGAGCTCTGGATTCTAAGCAGGGAAAGACTTCAAAATAAAGAATGGTCCTCTAAGCCAAAAAAAGTAATGAAAATAGTGCCCATTAGGTCAATTAGGTAAAAAAACCAAAACAAAACAAAACAAAGAATAATAAAAAAAAAAGCTCTCTTTTCTTTTTGCCATTTGTTTTATTTAAGTATAGTCTGAACTGGTTAATCTTAGCTTTGCCTTTCAAATAAATTGATTACATCAATGAATAGGGTTTAATTTGAGTCTTAATTCTTCTAATATAATTTCCAGTTTTTTAGCAATACAGTTTTACACCACTTACAGATTTGTACATTTAGCCATAGATTAATGGAACAATTTAATAAATATATAAAATATATCAAATATTTTGAAGTAGCTTATTATGAATTTTCCAAAAATCACTTTGATTCTTATTCTTGGGTCATACTATTCCAAGGATGTAATGTAAAAATGGCAGTTTCTGCAAAATCCCAAAATTTCAATATTTATTCATTAATGATTTTTTCCTGAAAATTCATATGTTCAGTCACTGACATTCTCTAGTATATGGTCTAACAAATGTCATTTCTATATCAAGAGAGAGAAATAGTACCTTGTGATTTATAAACAGTGACTAATTATCATTCAAAGAAAACACTAACAAATAACAATTTGTGAATAATTGATGTGAACACAGAACCAGGATCTCTTACATGATATTTGTTCACAACATATCAAAAAGGCTTAAGATTTTTTGCAAAATTCAGTTTATGAACCTTTCTTGTTTTTACAATATTACTTAATTGCAATCGGACCAACATTTCTGGGAAATTGTTTGTGATTTATGTTAAAATGCTGACAGCAGAATTTAGACTCACGTGAGACAGATGTATGGGCCTGAGAGCAGTGATACAGCATGTTTTTATCCTATTTGGTCAAATCATCTCATAATGGCATCTCATCTGAAGGTTTCAGGAGAATCAAAAAAGCGAGGGACCTCTTGAGACATTATTCCTGACATTTCCTTTGTGATCATCCTGATTTAAAAAGGTTACCTCTCTGTCCTTGAGATTATGCCAGAACCTTCCAGGAAAGATCCCTGGTCCTTTGCTGTGCTTGGTGTCAGGCATGAGATGCCATTGTAAGGGAAAACAGAGTGGAAGTTTTCCAGCTGTGTGTATTCAGGAGAAAACTACAGAAGGTATTGCATATCTCTGATCTTCCTCCTAGGAGCTGGATGGCCAGAGATTCACGCTGAAGGGTATTGACCAGGTACGCCATATGGATATGTGCAACTCCCTTCAGACTTGGTCTGAAGTCCTGAGGAGAGGGACTTGGGGGTGCTGGTGGACGAGAAGCTCAACATGAGCCAGCAATGTGCACTTGCAGCCCAGAAAGCCAACCGTATCTTGGGCTGCATCAAAAGAAGTATGGCCAGCAGTTCGAGGGAGGTGATTCTGCTGCTCTACTCCACTCTGGTGAGATCCCCACCTGGAGTACCGCATGCAGCTCTGGAGTCGTCAGCACAAGAAGGACATGGACCTGTTAGAATGAGTCCAGCAGAGGGCCACAAAGATGATCAGAGGGCTGGAGCTATGAAGACAGGCTGAGAGAGTTGGGGTTGTTCAGTCTGGAGAAGAGGAGGCTCCATGGAGACATTATAGCAGCCTTCCAGTACCTAAAGGGGGCCTATAGGAAAGATGGGGAGGGACTCTTTATCAGCGAGTGGAGCAATAGGACACGGGGTAACAGTAAACTGAAAAAGGGTAGATTTAGATTAGATTTGAGGAAGAAATTCTTTACTGTGAGGGTGGTGAGACACTGGAACAGGTTGCCCAGAGAAGTTGTCAACGCCCCATCCCTGGAAGTGTTCAAGGCCAGGCTGGATGGGGCTTTGTGCAACCTGGTCTAGTGGGAGGTGTCCCTGTCCATGGCAGAGGGGTTGGAACTAGATGATCTTTAAAGTCCCTTCTAACCCAAACCGTTCTATGATTCTATGATTCTATGATTCTATGATTCTGTGACTATGGCACAATAACGTAGATATGGAGAAGTGAGGCTTGCAAAGTGAGAACACGCCTGAAGGGTATTGCATATATCGACATGATCTACCTGCTCAGTAGGGTGCATACAACTGTACAATCATATGCTAAAGTAAAAGCAAGATAAATAAATGCAGAATATGAATATGACACTTGTAAGAGTCAAACAGCAGATAAATAAACACGTTTTGTTTTAAAGAACCTGCACTCTCCAGTGTAAACATGTAATCTTAAAGTTACTCTGGCAATAACAAGAACATTTCCATACCTGACAACTGAACTGGATGAGAAAATCAGTATTTTTATTAACATAGCACATGCCTTCAAGAAAGTCCCCAAGCTATAAAACTCAGATCAAACAGTAAATAACATGCATCAACAACATTCATTATTAGTTTTACTGAAACCACACAGTAGATGCTAAATAAAAATCAATACTTATCATAAAATCAGATGAAAGGCATCACCTTAAAGTAAATTTAACTCAGAATCAATGTACTACTTTAATTGAAAAACCTGAAGTCAAATCGGGAAGAACAGCAGGGCAATAGAACCAATGTCTTTATAGTGCACTTCAGAACAGAACTACCTCATTTTGCCTATCATTGTCTTTTTTTTTTAAAAAAAAAAAAAAGAAAAGAAAAAAAGAGAATACACAACCTAGACAGACAGATGACATTTATGATATAATGATCATAAAGTTAGTTTCTAAGAAGGAATATTTGAAGATGTGAAAACCACTACTTCTTCCTTCACCTACCTTCCCACATCACTTGCAGCTCTGACTTCATGTTGACTCAGACAAGCAGAGATACACCACCAAAGACTTTGGCCCCTTGTGTACTCTGAATCTAGATTATTGCAGTCTCTGTTATTCTGCAAAAAGTCAACAGAACAAAAATTAGCATTTTTACTCCAATTCTGTTAGCCATATGCTACATTAAACAATAGCTATAGCTTAAGGGATGGAATTATTTCTGGTATGTTGCATTCTACTTTATTGTTTTTAATGCAGTTTGCATTAAGTCATGACTAATTAGGTGTCTCATGCAATGCTTTACTGCCACTGGACAGAAAAGTGTGATGGAATATCACAGAGTGGAGACGTGAGAAAATAAAAATTAAAAAAAAAAAAGAAAAAGACTGTTATTTAAGCCAAATCATGAGCTCCTTACTCTTATTGATTGTACTGGAAATATTCATATTCGCAACTCCTTGACAATGGGAATAAAGGGACTTCAACTGAGAGGTCTGTATCAAAAAATATATATAAACTCATTTGAAATTAGTCAGGTGTTCTGGTTAGGAAACGCCAGAATGAACTCTGGGAATTCAGTCTGTCAGTGAAGATTTTCAAAGAGTTTTAGGACTGACAACAGTTTTGACTTCCTATGAGATTAATATTACCATCTTTTACCACTTTTGTTCCAAAGGGATTTAGAAGAACCAGCTTTGTTGAGACTAATGTGTGTGTGTGTGTGTATAAAATTGCACCCACACAAACTGACACGCACGCATACACTATTATGTATATTTAAGAGGCACATATGTGACAGAAGGGTTATCTTAAATTTTGCCGAGTACCCGTTGTTTCACAAGTGCCCTGCTGACTCCGTTCTTGTGATAGAGTGTATTACTTGGTGCCAGTATGGTACTGTACTTGCTGACCCATGCCTAAAAGCGTCTTGCTCTATAGACCTTAAAAACTTAAAAGATGTGACATTATAGGTGGATTAAAAAAAGAACAAGTGTGGGATATCAAGAGGAAGGGATAACAAGTATAATAGGATGTTTTAGCACAGACACACTGTGTGCACAATTTGTAGCTAGTCAATAGCAGTAATCACAGTAATTAAAAGTCACCACCTGCTTAGACATTATCAGAATGCAGGAGGGTTTTATGCATTCCTACAGAGGTGACTTTTAAGGAGGAATTTGAAGGTCCGGAGAAAAAGGCATCTGTCCAGAAAAAAAGGCATTTTGATCACTCTTCAGTACCGTATGTACGCAGTGTGCAGTATAGTCAGGAACAGGTATGTATGCTGGACACAATGCCATTGCGGACTGCAGAGCCAGGTCCTTAAGGAAGAAGTGGGAATATCAGCAACTTCAGGTAAACATAGCTAGAGCTTCACATTCCTGAATATGAACAGTCATAACTCATATCAGAAAGAAGGAATGTGCTGTTGTCTGCTTGTGGTAGGACAGAATTGAAATCAAAACTAAAGAAAAAGCTATTGTGCTGGTAAATAACCCCACAGTCACGATCAAAAAAAAAAAAAAAAAAAAATGCATTGTTTTCATCCATTTCAGATATCCCTCCAGGTAGAAATTATTAATTGCCATGTTCCTAAGTTCCATTGTCCCATGGAGAAGAAATCTTGGAGCTATTCCAGGATATGGATTGCTTGTTGGTTTCTGTACAGTTCTATCAGCCATTCCACCAGGCCTGTTTGACTTTTGAAATGTCCTCCAGGGGTCTGCTCCCAGACTCTGCACACTGGAATGAGGACACCTCCTTCATGAATTTCTGCTGGTTGGAAAATTGATCAGCTGAACTGTCTGTGGATGTGTGTTTATCTGTCTGTCTCTTCACCATTCTAACAAGAAACGGGGATATTAAACTGCTACTTGTGGCTCTTGTTACTCTTACAGTAGCTTGTGCCTAAAGTCTGAAAGTATAGATGTAAATGCAATACATTATTTGTTACTATATTTTATTTTTATTGTTAGTCTGGATTCTGAAGTACTTGGTCTTATTAGGTCATTACTTTAGATTTCAACCCAACTGAATAAAGAATTTAGGACTTGGTATCATCAACAGCCTTATAATTATTGTAGTTTTAATGAAAGCCATTTTGCATGTCATAGTGGTTGAAAACCTGACATCACTTATGTCAATGAGGTTATTGCTATTGATTTCACTGTGACCAGGATTTCACAAATGTCTTTCATTTTGATGAGTTGAAACTTAAGTTTTAACTATTAACAGGCTTTAATAGAAGCCATAAGCTATATTCACCTAATTTGCTGCTGAAAATAGGCCACCTCAGATTTCTTAACGGTGTGTTGGTTTACTTCACATGAAGGGGTAAAGAACACACTGTCCATTAATATTTCAGGAAAAAATAATAAAAAAAGCAACTTGCTTCAAACCCTCTCTGGCATTTCTGTTTTAAGATAAGGGTGAATATGCAATCTGGTATTAAAAAGATAAGGATGACTACTGTTTCTACTTTATTGATTTTGTTGGTTGTGGGTTGGCAGTCCTGTGTATTATGGTTAGATAGCAGCTGTGGAGCACAGGAAAGAAATTATTTAGCTAGGTATCACATAACTATTTAGCAAAATGTTATTAGAGAATGTCTTCAGAATGGAATACCAAAGATCATACAGTTAACAGCCACAGTACTTTATAGTATAGTTGAGAAAATAGATGAGTACCAAACTGCCCCATGACTCTAGAAGATCTTAAGGGTCAAAAATGGTGGCTAATCTATCACAAGATTTGGTGGTCTGTGACAATGAGGACCATTTTTATAGAAAGCTTTCTTATTAGCTTCCAGAAGGAAACAGAGCAAAATCCATTAGCATATGCAATGGATGTGTGTTTGCATGTGTGTAAATGTAGAGGAAGCATAGAGGAGGTTATATTGCTTATGAAATTAGACTGATTGTTTTTTGACTATTCATTGATAGTGAAATATAATGAATTAGTAATTTGAGGCTGAACATCTATGATGATGGAGCCGAAATTGCACAATCTGTAAACCCACAATTTGCAGTATTATGGGCAGGCTGTAAATAAACATACGAAAACTGAGGATTGTTTATTTGAAGAAATGGGAAAAAGGTACATTGCGATTATTTGAAAGTCAAAGGTAAACATCTGTGAAATGCCTTGCAGTATCAAAATTAAGAGCAGGGAATCATAAAAGCTGTCAGGGAGCTGGAGTTGATACTGGTATTCTTGCAATGCCTCCATGTAAGCAGTGTTTAAAAATTTGGAAACAAACAATAGCAATAATAAAAAGTGTTCTATATCTTAAATATAACAAAAATAATACATGCATTCAACCTGTATGTCAAATTTTGTAATCATATTGCAGAGTTTTAATTGCAGTGTACCTCTATATCACATAGTGTACTAAAAAAAAAAAACAAACAACAACCAACCATTAATCTTCCAGTAGCACCAAAATCCCCCATCTGGTATCTGTGATCCCTTCTTGACTGAATATGAGTTTCCCTCCAGAAAGGTTTCTTGTTTATGCTACCTATCAGAATAATGGTTTTCATTTTTTTACTTGTATTCTGTACAAACTTCCTAGTGTAAAGGCACCTGGCTTTAGAAATTTTGCATACATACATTGCTATATAACATGATACACTTGCTGCTTTAAAATACCTTTTGCAGATCTGTAGGAGGTGTCCCAAATGGTATCTAGAATTATACAATGAATTTGTATACAGCATTTCCTAGGTCTATGAATTCCAGGGACAGAAAAAAGATAGAAAACTCAATATTAATGCCTACCTGTTTCCCTTTCCCTGTATTTAATTCATGGGGCTGAAGTAATAGACACAAAGTTCCACCTCCTGTTTTGGACCTGTTTACCCTTTATTAACCTGTTCTAGAAGTCAGATAAATAAGGCCATGTCCATGTATATCCAAAGCCAAGATCTAGAGAACTTGCTCAAGCAGACGTTATGTTTCTGTATAGCTAGGTTGGAATCAAAATATGAAGTACTTATACATCAGTATAATTTCAGACACCATACCATAAATACGCATTAAATGTGCCTTTGTGGTCCTGCAGCTGAGAACATCAACAGCTGACGATGCATATTTGTGTGTGCAAATAACCAGTTTGCACACTCTTTTATGGTACTGAGACCTGCTGTGAAACATTAAAACATTCAGGAAATCTGGTATTTAAAATCGTCTGCTAAATATTTTATCGTGACTTAAATTTCTTAGGAAGAGTCATAGTCGGATTTGGCAGTAAGCACCAAGCTGTGTGTGCATTACAGGATGCTTGCAGCATTCAGTTTTATAATGCAAGCCCCACCTATGTAAACAAACATTGTAGAAGAAACAATATCATCTGTTTATCCTTTGTTTTGGAAATAAAACAATACACAGGCAGATGGTAGCTAGAAGGACATACAAAGACATCAGATAAATAGCATATTTTGCCATCATAGAAGAATTTTTAGATTTCAGAAATCCTTTCCAAAATGCTAAGAATAGAACATCCATGTAAAGTAGAAAACAGTGTTAAAAATATAATGAAATGCTTCTAGCAGTCTTCTAGACAGGTGGAATGCAAAGGTGGAAACGGAACACAGCTCAGACAGGCTTCAGGACTGAATTTCTGGGGCTTCAGCACTCCAAGGCCTGTGTTGAAAAGCTCAGAGATGTCACCTAATTTAGTCTGAAAACAGCTTTCATGGTGACTGACTTATATGAAATAAATATCAAGGAAAGATTCACTGGGGCTGGAGTTTGCAGATGGGGATAAAGACTTCTCACCTCAAAGGGGAGGGGGAAGTCTCAAAGACCTGCAGTTACTACAATTTCTGAGTATGTCTGCTTTGTGTAATGGGGGGAACCGTCTTGTATTCCTATTAATCGTTATATGACAGTTATAAATAGTGTCTGGTATTTTTTTTTCCTGATAAATACCAACTTTTAAAATGTTAATACTTTGGAAAAGACAGAGAACTTCTGTTACCAATGCAATTAGTGACTATAAAGACAATTAGTATCATGAACTCCTAAATCACCTTCTTTTCCTAAACAAGATCAGGAATCCAGTATACAAGAGTAAGTCCAGAAATGGCATATTTCAATAGACATTTTTCTGTCTTAAGAGTAGGCAAAAAAATGAGAGAAAGGATGTATTAATTTCTCTGCTTTATAGATGGGTATTTGAAAAATAAAAAAGTTTTATGAATTGTCATAGTGATGATAGAGAAAAACTACATCTATACAACCTATTTTTGTGAATGGGAACTGTTTTTCTGACAATGCTTTCTTTTCAAGCAAAAGTGTCTTGGCCCTTCTACCTATATTTTCTAGCTAAAAGATCCGATTGGCTTGATCTAGTCTTCAGGCAGTGTTGATGATAAGAGTAGCAGATTAAGTACAATCTTAAATCGTTATTTTAGTCAGCAATATATACACAGCTTCAGAGGCTGCAACGATGGAAGAGCCACGACCACCACAAGTAGCTGCTCAGTTCCTGGCTCCTCCAGCAGAGCTCAGAGCCCTGTGGCCCACAGGTTGTCACCTCATGGGCTGAGAGTTAGGCGTAGGAATCTGCAACACCGGTTAGCTTAATGGAAGTTTATCTACCTTTGGCAACAGGAGCATGGGAATCACACTGGACAAGGCCCATGAGACCGGGGGGTGACATCTGCAGACAACTACATATAAGCTAGGCTCCTATGGAAAGAAATGTGCTTATCTATGATAAACATCCTAGCATCCTAAAGAAAACATCCAAAATCGATTAGATGGATCATATACTAAAATGTTTTGTTTTTTTTCCTCCATAACCTATAAAAGCAATAATGAATAAATCAGGCTAAGCTAGACAAGGTAAGTTCCCCCCACTGGTCCCACTCTGTCTCTCATTTTTCTCCAGGGTTGAGACACCTCTTTCAGAGCTACTGGGAAGCAGAGACTTATAATAAAGTTTTGAAGACTTAAATGATTAATAAAGGGGAGTTGCAACTTTCCTTTTATGAGCAGCTAAAGGTGGTAATACTGCTATTCCCTTGAAATAAAACTCATGGGAGAAGGAGACTCAAAACCCCAGCTAGGAAACACTTAGCAGTTTAACGTAACTCCACCAAACATACCTATTTTTTGATTCAGAACTTGTATGGCTGCATGATATTTTTCTTACTGGCTTTCCCTGGATTGCATGGTAAGCAACTCTAGCAGTCAGCCTGTGCACCCAGCCCCTCAAAATCCGAACCACTGCAATGAGCACATGGTCAGCGTTTCTCTCTGTTGACATCAAAGTAAATAGCATTAAGCCCATATTATATACAGTTTAATGGACTTTGTATAGTGCCGGGAAGGCAGGAGTGACATGTATTTGAACATAATTTATAGTTCATAAACGTATTCATGTTTGGAGGCTCAGACAGAGTAATTTGCAGCTAACCAGCTCTAACATTGCTGCCAAGAAAATGATCAAAACAATAAAATTGGCATTGTTTCAGAGATTTGTATTGTATAGGATTAAGGACGTACAAGGAAATGTACTGCTTTGTGGGGAGGTCAGAAGCATTGAAGGCCTGTACACTACCTATATTCTACTTAAGCCACTGCCTTTTTTCAGGCCCTTCGCTGGCTGGCAACACCGCTTAAGTGTGACTTTTGTTCTGAAACCTAATGTTAGGATACTGAGCTTCCATAATTCCCACTGATTTCTGTAAGGAGTTTTAAAACATTTAGTAACATGCAGGACCAGACTCACATTAGTTATGACTGACTACATGATCTTCTCAATCTGGGGTCAAAGTCCACTTTAGACTTCCATAGGTGTGTTTGGGTTTGTTTTTTTTTTTTTTCTGTAGTCTTCTTTCTAGAAGTCCCAATATAGCAGAATACTATGGGCTGCAGGGTGATTTTTTATATATTTTCCTAGTCATACCAGTTCTTTATAAATGTCCCATAAAGGGCTGCAAATTCACACATCAGCTGAACTATGTTGCATCTTGGAAAGTTTGGAAAAAGGAATATTTCAATGAGGCAGAGGTTTGCTTATTAAATAAAAATCACAGAATGCTTTTTGTTTAGTTAAAAAAAAACAAAAACAAACACAACAAAAACATTACTGGCTGCATATCTGAGAGCTAGGTCACACTAAGCCAAATTACAGGCTCCCCTGCTACTGGTTTACTTATCAAGCAGAAATGTGAATACTTCAGTGAGGGTATTTCCTTACAGTCTTGCTTTCAGCAAGGAAAAGGCTAACTCCATATGAGTCTGCCTGTGCACGTGGGTGGGAATTTTTAAAGTAGGTTGCATGCCTACATTACAAACAAGGGTGTGCCCACAGGGAAAGACTGCTATCTAGGGCAGCACCTGGCCAGATCATCATGGAGCGGGGTGCTCCAGGGGTATAAACACTGATAGCACGCTGATGTGAGGGGGATCTTCTACAGAGGAAGTAATTTATAGAAAAGCTGTAGAAACTAAAAGCGGAAGAGAACAGAGAATAAAAATTAAAAAAAATAAAAATTGCATTCTAGTGTTATATAATGTTTGTATTTCCTACAAGAAAGACTGCTAAGGAAGGATTACTAGCTTTAAGGATTCATTTGAAAGCTCTCAAGGTGAGATGTTTTGTTAAAGAACTTCTTGTTCTTTTGGGGGATTTCAACTTCCCGGATGTCCGCTGGGAATACCACACAGCAGAGAGGGAACAGTCCCGGAGGTTCCTGGAGTGTGTGGAAGACAACTTCCTAACACAGCTGGTGAAGGAACCTACTAGGGGAAGTGCCCTACTGGACCTACTGTTTGTTAACAGAGAAGGTCTTGTGGGGGATGTAAAGGTTGGAGGTCATCTTGGGCAGAGTGACCATGAAATGATAGAGTTTTCAATTCTTGGTGAAGGGAGGCGGGGAGCCAGCAAAACTGCCACCTTGGATTTCCGAAGGGCAGACTTTAGCCTGTTTAGGAGCATGGTTGAGAGTGTCCCTTGGGAGGCAGTTTTGAAGAGCAAAGGTGCCCAGGAAAGCTGGTCATACTTCAAGCAGGTGCTCTTAGAAGCACAGGTGAAGGCCATCCCCATGTCCCAAAAGACGAGCCGACGGGGAAGAAGGCCAGCCTGGCTAAATAGAGAGCTTTGGCTGGACCTCAGGAAAAAAAGGAAGGCTTACATTCTCTGGAAAAGGGGCTTAGCAACTTATGAGGATTATCAAGATATAACAAAGCTATGCAGGGGGAAGATTAGAAGGGCCAAAGCTCAATCAGAACTCAGCTTGGCCACTGCAGTTAAAGACAACAAGAAGAGATTTTTCCAGTATACCAACAGAAAAAGGAAAACTAGGGAAAATATAGGTCCACTGATGAATGAGACGGGTGCCCTAGTGGTGGAAGACACAGAGAAGGCAGAGTTACTGAATGCCTTCTTTTCTTCGGTCTTCACTGATAAAGCCGTCCCTCACACATCCCATACCCTGGAGGCAAGGGGGAAGGTCCGGAGAGAGGAAGATTTTCCCTTAGTTGAGGAGGACCGGGTCAGAGACCACTTGGCCAAGCTGGACATTCATAAGTCCATGGGCCCTGACGGGATGCACCCGCGAGTGCTGAGAGAGCTGGCAGATGTTATCGCTAGACCACTCTCCATTGTCTTTGCAAGGTCATGGGGAACAGGAGAGGTGCCTGAGGACTGGAGGAAGGCTAACGTCACTCCAATCTTCAAAAAAGGCAAGAAGGAGGACCCAGGGAACTACAGGCCGGTTAGTCTCACCTCTGTCCCTGGGAAGGTAATGGAGCGACTCATTCTGGATGTCGTCTCCAAACACATAGAGGAACAGGAAGTTATTGGAAGTGGTCAGCATGGATTTACCAAGGGCAAATCATGCCTGACCAATCTGATAGCTTTCTATGATGTTATAACGGGTTGGCTGGATGAGGGGAGAGCCGTAGATGTCATCTACCTTGACCTTAGCAAGGCTTTTGACACTGTCTCCCATAACATCCTCATTAGGAAGCTGAGGAAGTATGGGCTAGACGAGGTGACAGTGAGGTGGATCGAGAGCTGGCTGAGTGACAGAACCCAGAGGGTTGTGATCAGCGGCACAGAGTCCAGTTGGAGGCCTGTGACGAGTGGTGTCCCTCAGGGGTCAATACTTGGACCAATTTTGTTCAATATATTCATTAATGACCTAGATGAGGGGACAGAGTGTATCCTCAGCAAGTTTGCTGATGATACCAAGCTGGGAGGGGTGGCCGACACTCCGGAGGGCCGTGCTGCCATCCAGCGTGACCTGGACAGGCTGGAGAGCTGGGCAGAGAAGAACCTAATGAGGTTCAACAAAAGCAAGTGTAGGGTCCTGCACCTGGGAAGGAAGAATGCCAAACACCAGTATAGGTTAGGGGCGGACATGCTGGGAAGCAGCTCTGAGGAGAAGGACCTGGGGGTCCTGGTAGACAGCAAATTATCCATGAGCCAGCAGTGTGCCCTTGTCGCCAAGAAGGCCAATGGCATCCTGGGCTGCATAGGGAAGACTGTGGCCAGTAGGTCGAGGGAGGTCATTCTCCCCCTCTACTCTGCACTGGTGAGGCCACAACTGGAGTACTGTGTCCAGTTTTGGGCTCCCCAGTTCAAGAGGGACAGGGAACTACTGGAGCGAGTCCAGCGAAGGGCAACCAAGATGATTGTGGGACTGGAGCACCTCCCTTATGAGGAGAGGCTGAAAGAGCTGGGACTCTTTAGCCTGGAGAAGAGAAGGTTGAGGGGGGACCTGATTAATGTTTACAAGTACCTAAAGGGTGGGTTTAAGGAGGACGGAGCCAGGCTCTTTTCAATGGTTCCCAACGACAGGACAAGGGGCAATGGGCACAAGCTAGAACATAGGAAGTTCCGTTCAAATACACGGAAAAACTTCTTTACAGTGAGGGTGACAGAGCACTGGAACAGGCTGCCCAGGCAGGTGGTGGAGTCCCCTTCTCTGGAGATTTTCAAGACCCGCCTGGATGCAGCCCTGAGGGATGTGCTTTAGGCAATCCTGCTCTAGCAGGGGAGTTGGACTAGATGATCTCTAGAGGTCCCTTCCAACTCTGAAGATTCCGTGATTCCGTGATTCCGTGATTCTTAATGGCAGCCTCCAGGAGTGGTTGCCATATCTTTTTTTTTCTCTCAAAACACCCAACATGGGTTATTAATAGTGTTCTGGGAGTATATTTGGTAAACATACCTCTAGAATTTACTTTTATGTCTAGGCAGAAACATGGGAAAAGACTCCTCATAATAATTCTCTCTGGGGAGTGGAATTACAAAAAAAAGAAATCCTCTTATAAAAACAGAAGAATGTGATGTTGTTGTAAGTCACGAGTAGACGTAAGAAAAATAGAACATGCAGTTGTTATGCTATAGATGTTATTCTCTCCTCCACCCATTTCCCAATTCTCTCTTACAAAAAAAGGAAGTGAGAAAAGTGAAAGAAGGAGATATTCTCACTGGAAACATTGCTGTCACCACTGTCAACAGCCAACACAAACAACTAATCACAAATATCCAGCCAGCAGGGAGAAAGATTTGTAAGGAGAGAGTATTTAGGAAAGATATATAGCAAATTATTTTCTATATATGGGTAATAATTTCTCAGTTTTAAACCTTTTGAAATATGACTCAAAGCCATACAATCTGAAATTATATTGGACAACTGTATCTAGCTGTACTTCAGTACCTGTCTCTGGATTAGTTGCTAAAAACATAGTAGTTATTGCACTGGGGGCTTTTCATTTTAGTGTTCTCATATTCCATGCTTTGAAACTTCAATGTTTGTCAAGATGACACTTAAAAAATAAATTATTCTTTTCTGCCAAGGTGATATTTATATTCCATAGCCAAGACAACTGTCTTTTTAATAGAGATTTTGCAGATGCTTGCAGGTTATCAGGTGTTGGTAGGTCATCTTCCTGTAAATTTTCTTGGATATGCTTATCTTGGGAACATAATTTAAAATGGTACGTCTTCTGTCTTTTACAATTATAGCTCTGGAAAGCAAATAAGTAGGCCTGTTATTGTCGAGGTAGATTTTACCTTGATAGTCTCTTTCCAAATGTTGCAAATCCCATCTTTTTTCCCTTTACTGTTGGCACCATCCAGCAAAACTATGATTTAACAAGATCATTTATTGAGGTTTGCTCCAAAGTATTTACTTATTTCTCCTTTACATTCTCTGAACACTCCTTGATCATTAACATAGTAATGGGATAGAAAAGGGGGATACTTTAGCTTTTAATGGAGGAACCTGAGGAGCCAAAGCAAGAGATTGCAGTGGCCAATGAGCAGTTCTTCTACATCCAACAGACCATTTAACTGCTAGAAAATATTTCCATGCATTTAGAGATGCTGTCTTTGTGAAGGAATATCAAACAACACATATATCTTATCATATTAATACAACCTCTCAAAATTAAAGGGAGAAACTTGTCAACTATCATTGTAGGTATTCGATTATGCTTCCTCTTCTTACTACTAAATAAATTTTCAGGGAAAAAAAAGTATTTCTTTTATATTAATATTGTTAAAAGAAGTGAATTGGGTTTAACTCTGAAGGATTTCTGTGAACATGTATTGATTTAGTTCAATATCTCTGGCCATGAAAAGAATAATAATAATATTGTAAATAAAAAAAACCCAGGAAGTATAACCTTGGTAGTTTCAACAAAATCAGCATTTCAGTACATAAGTCTTTTGGGTGAGGAATCAAGGATTCTGTTTTTGAAGGCAGTTAAGAAAGTACTCTTTCTGTTACAACTTTGCTTTATGAAAATTAAATACTAGACTTTCAGAAGTCAAAGTGAAGATTCTTTATACTTTCCAATGAATAACAAAGTGCACAGTAATCTGTTAAAGTATAATGTGTGCTTTCTAAAATAATACAAAAGTTATAATTTTTGGAGTAGAAGGTCAACAGATACCGTTCATTTTAAATGAAGTTTTGCGGACTGATTTGATTTTTATGCGTTGTGACTGTACCTTTTGAAACAATGGCAATTTGGGGCTAGGTTGTTAGCTGGATTTCATATGATGAAGACCATAAAGAGGAGAAATGTTCCTGTAAACTGTGTCAAAAATAATGCAGGATTTTCATGTAGGTGTATATGAACAGAATACATCTTTGTGCTTCTTACAGCTGACTTAGGGGATAGAAAGGGTCTCAACTTTAGGCCTCTCTCCTTCACGTCTCTATCTAGCTAGTACAGCTGAGAAAGTGTGAAGGCAACAATATATAGCACCAGTAAATTTCTCTTTTCTTTCACTGGGTATAAGAAAGAACTGAGGGAAAGGGATTTACGATGCTTGGGTTTTCTCAGCTACTGCAATTTTCATACTGCTCATTGTTTTGGTCTGCACCTCAAAATCAGTATTTGACTCTCAGTGAGCTGCTGACTGAATTTAATTAGTTCAACTGATACTGCAGGCATTCAGAATCAGGCCTTCTAGATGCGGCTGAAACTGGTTTTGGTAGTTCATACACGCACAAAAATTCAACCACAGTTCCTTGTCTCAGTTTATCCCTCAGGCACCTAACAGTTTCTGATGCAGAAGGCTTCCTTGAAACAAGGGCCTAGGGTTTTACATTGACTGTGATAACTACAGTGGAGATTTTGCCATTAAGCCAAGCTGAATTTTTCAGAACATCTTGCTGAACTCTTTAACCATTCTTCTTTTCCCTTTAACCATGCTGATGCCAAACCAGGCTAGTGAATTCCATGCCAGCACAATGGCATCTCATCTACTCATCTATCCATTTGCATTTAATCTGGCACTTATTCTTCCCCAAATTTAATTTCTCCTCTGTGTGTTGATTTGCTCTCTTTCTTTAGTTACACGGCTGCTTTATGCTGGCTGACTTTGCAAAAGTCTCACTTTTTTTTTTTGCATAAAGCTCTCGTGATTTCATGAAAGAACGCGGTATTGCAAGTCTTAGCCTCTATCTGCTCCTCTAGCTGCTATCTCTACTGCAGCTTTCAGAAGAGTTCTTCCCAGGGCTATTCTATTTTAAACTTAATTAGATGCTTCTGGTTAGTTTTAAAAAAAGAATCTAGAAAAATGACAATTGGGAGACTGGCAGGTGTAGCGTGTCTCAGTGTCAGGAGGCAACAAAGATTTCTGTGTTAAAGCAGGCATTTTGGTCCCTAATGACATTACCGCAGAGGATGAGTCAAGCAGCACTTTAACTTGTGATCATTCTGACTTCATCTTTCTAAATAATAGTAATAGATAATAAAATCATAAAAAGCAATAGAAATATATAAAAAATAATACAAAATAGTGAAAAGGAATAACCCTCCCCAAATTGTTGCCAGTCATAAAAGTTTCCTGGCAGAAATACCGTGTGTCTTGGATCTACTGTTCTTCTGTATAAAGACAGCTCTGCAGAGGGGTGTAAATCACAAGTGCCACATTTGTAAGAACTGGGTCATACCAATTTTAATTTGTGAACACAAAGCTAGAAAGAGTAATGGCAACTTGAGCTTAGCAAATATCTACTGAGAGCAGCGCTTACAAAAGCACCTGGCAATTCTGAGTATTCAACTTGAGAAACCTTAAAGGACTTAAAGTTCAGAAAGAACAGAATATTGAGAAAGTGAAAAATAAATCTAACACTTTGTTCCCAGTTGAACATGCAGAGATACATAAAACATATAGGTCGCTTCTGAAAATCATGCCAGTGAAGTTCTGTTTTCAAAATTGTAGTCAACAGCAAGGCAAGCCAGTTTCTGCCATACTTTCAGGTTAATTGTATTAAGAAATTTAGTGTGGGTATATTGGCATAATCATGTCCTCAGTTATCAATTAAGTTACACAGCTTATTGTTAAATAATAAAAGCATCAAGACATGACCTGATAATGGCCTAGAAGAATTGTCCACTCCCAAGTATTCATAGAAATTAAATGCAAGTTTAGCAATATGACTAATCTGTCAATGACCATTTTGGACAGTAATGGGCCATTACATGGGCTGTTTCTGGCCAAAACTCAGTAAAAGTCATCAGCTGCAATGGAAAGAATGGAGAATCCGCCTTTTACCTGAATATCAAAATAATTGTAGTGTCATGGGAGTTCTTAGCTCAGCTGCATACATGCAGCATCAGGGGACAGAATGCAGTGCCTTTAGCTGCAGAACACAGAGGTACACACATTAAAAGAAAGTCCTGAGTTATTAACTCCAGAAATGCTGGACTGTGTCATTCACATTCTGCCCTCTTTTCTTCTGATGCTCTTAATTTCTTCTTTCTTTTAATTTTCTTCCTTCCTGTTTCCTTGTTGTTTCTCTCATTGCTAGAAGCCAGAAAATTACCTTTTATTTTTCCAACACCTTCTTTTACCATAAAGATAAATTGTACATGGTTTAGGCACTGACAATAGGGTGATCAGAATTTGCCAGCCTTTCTCTATTACATGCAGAAGGACCAGAGAGGCTTTAGAAAACATAAAGCACATAACATCTCCCAGTAGGAAAAGGCTGTTATAGCGTAAGTATGCTTTGTTTCATTTGGGTTTTATGGGAGAAAAAATAAACTGCCATGGTAAGACTACCACATATATTTCCGGTTCAGGTTTATGTCAGAATGTAAGTGAAGTAATTCTTGCAGAATTTACCACTCCTTCATCTGCACAATCCCAACCTGCTTCCATAGCAGCATCTACACTTGGGGTTTTGTTTTCATTTGGAAACAAGGCCCTTCTTTCTTAGTCTAATTTTTTAAACCCATAGTGTCTTCCTTAGGGTTCAACTCTGCTCATTTTTCTGCAAACACTAATTTTTCTTTCTAACCTCCACTGTTCCTTCTCAGGCTGTCAATATCTATCCCTGAACCTTAATTTTCTAACTAAAGCTGTGTATTGATGACCTACTTTTTTCAGTAGACCATCCCATCAATATACTTCAGGTGCGATAAGCACAGAAAAGCTGATGGCGTCTATGGTTTCTGTCGAATCAGAGTTCCAAGTTGCTCTTGAGTACTGTTTATTTCTTACTGTATGTGGTTTTAAAGGAAACTTCCACTTAGTGTGAAAAACTAGTATTCACACAAAGTTCAGTTTCAAAGGTTAATTTTTAATATTTAAATTAAATAAGGATCATGCTGAAATACGTGTAAAGTTATCAGAAGTGACTAAGAAGGATTCCTGGGTTTTGTTATGACAATGTAGCTACAAAGACTTTTTTTGGCATCTTATCTACAGCAGAGAATACATTAATCTACTAAAACTGATATTTCATCAGTATATTCTAATAGCTGTTTGTGTTCTTCCTGGTCTGAGAAATTATTGGGTCATCATTTAATGGTCACCATTTTGTGCTTTGGATCTCAAACCACACTACAACATCCTCTGAAACACAATTACTTTTTTTTTTCTACACATAGAGCAACACAAACTTCAATTCACCAGAAAGTAATTTCCTGTTCCAAGCCAAAGGGCAGGAGTTCTGAAGAAAAAAGTGTCAGTGTGAGATGAAGAGTGAATAACAGGTAGAAAGACCACATTAGAAAGATTATTCACAGATTCTCTAATGGCTGGAGGGGACAATTTAAGTCACTGGAAGCGAGACATTAATTTAGGAATGATTACTATTAATCTATAATGTGAAGTTTACAATTTAGATTTCTTACTGAGAAGACGGAGAAAGTTCTGGATTATTCAGAAAGCCAGAGTGTGAATAAGGAGGAATTAATTAGTGAAAGAGGTGCAAAACAGCTTTGCAAAAGTTGTGTTAGATGTAAACAAAGCTTAACTCCTAAATTGTTTGAATGCATACCCAGAGGTATTTTCTATGAGGAATTATCCTTTTGACTATCAAGCTGTGCTACAGCAGCTCCTGGATTTCTGAGTTGTGGGTCTGTCACAAGTTTTCTTGTGTTAGTGAGTGACAAAGAGGAACATATCATTATGTCTAATACTCAGGGACTGGAGTAGCTATTCGATTATTATAAATGTATTATTTTACCATACTTGTCATCATATCATATCTTTAACATCCAACACTTGATTAACATCTGTCAAGTACTGATTGTTCTATCATCATCTGTCCTTTATGAATAGTATGTGCAATGTAGCGTCTTGGTGTCTCGTTTTTAAAGTTATTTGTCTCGTTTGGGCTTTTTTTCTCCTTCTTTTCTTTTCTTTCCTTTTTTTTTTTTTCCTCCCCCAGATAGTGCTATGTGTTTATATTAAAGAAAGCAAGGACAAAGAAATGTGTCCTGCATTAAAAGCCATAAAGATTCCCAGTTCCTACAAGATTTCTTAGCACATTGAGATTAGCCCTGAAGAACTTTGTCTCCTGCACAGATGAGCTTTACTCCAGTTATGAAGATTATCACCATGACAGAAAAAGGACAATCACCAGCCAGATATTTAATTCTAGTTCTTGAATAGCATTTTACATATATATTTGTTTTTAATTTATTTTAGAATTTGGGTTCTGCCTTCCTTGTTTGGTAGACAAAAAACCTGTTTTAACCTGACTAAAACTTCCTTTGATAGCAAAGAGAGTAAGAGGTAGGCCTGATGTTTTCATGGTATGAGGAGGCATTGACCTGCACTCCTGTGGAGATAGAGCTGCAGTCCGTGGCTGTAGGCTGAGGAGTTCTGAGTGTCATCCCCTTCCTTTCCATTCAGGAAATTTTGCCTCTCCTGTTCAGTGGATGGTCACTTCCACGGTCACAGATAGGCTGTCACAGAGGGTAATTTTGCTCTTTCTTCACGTTGTCCTCATAGCAGATGAATAGTCCGCTCTACAGCTGCCATTATGCTTCCTCTGCCTTCAGATTTTAACTTGTGCAGCTCAGCATGTGACAAAGGCAGCATATATTTTCTAAGCAGAAATTCACAGAAGCTATGTCTGAGTTTAGCCATTTTTGATGTCTCTTCACCACAGACTTACAGTACAGAACTAGGGATATTCTCTAAAGGTGGCAGAATGTTAGTTTAAAACACATCTTCTCACAGACAGTAGGGAACTTTGGGAGATTTTGCTACAGGAAGCTGGGGAAGCAGACAGCACCAGCAAGTTTAGGAAGAGTTTAGAAAGGTTCACAGGCAGAAGGTGTGTTGATGGATGCTAAAAGAACTGGGCAATTATGTACTTTCCAGCATGTCTCATAGAACTGTTCTACATGCTGGAAGAGCGCAAGGAGACTGGACTTAAAAAAATGGCTAGAACTTCCATGCTTTCCCTAAATAACATCTCCTGGGCTGGATGAACCTGGGCTAGCCTCACCCAGCAGGGCATTTCTTATGTCCTTAGGATCACTTCAAGAATTAGATGAAACCGAGCAGGACTCTGAATAAAGAGTGACAGTAAAGATATGATCTTTTCAAAGGTGTAATGTTTCTGGGATGAAGATGTGCCAGAATACCTCTCTTTCACACAAAATCAATAGAGTTTATTATACATAAACTGTTCTTGAGGTGTATGTACATCTTTTAAGAACTTCAGAAAATGGACTTTTGCTTTCCTTGTTCAAGTTGCTCTGGAGATTCTTAAACAATCTCTATCAACCTCTGCTTCTAACGTCTTGTCTAAACAGTCATCAAGAAAACACTTAATGTTTATCAGGTTCTCACTAAACTGAAGGTTATTATCAGAACAACAGGTGTAGAAAACTGATATTAAAGCAGAAAAAATATCCATGTAGGTCAATGGTTCAAATCTAGACCATGTTATTATTAACCAGAAACTGTGCAACCTATAAGCTCTTTGATGGATAATTTGAACTTAACTGATGATTCCCATTTGCTGCATAACACACAAAGTATATGTTGAAGGATATTAATTGTTTAGTATAATAAGTTTTAAGTAGAATAAATTATTTAGGATTATAATTGGGTGTGATTTGTGTTGCTTGCTTATCTCTACTTAGCATGAGTAGCTAGATCTGCTGAAACCTTTAGGCCGTGAGAAATCTATTCTTAGTAGTTTTATTAGCAGACGGAACAGTGTTGTTTAGTCTTTTAGCATGGGAAAGTGCTGGATATCGTACTGATGTTTTGGTAGTGTTTCTCTTCAGTCCAGGACTTTTCAGTTCCCCATGTTCTGACAACAAGGGCAGGCGCACAAGGAATGTAAACCAGAAGATGCAGAGGCTCCAACCCTCATCAGAAACTGCAGATCAACAAGATAAGAGCCTGCCTGCCTGGACACAGAAAAAGAATCCAATTAGACGTTAGAAGACCCCAGACCAAAAATCACCATTGGACTAAAAGACGTGTGGACAGCGCGTGAAGGACATGTGAGGGGCATGTGTGTATATCACAAAGGTATAATTGCCCAAGGATTTCTTTGTTCGGGGTCTTTCTCTTTGGAGGCACCAAGGCCGGGCTGTTCTTGTTGCTGTACCTTCTAATTAAATTAATTATTTTATAAAATCCAATGCCTGAAACTGCTGTGGGAAACCTAGGGTCAAGCCTGAAGAAGGAAGAAGCGTGCCTGGGAGTAAGTGTGTGTGTGTGACACCAGGAATGGTGTGTGAATCCTCGGGCAGCTGCTTCTCCTTTAACAGTATACATCACATAACAATCATCTAGCTAGAAACGGAATAGAACTGGACTAATATCTTGTTCGCAATGCAATGCTCCTAAGGTACTATTTAAGCAATGTGAAAAACTTTATTCCTGTTGCAGTGTTATGGATGCTTTGCAGCTATTTCTACTTATGGTAGTGTCAGTCTATTCTCTGTTATAAACACAAGTATTGCTTAAAGAAAAAGCAAAAAAATACATTTAGGGATTCACAGTGAGATACAGTGAAAGTAAGTATACTGGGGGGTTTGAAAAAGGGTTTATGACATAATGCCAGGTAAGACACTGAGTCTTTCATATTCAGCTGGGATATTCTATTGTAGGTCAGGCACACTGAATTACTCTTTTCTTTCCACTATTGAAATTGGTAACTTACTCCAGAAACATATATAGAATTGAAAAAAAGAGGTCAAAACTAGCACATGCATACATCAAAGGGTTTAGGAATGATAACAAGACATTTAATCAGCCCCTGGTTGTTTACTGACAGCAGGAGATCTGAACCAGCCATTTAGCAGGTTAGAAGGTAATCATGCACAGCTAATTGCTGCTCCTAGAACACCACTTTTTAAAGATGTGAATGTGTTTCAGATGCTCAGAGTCTGAGTTGCAGGAGACTGGCTGTTGATGTAACTTAGGCAGTCTTCAAGAGGTAAAAGCAAATGACCAAAACAAAAGGAAAAATAAAGTCCTTAAAAGCCAAATACATCAATAGTAAATCAACAGATAATCCAATCCTGAGATATAGAGAAAGTCCTAAAAGATCAAAATGTGTATTCCAATTACATACCGCCTAGAGGTGCTCAACAAGAGACGAGAGCAATAAACACATCAAATCATTGGAACATCTAACAAATCCTATGTCACTTTGGCAAATACTAATATTAAATAAAATAAAAAAACCCAACCAAACAAAAATCACATCCCAAAACTGAACTCCTGTTTTAAGACCACTGATAGGAGAAAACAAAGAATTAAAACTCCCACGTGTTTCAGTTCCTCTCTACTCCAGTCAGCAAGTTCAAAAGTGATCTGACTGCCTCCTACTTAACGATGCTAAGCTACTTAATATATATGGTATCTTTACATTGTATGGTCTTTAAAATTTTCACTGTCATAAAGTAGGATTTGTTACATGCCTAAAAAATTCTGTCTAAATAAATATGTTTCTTGATAAAAAGTTATAAAAGGAACAACAACAAAGACAGAGCCTTAATTACAGATATTTGTTTTATGCAGACATTTAGTTAGCTAGCCATCTCTTCTTTATATACAAGTCAGTCACCTTGTCAGTTCATGAGACTGAGTTTTCAGCTACTCTTAAAAAGGAGAAAAGAGGCACTTTCAACGATCAAGCATAATCAATTACAATTTGTTTCCATCATATCCATGAGTATGACTTCTGTGTGTGTGGTTCTGTGAAAGCTTTTCTGTAGTGGACCTGAGCTGACAGAAAAGAAAACGAAACAAAAGCCACATAAGAATTATTTGGAGAATTTAAAGTATAGGAGGCCTTGAAAAAAGCTGTACAAAAAATGTTTTAGAAGTAACATAAAACTAGCAAAATACACTAGTTTTCTTTTACTGTTACTGTTATTATTCCTTTCTTGCTAAGATGAAAGATTTAGATTTTGTCTAGATTACTTCAGAGCAAATTGCTTGCTCTGAAAAAAAAAGAAAAATGCTTAAAGAAATACATCACAGAATTGGATTGTACTAAATGATAAACCTTAATTTTTCAGCACCACAAACCTGTATTTATGAACTGAATCAATACTCGTCAGCTTTCCCACTCAAGAGACAAGCTTGGCAAGAGCAGAAGTTTGGTCTGCTTATAAAAATACTGAGAAAGAAAGTGAGATAATAGTTAGAAAGGACATTTGTCTCATATTTAATTAGGAGTATTTGGTTTGGGGTTTTTTGGGGGCATGGGGATGTGGTTTGTTTGTTTGTTTGTTTGTTTGTTTGTTTGTTTTTCCGCTGAGGAAAATATTAAACTTAAAGAGTAATATTGACTACTAAAAGTTTTCATTCCAAAATCAAAATATATTGTCCTTGTCAGGAATATATCTGCTAACAGCTGAAAACTTAGAGCTTAGAGCTGAAAACTCATCTTAGAGCATTCACATCTTTTGGTGAAATGAGCAGAAATAAAACATTTCAAAGTGTACTCAAAACCCAGTTGAAACACAATTTTCCTTCAAAATTTAGTTTCCACATAACTTTTTGACTAATCCTAGTTCTCTTTTATAAATTCCATACATCACTGAATATCAGCTCTGTTCTTTTGTGTATTCTATCAGACAAATCATAATGTTTTTGAATGTACATTCTTTTAAATGTGTTTACTCTTTGGAACTTGTGATTTCAAGTCAGTCAAATATTGCCTTGTTTTGTAGGGTTCTTTTGTACATTTTCCTGTGATCTCTCACATAATAAGTGAGAAACCATTTCTGTCATGAATATTTTTGTCTGAATTAAATGTTTGGCCTCTGCACATACTCATGACTTTTAACTTCATTTTCTGTGAGCATTTGTTCCAATAAAATCTGGTTGTTCAAATGAACATGAAAAGCAAATAACAAAGAACAGAGATCACGGCCAAAGCAAGTCCATTAAATAATGCAAATAAATATTTGTCTATGTTTTTCTTTTATTCTCTATGCTTTAGTGTCAATACTACATTATGTGGATGCTTTAGCTTGCATTCATAGTAAGTAAAATAAGAAATTCATAGCTGTTCATTTGAATTCGCCTGGCTGAGAAGATACGTCGGAAGAAAACATAGGGAATCAGTCTCAAATAGGCCAATGGGAGTTTTTGTAAAACCTCAATATCCTTGATGCTGATAAAATCTTCAAAAAACAGTTAAAAGTGATAAAGTTTGTGATAACAAGAGAGAATTTAAAACAACAACAAAAATATAACAAGAGGTGAATGAAGCTCCTGCACTGATATCCACCAAGTCCGCATGATCTTTGTGCCTATCTGCAAACCTATGGAATCAGATACTCTGCAGGTCTCTGATTCTGCACTGGTACATCATGTTTCAGGGACAGGAATTAAGATGCAACCTTAGCAGGTTTTCAGTGGAAATAATCACTCACTCATTCACAGACTGAGATTTTAAAGCTCTTCACTTAAGTCCAAGGTTTGGCTCACACAGGCACCTGCTCCGTGTGGAAGATGTGCACATCTGGTCAAAGTGGGTCTGCTGGAGCACACTCCAGCTCCACCTCTGCCCCTGCACACAGATTTCTCTTTAGCGTGTGCTGGGTGGTTGTTTATCTGGGTCTCATTCCACCATGCTCTCAAAATGAAGCCAGAGTGTGTACAGACCAGAGACAGGGGAAATGGTCTTGAGTCCCACAGCACCAAAGTAGCAATGGAGGTTTATGCACTTCTTCCGTACTTCCCATTAATGTTAAAATTCACCTGAAAATGCTTCGGGTTGTGTTTCTTGTATTGTAAAGCTGTGGGAGAAAGGGTGCTGTACCCAAGTAGTAAGAATAATAATAATAATAATAAAAAGGATAAAGTTTAAGGGTGAATTACTGACTACATTGAAGTCGAAGGCAAATCTCCTATTCTGTTTTCCTTGTGTTTCTAATTTAGATCAGAATCAATGCCTTAATTATGCTTGTAATAGAACGTGCCTGGCACTGAGAACATAATTTTCATTTATCCGTTAAGAAGAAAAATAAATTGTTGAGCCTGCATCACTCTGCATTCTTGTTATCAGACTGACTTGCATTTTCTTGGAATTGCTCCACAATTGAGATTGCAATTTAGTTTTTGATTGAATGTTTTGCACATTGAATTTCACTTTAGATTTTCTCTAGCTCTTTTAAACTGAAGTATGAGTTCAGTTTACTAACTCTTTGAATAGAATAGTGTTCAGAGCAGTATCTTGGGTGGTAGAAGCTTAATGAAGGCAGTGTTACTGAGTACTCTCTTAGTTGGCTTTGCTTACATTTGAATGAATAAAAACAATGGCTTATGTTAAAGAGATCTGGTTTCATACAGCCTATGGGATGGCAATTAAAAGTCCTGCCCTCCCAGGTCACAGGAAGGCTAACTGCAGGAGAGATGTTCCCTTTCAGAAATCAATCCTTTAATCTTCTCTCAGGATGAAAAGAACAGGTGAAATTTTGAGGAGGGGTGTATAGAAGTTGCTGTGATCTAGTTGTCTGAGTCAGATCACAGCTATATAGCCATTTTTAATTGGCATAAATTCACACTGCTGTCCAAAGGGATGGTCATGCTTTTCTTCTTGCCTGCAGCTACATATTCCCATTTATCAGCACAAGTATTCATTCAGCAATGCAAATTGATCTACCCAACACATAAATCAAGAAAACAAACAAACAAACAAAAAACCAAGCAGTTTTGCACAAAAGCAGTGACATGATCCGTTTGTTTGGCCATCTGGTTGGAAGAATGCTCTTACTCTGTACAGATATGGGAATCAGATGGCTTCTTTCAACTACAGGGCAGATTTGTGGTGGGTTGGAGTAACATAGCAGTCATGGAGTCAGCACCCTATTACCTTGTCAGTTACTCAGCAGTTGCAGGGACCCACTTTTATGGGTCTCATATTAGCCAGACTGAGAGAATCTCACTGGCACAGATTTCCTCTTTAGCTCCTCTCATAAGATACAGGAGTCCTCAGGCTCCTGGGGCTAGAGCCAGGGGAAAAATTAAACATAAAATTATTCAGTGCCTGCAACAGAGTCAAGCTTTCAAGTGTCAGCATACATAGTGGGATTAATAACTTCTGAGTTAAGCTATGTTCCTAAATAACAAATGGATCTTGTTATTTGAAAGGAAAGAGTGCCACCAAGGTCACATGAGTGCATGACCAGGAATTTCAGCAGACACTTTTTTTCGTTAAGAAAACACTAGAGACTTGCAGACCTTTGAAAGTAATGAAAGTCCTGAGTTGCCTCCACTTTCACTTTTATTTCGCCTCTTTTCTGAGGTAAAAGTCTTCTCTGAAGACTGAAGTGTTGTCTGTTTAGGTGTAATCTCTCTCCAGCATGAAAGGTCATGAGTAAGAACTGGGGAATACGAGGAACTACAGAGAAAAATGATGAGTATTATGAGGAAATTGCTTCCTATAAACCTCCTTAAGAAATTGAAAAAGATATCCAAGTGTTTTTAACTATGCAAAAATGTCAAGGAAAATAAAAGCCCTTGAAAATAAGGCATTACCTTGACTAAAACTGAAGCGGGGTGTAAAGGAGTTGGATGAATCAGGAAGCAGAATCTGGTCAGCTATTTGTGAGTGCATAACCGTATACAGGCTTGAACAAAAAAAGTGGCAGTTTTGCAAAACTGAGTGGTCTTAACTCTCTATGTAGCTAGTGCTGAGAAGGAATAATTTCAATACACCTGAATATCTCAGGTGCACAATCCCCTCTGAAAAGCTAAGGAATTACATCCTTAATTCTAAGGCTTTTTTTTTTTTTTCTTCTCTGTTTCTTTTGCAGTTCCTATATATAGGACAAAGAGAAAAGAACTTTCTACAGAATGCCTTACCATTTATGTTTGTGAAATTCAGTCACCCACAAAAGATTATCCTCTCCTCCTCTGTCTTAGAGAAGAGCTTTCCAGCCAAGCCCTTTTCTGCCTGCTTCTAAGTTTTGCTCCTCCACTTATCTTTGGCCACTTGACTTTAGTCCGCTGTAATAATGAGAGCCTTCTTTGATAGCAAGCAACATAAAAAAGACCTCATTTCCTTTTTCTTGATTAATTTTGCATCCCTCAGTACCTATTTACCTTGATAGATCAGAAAATCATTTCCCAGGAAATGAATGAATTTAAATAGCACTTATCTTAAGGAGACAGTAGTGGAATTGGTGCAGTGTTTTTCAGGGTTACATTGTTTGTGGGCAGATTGTGTGTCCATTTTAGTGTTTCAACACTGGTTTAAACCTTTAGAAAATGTGTGCCCTGGCATAAGTTTGGAAAAAGAAAAAAGAAATCTTTTTTTGCCTGATTCATGAAGGTTAATGCAGTTAAATAGCCACCCTACATTTGTTCCAGATTGACAAGCACAGACATATCCTAGTATACTCCCAAATTTATTTAGTAAAAGAAAGCCAGAATTCAAATAACCACTAGAGAAATTACAAATCAGAAGGACAGAAGGATTTTCTTGTTTCATCAAAAAGCAGAGTCTCATGCAGCAACAAAAAAATTAGGAAGAAGGAGTCAAGAGAATTACTTCAAGCTTAGGCATAGATAATAGGTGATAATAATTAATTGTTAGGAAAGGAAGAAAGAAATAGGTTTCTAAAATTCCAAAGAACTGAGACATATACTCAGGAGACATTCCAGTTTGAGAGGCAGAAATTAAGTGAAAATGCAGAGAATGTGGAAAACAAGCAGGAGGAGAAAAAAATATTGACCAATACGAAAAGCTGGGTATTGCATAACATCAGCTCTTGTTTACAGATCTTTACTGTATCACTCATTGGTACTACATGTGTAGAATTTGTAAGTGAGTCTTATGTAGAGGACATGCACAAAAAAAGTAGTCGTCCTTTGCATACTCCTATAAGGGTCATCTATAATCCAATTTGTCTTGCAAGCAGCTAGCTAGATTTGTGAAAATAATTTTTAGGCAAATATTCTTAGCATTTATTTTATTCTTATTTTTTAAAGAAAATCTGCAATATCATTCAACATTAGAAGAACAAAGAGCATGAGCAGGCAGAAAGAAATAGCAGAGCTAGAGCAGGAGGTTTACTTTTTCTACAGTAGTTAAGCAGTGTCAAGATTTCTAAGAAGTGAATGGTAGAGGATGGTTTGGAGCCGCAAAGAACTGGGAGCAGAACTGTTAATTCTGACAAGCAAGTGGTCATGCTGACACTGAAAACTGGTGCAGTCTCCTGTTTTTATGAAACATACTTAGACAATAAGTAAATCAATTCACATCGCATAATGGTGAATGTGTGTTTCTTTATTGAATAGTTCTGTTTTCTTCAGGTAGTGTGTGTGCCAAATGATGTAATAGTTACCATGGGAACTATCTTTGTATAATGACAAATGTAGAATAAAGCTCTGAGAGCTTCTAAAACCCCACCTGGCATGCACTTATTATTTTTCTCCTTAAACAAAGAATAAATAAGTAGTAATAAAAATAATGTTTTTCCACTTAGAACCTTAAGCATCACTTCATTCTTAAAATAGACCTGCTGATAGGGGTGTCACTATTTTTGGAGTAGGTGTTGCCTAGTGTAAGCTCCAGATATAGGATCATCTATTTAAAATAAAATTAAAAAAAAAGAAAAAAGGAAAATTATGAGGAAAAGTACACATTGGGGAACTGCTTTAGAAAGACAGTTGTTATAATGTGCCAAAGAAGTTTCTAAAATATTGTAGTTTAAGTACATGTCATTTCTAGTGACAAAAAAAAGGTGTTCTATTTATTTATTAGCATCAGAAAAGTGTATCCAGTATTCCTCCTCTTTCTGTTCTATTAACCTGACAATCTTTCTTCCTAATGCTGGAAGAGAAGAAGAAAACATTTTCTGCAAAAGCACTTAAAATACCCTTTTGGGAATCTGAATGTTTCACCAAGCCTAATATTTTGCAAATGCTGTGATTTTGTGGCAAAATGACACATTTTATTTTTTATCCAGGGGGAATGCTTAAACCACGGTCCTTTTACTTTCTGATTTTATGCCAGCATACACAGAAATCACCAGTATAACCAATACTGAGAACCAGAAGAAAAGCAGTAGTTCTGATGTTTCTTTTTCCTTCTTTGTGCTTGTATAGCTAAGTGGAATAAGATGTGATTAATTAATCTTTAAAATATCACTTTCCTAAAAATCTGACTTTACCAAATAATGCATTGGGTGGAAGGATTTTCATTTTTATTATTTTTTTGAGAACTGCTCACTACTTGGAACCTTCTGTGAGTCACAAATAAGTGTCTTTCGACATAGTCCACAGTAAATTGCAACATAAAAGGATAGACTGCAAAGTATTTCTCCTCCAGGCAGATTTAAGCCATCGGTTAACATTTTTTGATATTTTGCTTTACCTTTGTTTAATATGTAGGATACAAATTTTCAGTATAAACAAAGTTTATGTGAGAAAGAAGTATTTCTCAAGTTTCTTAAGTTCTATAAACACTGATCTTTTATGAAGTCCATGACTAACTTGCGGAAATAAATCTGATGTTTTAATTAGAATATGCTGTACTCCCACAACATCTTTCATCATAAGTACTTTACTGACATTTATTAATTAATGGTCTGATCCTGCAACCCTTACTCATCCGCATAATTTTTACTTGTGATTGCAATCATTCAGACCTTTTGCATGAGTAAGATTTGCAGAATGTATGCCTGTTCAGCAGTAAATGAAACTCATAAACACATAACTGCGTAAGGCTTTAGGAAACTAATTGCAGCGTGCCTTGACAGGGGCAGCCATGGGTAAATTAGGCAGTTGTGTGGGCCAGAAGGTATCTGGCTGTAGTAAAATCATGTTTAGGCTGTTCCACCTAAACATGAGGAGGAACTTCTTGACTTTGAGGGTGGCAGAGCACTGGCACAGGCTGCCCAGAGAGGTGGTGGAGTCTCCGTCTCTGGAGACATTCAAAACCCGCCTGGACGCGTTCCTGTGCAACCTGCTCCAGGTGACCCTGCTCTGGCAGGGGGGTTGAACTAGATGATCTCCAGAGGTCCCTTCTAACCCTACCATTCTGTGATTCTGTGATTTTGTGAAAAGAGGCTCAGATATGCTGTCTTTGTGCCAGAGCCCTGCTGAAACAGGGCGGCTCCTGATGTTGTACTCAGAACTAGATTTCAGCAAAACCTGGGGTCTCCCTGAGGAGGGGAAAGGACAAAGAATAAAAAGAAAACAAGGAGAAACTGCCTATGAGACAAAATAGGAGAAAAGGAGGAAGGGTATTTGTGTCACAGGATCAAAAGTATAAAAACAAGAAACACCAAGCACAGCACCCAAAAAGCACCCACCCTTACCTGAAGATATCCAAGGAGTTGCCCATGGGTGCTCTGTCCTGGAATTTGACAGCATCCAGAAGGGAAAAAAAGCCCCACGGTGGCACCCCACACCACGCATACCCCTCCATCAAGATTCGTCTTCTCAGTGGGGTGAACCAGCTCGGATGGGGTCAGAGGACTGGCTGAGGAGGTCCTGCAACTCAACAAGGACTTAGAACCTGAGAATGTGAATAAAAAGATGAGAGGAAAGTGCAACTAGCACCTTGATGACAGGGGCAGGATCCTGATGCACTTGGAGGACCTTTGTGCCTGACTTTCCCTCCTGTTGCACAGGGAAATAGTTGGAGAACCTCAGAAAAAAAAATAAAAATGCCATGAACACACACATGCGTAACACTTTGTTATGTAGTTTCCAGCTGACGTACCCAGCGGATCAGGGAATCAGATCTGAACATAAGGTGAGCAATGGGGTTCTTAACATCACGTCTTAAGTCAGTTAAGTATGAACTTGCAAGGGCATTTCCATGGTGATTTTGTGGTCTGGTTGGATGTTATGCGGTCTCTTCAGGCATGTGGAAGGGCTGTGCAAGGAGGCTAGACACACAGGAGAGAGGTGTGGGAAGAAGTAGTGGAGGATAAGCATAATACATCCTCCGTCAGAGCATACACAAAATAGGAGAGGATTCCTGTATTCAAAGTGGCCTTTACTCCCTGGAGCAGATTGTGGGGAAATGCAGTAGATGGACCACCCCATGGACTGTGCAAGCAGCACAGGGGCAGCGCCTTCTGCCTGCCGTGACTATTGTTGGTACACTGAGGGGGACTCCACCGCTTGCACACAGGGGTGAGGTAGCAGGGTTTGGCTAAAAGATTTCTCCTTTTGTTGGTGTGGAGGACCTGATATCTTCCAAGCACTTCTAAGCCATGAGGAGCTCCTGGCAGAAGACAAGCAGTTTAAAGAGTTTCAAAGGAGACCTCTCAGGCTGATGGGAAAAAGCTGCTAAAGCACTTACTGCCATAAGCGGTGCTTTGCTGTGTGGATTGTGACTATTTATCAAGACCATGTTACAGCTTCTCTCAACAACATTGTTCACCACAGTTGTCAGCATCCTTCACTTCTCAACAGCAGTAATAAGACTTTAAATCTGACTTTCCAAGGTCCCCAGTTCTGGACTGAAACAAAAGTTTCAGTCCTAGGTTTGTGTCACAGCCCTTTACCCCTCGTCTTCCCATACCTATGCATCTGAGAATCCTTGAGTCAGCTCTCTGCCTTACCAAATGTCAGCAACAGTATTGGATTCTGAGCCCAGAGCAAGCAGAGTGTGTTGTAACCTTTTAAAAAGTGGTTTGGATGCTTTTATGTAACACTTCTTACTTAGGTGAATGGTCTGAGTGATTTCAGCAGAACTACTCAGGAGTAAAAATTATTCACATGAGTAAGAGTTTAAGGATCAATCATTTATCAGTAAATGTTGGGAAAATACTTGTTTTTTCAATAAGAAATTATTGGGAGTAAAGACGTGGATTCCTTCCAGGGAGTACAGATACTTTCTTTACTAAATTATCTAATTTGGGTTGTTGGACAAAGCTCCCTCTAGGGAGAGAGAGTTAGGAGGGAAAGGATGGCATCTACAGATATTTATTTAGCCCATTAAGGTCTAATTCTCTGCCTGGAGAAGCTTCTCTGTCTCTCCTGACAGGAGGGAAGCTTCCAGTAATTAGGCACCTAACTTATGCACTGCTGTAAAGTGGGCTGAAGCTGAGTTGCCATGCAATCAATTCTACTCCATGTGTCCAGGCCAGCTGTGGAAATTCAACCCTTGCAAAAGCTTTTTTCACTTTGACCTCCCCTGTAACCCCCCCTGCTTCCTTTGGGCATGGTCATCTATGTCACAATGACCCCTGGCCCAGCTCTGACGTAGCTCAGCAATATAACCTTGGTTCAGACTTTTGAGGAAATTGCTAAGTGGTAAGAAAGAGCTATGAGAAAGTATAGAGAATGGAGCTGAGAAGCATAAGAAAGGGAAAATTACAGACAGGTATATGATCATGGATATGGAGACTGTTAGTAGCTTAAAGATTCAAGATGAAAACCACCAACTCGGATGTCATTAAAAAAGAAAAAAGTAAAAAACAAACCACAAAACAACCCAAGGAGTTGGTTGGTGTCACTAATGTCAGTCGGTCGCTGATGTCAGTGGTCTCCATGGAGGTGGCAGTTTAGTGAGAGTGAGGGATCAACAACTAAGCAAAAGTTAACATTAAAGGAAACAGCCAAGGCTGATCCTTCCCCTCCTCACTATTGCCTGTCTAGGCAGGAAAGACTTTTCAGTGCCTTCTCGGGGGTGGTGAGAACACTAGTGTTTAACCTAGGACCTTATTAAAACTAGCTACATTTTTCTTGTATTAAGCAATAAATAATTGCTTTATGCCTTTAGTGCACATACCCTGCTTGCGGAGCGTCTTTAAGCACGGTTAAATATGCCCAAAAAAAGATTGGAACAGCGTATGTTAACAATCATGAATATTATAACAGCAAATGCTAAAGGAATAGTCTTATTGGTTCCTTAACAATCTTGCATGGTAAGAGTCATACTTATTTTTACTGAAACTGCCATGATTCTTCAAATGACATAGTTCCTGTATTCATGCTGTATTTTTCAGAAAGTTGTTCTCCTTTTCAGTATTAATCTTTCGCAAGTGTTGTGAAAGATTGCAAATACTATTGTATTTAGAAGTCAGAAGGGAGAGTCATCATCAGAGACATTTTTTTAAAAGTATGCGTTAAGGTAGTAGGAAAGAATGCTTTATATAATACTAGTACTTATATTTATTTTCATTCTTTTCTTCCTCCCATCAGATATTCTATCAAATTTACCATTCTCCTTTCATCATTTCTTATTCTTAAGTCTTCATGAACCTATGAGGTTCTGCATCCTTTTCTTCTGTTTCCCATCATTAATTTCTACTAGTTACTAGTTCTTCCAATTCACAATGACTGTGAACATAGCTTTTCTTCCTCCTTCTTTTTTCAGACTAAAATTAAAAAGTGTATCCAAAATGGTCAATCATCTATTTCATATTTATTATGAATTAAAATCATAATTTACTGCTAGCAAAGAGATAAATAGGTTGTCTGGCTAATTTAATTTAGTATAGTGTTTTCTGAAAATATTTCAACCACCTCTGTCACAGGCTCTGTGTCCTTTTTTTTTTTTAGACTGTCCCTAGTGAGTTGTAAGTAATAAATGAAATATGTCAGAGTTCACTAGCCTTTTTCAGGCCTGGGTGCCGTAAAAATGATTTTCATATTACATTGACCCATGACATTTTTTTAATATTGTACTGAAAAATATAGAATCCTCTTGATTTGACTTTCTGTTGAAAAACAAAAGCTCTCAGTTTTCATGGCAGAGAGAAAATGCACCTAAACAGTTAGACTTGTTAATAGCCCTGATTTCTGTAAATGCTCTATCTTTATAATTATAAGCTATTAAGTTCTCTTGTATTAAAACCTCAGTTGGAAACATGAGTTACATATCATAAGGGTAAACTGCTTAAACAGTCAGCAAAAAAATGTTTAATGTCAACGTGAGAACAATCGAATTATTCTGAAGTCACAACTTTAGCAGAGGATGGAGAGGAAGTGGTCTTTCTTCCTTTCACTCTCTTTAAAGTAAGTGTACAAATTTCCAGCACTTTCCACTCTCTAAAAAAAGTTTGAGGTGAAACTACCCATCTTCCTCCAGAAAGTGAATACACAGACAAATCTAGTCACTTCAGCTACTTTTCCATTTCATCGTAAGAACAAGTAGACTATAAAAATGGAGAAAATTCTAGCCTCTTGGGTGAAACATATTAAGCAAAAAGTCCTAAAGATGACTGTCAACAATGTCATTGTAAGAAATTCTTTCCTCCACACAGCTTGCTAGTCCAGTGATTTCTAGAAAAAAAAAACTCTGTCACTGGTCAGGTTTGACTGTGCTTTTGATCCATGCTTCAGGACAGCCCTCCTGCTGGTTACATCTTATGTTTTCAGGAGGCTTTCAAAAGCAGTGTCACTTCGGTGCTGCTGAAAGCTTTTTCTCTTCCTCTGTCTTGTTCTCTCCTGCTCTAACCTTACAGGCTTGTCTAGTACTGTGGAGACTGGATCCTCAAAATAATGGTCTCAAAGCTTGCTTAAGCTTCTGCAAATCAACGGCAGGCTTGCAGGCCTATAAGAAGTTTGCTTGTGTCTATTTAGCACTTTCTGCAGACCCTTCTTTTGCTTACCAGTCACCACCCAAGATTGCCACCAGCTGAAAAGGGTGTAGGCCTTTGGATATCAGAGTGGCCAGAACATGCCTACCCTGGGGCTTGCCCAGACTTCTACTGCTACCCCAAACTTGCTGTTTCATGATGACTGTGCTAAACTAAGCTCTGCCCAAGCAACAAAGGTAGGAAGAGCTCATATGGCGACCATATCAAATGACAATTAGCTGAGCAAAGGCCACCGTCACACTGACTGGTCAAGCTACGGACCGAGCTGGACTATAATTGGTGCGGTGACTCACCAAAATTGGGAACTGGGACCCCTACCACTGTCACAACGTGAGAACCATGGATAAACGGGATGCTGCTGAACTTTAGAGGACCACTGGAACACCATGGGGCCTGTGGTGGTGACTATAGTCTTGCTGTGCTCTGTAATACTGCTTCTCCTTTCTGCCTTTCCTCTACTTCCACCTTTACTTTTATCACTTGCCACAGTGACTGTTGCTGGGCAATAATAATAAAGCTACAGTAAGCAGCATCTGACCGCATTTGTGTCTTAATCTCACACTTGGAATCGTTGCGAACCTCTCCCGGGCCCAACGTGTTCGGACCAGGATGTAACAATTACTAGCTGCTCTTTTGCAACAGGGTTAATTTTCAGCTCCCTCAACGAGCACTTCTGGCTCACGGAGACGCCAGGTAACTGCAGGCAGCTGCATTCAGCACATCCAGCCTCAGCTCAGTTCAGATTAATCGCAGCCTGAGGAGTCTGCGTGTCTGAAGCCATGCTGCAGGATCTCGTGTTGGATGGATCTCTCTCTCTTTGCCCTATACTGCACCCCGAAAACATCCCTTCAGTAAGCAGGCAGAGGTGCTCTAGAGGAAACACCAAAGCAATCTCCCGTCCTTGGCATAAGATCCTGCTTCCTCCAGCTACACTAGCCAAAACAAGGCAAATGGTCTGCATCGCCCAGTCGCTCTTTTTCTGCAAACTATACAGTACCCACACGGTAAACTGTGAACATTTTATGGCTATTTAAGCAGATATCATGTAAGATATTTCGATAGAATTTAATAATAAACAAGTTCAGTGAAATGGGAAATCCAAAATGGACATCTTATTTCTCCTCTCCTCTCACTGCCTTTTATTAGTACAGAAAGAGGAAGGAAGATTTTGGACCTTTTTCACATTAAAAAATAAAACAAAATCAACAAGTGCCAGCAAATTGGTTAGGTTTTTATGAAAACACAATTTTAAGTTTAAATTATTATTATTTTTGTTGTGCATTCTTTCTTGATGGTTTCCTGAGATGTTTGGCTTTGGTTTTTAATAAATAATTTGAATAACTACTATTAATTTCATTGCAATTAACTTCTAGACATTAGGCAAATAATATATCCTTACTACAGTTTATTTGGACCAATGTTCTACTGGTGGCTTTAATAATAATCAGAGACATTATTATATTCTTTCTCAAGCAGCATATAAATGACATAAATTGAGTATGATTCCATGCATTTTCTGCATCTATAGTCTTTGACGCTTTTCTTTCATTTCTTTGCAAGAAAGGTAAAAGGATTTTAAGACAAAACCTTTGAATGCATAGGAGAAATCTATAGTTTCCTGTTTAGGATCTTAAAGAACAGAGGTATGAAATACTTTCCCTGTCCAAAACATATTTGTTGGTAACTGAGGCAGCAGAATGGGACAGTTGGAGCTTGCAGAAAAATTTATTTCATTTTCATAAACCAGAATCCTCTCTGTTTGCCATTCTAGAGAGAAATCGCAAGCCATGACTTATTTTATCTTTTATTTTGGATTCACTTCCTGTCAGAAGAAGTGAAGATGTTTATAAGCAGGTGTTTGATTTATAGGGAGAAATAGATAGAACAGTGAGATTAAAGAAGTAAAATCAGGATGGGGGGGGGGAAGCAAGCTAGATTATTATTGAATGAAAGAGAGAAAGAAGACACAACTAGTGCTCTAAAAAATTGCATGATCACTGACTGATAAAAGGAAAGGATTGCATAAATGTCAGCACTCTGAGCCCGGAGGGACCAGGCACAATACCTTTGACAGCACATTTTTGAAATATATGTGTGATACACTGTGCATATTTGGTGAGTCCTTCTCCCAGAGGAGAAAGTTGCATCCATATCTTTGAAACAGAAGTTTGATGTCCTGAATATATACTGAAGGTGTCTGGTTCTGTACAGTCACTTCCTACAACTCTGAAGCTAGTCTAACCTTCAGTAGATTAATACAATGCTGATGAAATCAACAAATCTCTGCCAATTTACATCAGCTGAGGTTCCAGGATTCCTGGAGGGAAAAGAAATGATGCAGGTGTCCCCAGAAAACACACCAAAAAAAAGAAAATGGAATTCACTTGAGGGCACATTGAAAACACACAGACCTAAGCTTGTTCCTCACCAGGTTCCTACATAAATAGTTAAAGGGCATTACAGCAACTGTAGTACCTCTGTGTAGGATTGAAATCATACAGTTAACCATCTAATAGAAGATAACAGAACCCGTTTCAACAAATGTACACATTTATTTGTGACTTGCATCCAAACACAAATCAAGTAATTCATAAACAAAAGAGTAGAAAATGAGGAGATGAGAGCCCTTTAGGGTCAATTCCTACTATACATAGTGTTTGCACACTCACTGATTTCAGCAGCAGTTGACTGTTTCCAGAACAACCCCTCTTCTGGAAAACAGACCCCTAGCTAAGCAATTAACCCTCTACTTTTGTAATTTATTGCAAAGGGTTCCTTCGCTACCTTCCTAAACACTGTCACCATACCCATCTGGATAGAATTGTTCACAACAAAAACTAATGAAAACTTTAGTCCTTGAACACTAAAATTTGCTTTATAGCTTGGCCTGAATTATATTGTCTTATCCTTTTTATGGGTTCTCTGGGAACTGTTGTACGATGTTGTGGAAGCAGAGTGAGCTATTTTGTTCACTTTAAAGCATAGATCTACAACTGGTCAACTGAACATCTTACTAGGCAAAAAAATCAGTTGGTGTCCAGGGTCATAATCTCTAAAGCTATTTTAGATATCCTAAGGTAGGTATTTTGCTTGGCCTCCGGCTGGATCAACATGGTACAGGTCTTCCATTGTGCCATATCTGCCAGCTCTGTGCTGATGTTTCTCTTGCCCTGTGGAGTGTGAAATGGCAGTGGATGCCCACAGGCTAGCAACTGCATTGAGTCCTATATCTTCATCTATTCTAATCAGAGCTTAGACACCCAGCTCACAGCTGCCTTAAAGACAAATTAATTTATTCATTTGCATCTTGAGTTGATGCCCCAAAACAACCTAAACACAGCACTAAGAGGAATTCAAACAAAATAGTTCAGATATTTTGAAAGGTTAACATAGAAGTGCCTTCCCCTATAGCAATTTGGTCTAAACCCAGATGCCTGCTAGTTTAAAGAAAGTTGAATGACTTATAATTAACTTAACCCATGGCTGAGAGAAACTAATGAGTCTACCAATCTAATAGAGAACAGAAAAGGTGTGGCCAGGAGAATCACAAAATTAGACTCAATTAATGTCCAGGGCAATGATATGGGGTCTCCATAAATATTTAAAAAATTGGTTTCAGCTCACCCAATTTTAGACAGTGAGTAGACCTCCGTGCCTAAGCTAGGCACTATGCTTCTTCTATATCCAATGGAGAGAAATACGGACTTAGAGGGCACAGTTCATCTTTCCTAGTTTATTAGTCTACATTAGGTTGAAATAAATTTCTTCCTAACAGTGTCTATTTCTCTTCATTGGCAATAAAAAGAACCTAGGGCAACTAGTTTAAATTCAGGCATCCTCATTTGATCATAGGACTCCCACCTGGGTGTCTGTAGATAATAGTGTGTCTTAGATCAGAGAGAAGCTTTGCACCATCTGCTCCAGACAGGCTTGTCTAAAGCTCCAACCCCACCTGAGGTAGCCTTTATCGGCATGCCAATTACAGGAACAGCTGTATTTATCCTTAAATTTTCCCTGTAGCTAGAGGTATCTAATCCCACCCAGTTATCTTATTATTTTTACAAATATTTTAAAACTGTAGCACCCACAAGCGGAGAAAGTGCAAACAGATTAAATAAAAACAAAACAAAACAAAACAAAACAGCCAACAAACAAACAAACAAAAAATCAGTCACTTGCTCTCTTCAGTCATCCCAACAAAATTTGCCATTGTACAAAAGACCACGTGTGGAAAAAAGTACTATCAAGAGAGGATTTTAGAAAATATTAAGCAGACAAAATAAGAGAATTAGAGCAGGATTTAGAGTTCAGATTAATTACAGCTAATGCTACCAACAAGCATAACACAAAGCAAATGGGAAAGAGCATCGAGGGTGGTGAAAAAATATGCAAAATATTATCTTGTTTTGCTATCAGGAAAGCATCCAGCAAAAGGTATTGTTTCTGCTGTCATTGCAGTCAGTCTCTTAGCAGCCTGAAAGTTTAAACCTGCTAGAAGGTACCTAGCCCGTTGTTTGGCAACACAGGTTTCCAAGGCAACAGAGGCCAGTGACACTTCTCCTTCTTCCTGATGGATTCTGCCACTAAAATACAGAAATCAGGGTTCTGAGCTGACCTGATGGCTCTTTGGAAGACATTTTGGCATGCCTTGAAATCCCTATCTCATAATAAAGCACTGAGATATTCTGAAATATTAAATGTGTTTATTTTTGCAATGCTTATTGGTGGGTCGCAGTTCATTTCATTTGTTGTGATGCTGCTTGGATGGGTGTTTGGAAGCTCGACACGCTGGTCAAAAGAATACTGAAAAGGCTACTGCTACTCTTGCAGTAGCCCCTTTTCTCTTGGTAAAACCAGGTAACAGATATAAATCGCAGAGATGGAAATCTCCCTGTAGGTAACTATTTAAAATTTACTTATTTTGCACAACTAGGTGCACATATGGAAAACCAGCAACACTTTCTGGTGTACACTTTGCAATGTTTAAATTATGGCTTCAAGAGATACTGCTTTTTTTTTTAATTTTGGTTTGGTACAAACAAAAACACATTCACTGAAGCGTGGGAAATGTCTTAGGAGAACATGCGAAAGAGAAAAAATCTGAACTAGAATCCTTCCTCCCAGTGTAATGAAACTCTCGGTTTGCTCACCATCAGGGAACAAAACTCTCACTCCTTTCTCTCCTAAGCCTAACTTTGCACACATTCCTCCTTGTTTAAACCCCATGAGTTTTTTCTTTGTGAGTCATTACTCAATTCGATTCAGAGATTCTTTTGAATGTCCCTTAAAGCTATTCTCCCATTGATCTGCACAATGGCATGCCTCCCATAGCAGATGGTCTCGCTTGTCTCTTAACAAATGTCCCAAATGTTTCCATCTCCTTTTCTGGATAAATTTAGAGAGAATAAAATTGTTGAATCTAATTAATTTTGTAATTTGTTATAAATTCTAACATTTTTATTAAGGCACTTACTTTAGAAGTCATTCCAGTGTCTTTGCACACTGAGAGGCAAATCAGGCTTTCACATCTTTATGTTAATATGTAAATAACATTTGACTTAAAGATTCAGAATTTTGTCTTCAGGTTTTAAAATTTCCTCTAGTCTATTTAAGGTAATAATTGCTGTTTCTGCCCTGCCAGCTCATAACATTTTACAGTTCTGAAGAAAAATACTCACATTATTTAATGCATGAATATAGCCCACATTCCTGACATCAATTGATTCGCTCTGTGTGTGAGCTAAGCATATTGATGAAAAGTAGTTTACTGTAATGTGAAGAAAGCAAAGCTGTAGCAAACAGCAAGAATTATACAGACACTATACCCAAAATATTTATTCAAAAAGGGGCCACAGTCACCATGTGTCCCCTTTCAGGTCACAAAAACTGAAGATGCTGTTTTCTCTAGAGATGAAACTTTGTCACTAGTATGTACTTGCTTATAGTTCCAAAAGGAAATACAGGGTTCATAATGGAATAAGGTGAAACAGGAGTTACAACTGAATTGCTGCTCAGTAAGAAGGAATGATGCACAATCAACATCACAGTCTGGGGACTTATGCATTAGGAAAAAAATTACAGAAAATCTCTAATTCAGTGCAGAATGGAATGCTTAGAAAATTAATTTAAGACATACAGAGCAACTAAGGAGAATAATAATTCAGAAGTCTAAAATAACATCAGAAGTAAGTAGAACTTGGAAACCTTTTATATGGTTAAAATAGTCTCCACTTGTAGATATGAGATTTTCAATGTCAGACCTGTATACAAATAACCTAACCGCATATTTACTGATTAACAGTTATACTATCATTTACACTTGACTAAAAAGTTCACATATCATTTCAAAAGTGTAACTGTTGACGTTTTAAGTAATGGATGAAAATTTTTAACCCAAGTAGAATACAGTAAGTACTCAAAGCATGCATTTTTGTTTGTTTGTTTGTCATAAGAGTCTTTGTCTATAAAAACTGCTTTTCAGGCACTCTTTGTTGCACCTAAGACATCCAGGAGGTATATGTTCTGTGGCCTCTGACAGAACAGAGCAACGATTCAAGTAATATCCATCTCAGAGGTATATATTTTTCTGTTTATCCCTGATGGGACACTGAAGTTTTAGTTTTAATTTACTGATTCCTTTTAAGCTATTTTACCTTGTGAAAAAGATGTACCGCTCTGTCTGTTTTACTTGTACCCACAAAAGTAATGACAATGGGAATGGCAGCTGTAGGCCCCCAAACAACCTGGCTGGAAACATTTAAGACAAGGAACTGGAAGTAAAAGCTGACTCTAATAAGGAATATTTGGCTTTTATCCAATCTAACCCACTGTTAACTAAAACTAACCAAGAATTCCTTGAAAAACATAAAATAATAATAAAAGAAATAAGAATGGGTGGTGTGACAAGAAGAGGGAAATAAATGCTGGCAGTGTGCAGATGACTAAAACTGCTGCTTGTACAAGGAAAATTGCTTCTACACAAAAAGTAGGTGTCTGTAAGGAACGAGTTCAGATGAATGGAAATGAAAGAAGAATGAAGAAGGTTCTGACAATATCATGAAATGACAGAGGGACGTGGATTCCCTGGAATAGTTTGGAAAATCTGATCACTCTCATTTAACTATGGTCCTGTATATTTGCAGTATATGTTAAATAAATCTATTACATTCTGTAGTACAGAGTGAGAATGTTCCACACTTTTTAGGCACATGATTGGTGTGCAATTTAGAGTCTCACAGTAAGCCAGAATACCTATTCACTCTTACTCTGAAGATATCTTTTCCCACCTCCTTTACACACCAGTATATGGACAGACTGCAAGTTCCCTTTCAGTCACTTGGTCTCCAAGCTGATAAAATATGGCTTTGATGGACTGACAATTCAGTGGATAAAGAACTGGCTTGACAGACACACCCAAAGAGTCTCTGTCAATGGGTCCATGTCCAAGTGGAGGCCAGTGACAAGTGGAGTCCCTCGAGGATCAGTACTGGGACTGGTCTTGTTTAACATCTTCGTCAGCGACAGGGACAGTGGCATAGAGTGCACCCTCAGCAAGTTTGCTGACGACACCAAGCTGTGTGGGGCAGCTGACACTCTGGAGGGAAGGGATGCCATCCAGAGGGACCTTGACAGGCTGGAGAGGTGGGCCCATGCCAGCCTCATGAAGTTCAACAAGACCAAGTGCAAGGTCCTCCATCTTGGCTGGGGCAATCCCAAGCACCGATATAGGCTGTGCAGTGACTGGCTTGAGAGCAGCCCTGAAGAAAAGGACTTGGGGGTGCTGGTAGACGAGAGGCTCAAAATGAGCTGTCAGTGTGCACTAGCAGCCCAGAAAGACAATTGCATCCTGGGCTGCATCAGGAGAAGCGTGGCCAGCAGGTCGAGGGAGGTGATTCTCCTCCTGTACTCCACTCTCGTGAGACCCCACCTGGAGTACTGCGTCCAATTCTGGAGCCCCTACTACAAGAGAGATTTGGACGTGGTGGAACGTGTCCAGAGAAGGGCCATGAGGATGATCAGAGGGCTGGAGCACCTCTCCTATGAGAACAGACTGAGAGAGTTGGAGTTGTTCAGCCTAGAGAAAAGAAGGCTCCGAGGAGACCTTATAGTGGCCTACCAGTATCTTAAGGGGGCCTACAAGAAAGCTGGTGAGGGACTTTTTAGGACCTTGGGTAATGGTAGGACTAGAGGGATTGGATTAAAACTAGAGATGGGTTGATTCAGACTGGTCGTTAGGAAGTTCTTCACCATGCGGGTGATGAGACAGTGGAACAGGTTGCCCAGAGGGGTGGTGGAAGCCCCATCCCTGGAAGTTTTTAAGGCCAGGCTGGATGGGGCTCTGAGCAACCTGATCTAGTGGGAGATGTCCCTGCCCATGGCAGGGGGGTTGGAACTAGGTGATCATTAAGGTCCCTTACAACCCTGACAATTCTGTGATTCTACGATCTAGAAGTACATCTAGCAAATATTCGGTATATCTAGCAGATATGCTCTTAATTAACTGGCCAAACATGGTCTGATTGGCGAGTTGTGATTTTTTTTTCTCAATCATCAACACATGTCAATGAATGGTAGTTATCTCTAACTGATATATTGCCCCTGATTGATATATGAGTTGCAGTTAATTTTGACTCCTGCTAAAAGTCCGTGTTCTGATAATGATCTGCTGCACTGCCAGCAGGTGAAAGAAGATGATCCTTCCCCTCTACTGAGGACTGAAGTTCTGTTTTCATTTTTGGGCTCCCTCGTATAAAAGAGGCACAGCCTTACAGGAGCAAGTCCAAAGAAGGAACACAAAGATGATGAAGGGACTGGAACGTCTCTTGTAGGAGGAGAGGTTGAGAGCTGAGAATATTCAACCTGGAGAAGGCTGAAGGGGAATCTTATCAAAATGAATATCTAATCTAAATCCACCCTCTTCCAGTTTGAAGACATTTCCCCTCATCCTATCCCTACACCTTTCTTACATCTCTGTTTTCTCCAAGTAGATTTTAGCAGTCTTCGTATGCTGGAAAAATTCTATTTGTTTATGCACACACCTATTTAACATCACTTAGCTTATCAGACTGTTTTTTCTAACATTAATTAAAATGTGAAATAAGTGAAAGAAAAAAACTTATGTAATGCATTTGCTAATCATAGAGTTATGGAAATCTTTGTATTATTTTACACAGACATATCTGAAAGCTCAAGGAACCTTTTTGAAGTCTTTGACTAAACAAAATATTACAGGTAGATAAAATTGGAAAATTATGCACAAGTATTTGAATATGTAAATATAAAGGGTAATTTTTGTTTAGGAAGTGAAATGAGCATATTTCTGACACTGACACACTGACATATTTGTGTCAGTAGTTTTGACCATTATATATCAGTTATATGATAACAGAAACTAGCAATTGTTATACAAGAACAGGAAAATATTAGATTGATTTCAGTAATAGGAGGTCTGAATTCTGAACATAAAAGTACTTACTAAACATTATTCCTGTTCTTTTAGATATTAAAAAATAGGATTTTTGTAGAACAAAAAGATAACATTTTAAATTGATCTCACCTAGCTACTAATTCTGCAACTGTACTGACTTGTAGTTATAATTAAGGTCAACTACTGGATAATTTGTTTTTACAGAATAACTATGAAACTTGGTTGTCTGGCTGAGCACAGTTGATTAAGAAAACTCCACTAGTTTCAAATTCTGATCTTCATCAGAACAGTTGCTCTATCTCTAAATCTTCTTTAAATGAACTAAGGATAGAACATGATTTCTGAAAGTCGCCAACAATTTCCTAAATCTTGCAGTGTTTTCTGAACATAAGCTTATACATATGTTCCTATTTTCACTAACTGGGTTTAATATTTGTATGTCCTTGCTTTAATACTGACCTTGCTGCTATTTAAGCAGTGGTTATACTAATCTCAGTGCAGTTTATTCTCCATTGCAGTGCCCAGTGCTTATGTGGCATTACTGCAACAGAAAACAATTTAATACCTTATACATCACTGGACAACCATAAAGCAAACAAAAAGCAATTAGCAGAGGTTGATGGGTTAAAGTAAAAATTTTTAATAGTATGCTGTCTGGTAGAGTTTGAAATTTGTCCCACCCAACAGTCATTTAGACCAGAAGGCAGCATTCTTGAGTTTAATTGCAAATAAATTTCTGAGCAACGTTTTCCTATTCATGAAGACATGGTAATGTTCCACATACACAGAACTTGTAAGACACAAAGAAAAGTTTAATATTTTGAAGGAATTAGGCTTCTGCTCTTCAATAACATATGTTTTATATGCATATAGAAGTCTGCTACAAACCTAAAGAAAACATGGTCTTTGAATTCCCTGCACTCTGTAATACATCTCATATAATATCAGAGAAAGATGAAGAGATCATACCATCTAAATCTATACTTACAACTGAAGCTTTTGTAATCCAGTCTCTCTGACCGTCTCTCCCTTGGGCTTTTCAAGTGGAACATCCATTGAAGGTTTCTTTTCCAATAATGCAGTTCTCTTCGAGCTCTGGATATATTAACTGTAGGTAGCACTACTAAAACATTGTGTAAAGTTCAATTTTAGCTCTGAAAAGATCCCTCTTCAAAATAATTTTTAAAACTTTCACAGCAGAACATAATATAGTTCCTTCTTCAGCACCACCAGACACAGTTACTGAAAGTAAAAACCTATGGGATGAACACTTTATTCAGAAAAGTTAGGATCATGCTAATTATGTGTCCATGAGCAAAAGAAAAGGAATAAATAAGGTGGAGGGAATAAAGGGCAATAGAGTGATAATTTTGAAGCAATATAAAATTTGTGTTGTATGAGCCCAGGTTGAAAGCACACTTGGAATGACTGGGGCTGTGGTAAACACATTCAGATGGAGTTTTCTTTCAGCATTAGTTGCTGCACTAAACGTTTTAACTCGCTTGTATACAGCTGATCCATGTATTAACTGAGTTACACTAAAACAGTTATTGAAATTTAATTTTAGAAACTGACCTATAAATAGACAAGTGATAATAACTGAATTTTATTTTCCTGTGAGGTGTATAATAGTATTTTCTGTGAGTGAATTGCCCATTAATAGTCTCAACGTGCTGGTTTTGACCTAGTGTAAACAAGATAGCCTGTTAATTATAGTTTATCTAACTGTACTGAATGTACCATAAATTAATGTGTTGCATTTAACAAATGGTATTAAAACTAGTAATGAAAAAAGGATTTGATGCTGGCAAGAATTCAAGATTGTTCTTTCTAAATCTTTTGAAAACTGCAAATTGTTACAAGTGTATTTTGAATGAGAACTTTATCAAAAACAAGTATGAAATAAAGTTATTTGGTCTCCCTAAAGTACATGAATAGTATTTTAATATCTTTTTAAATTTACGGTTTATTTATTTATTTATATATATAAAAATATATTTGGTATTCTTGAAGGATATTAAATTTATATAAAAAGATTACATTCAATAATAATAATATATTTTGCAAAAGTTTAAATTATATGAGAGATGTTTCATATAGAGGATCCTGTTGTGTCATTATTACTTACACAAAGAAGATTTTTGCTACACCTATGCAATTATCACATGCCTGTGCAATTATCTCAGACCTCCTAGAGTATCATATACGGCACTAGTTCTTGTACAATTATTTAAGTGATGATTCGAGTCCCTGCTCAGCAGTCACTGGAGGGCAGGATTTAGTTTCTGAAGGGTAGGTGACTAGAGTAAAATTTGGGATGCCCTGGGGTATCTGAGGTAGGGACTTAGATCAGGTAGATACAATACTCGACTTGCAGAAAAACTATAGTCTACTCAAGCATCCTCTAGAGGCCAGTTGTTATACTCTAGGGTGTCTTAAATGGCACCAGATGCTCATGCTCAGCACTTATAATGGCAGCTTAGAAAACCAGCTAACACTGATATTGTAGACACGCACATTTAGGTTTCTGGCTCTAGAACTGAGTCCTATCGTATGCCTAATATTATGTTATTTATCTGTAGCATAAGGTCAGAGCTGTAGTCATCTCAGAAATCTTTTCTAGCCAGTTAATTGAGACTAAGGTCATATGAAAAGCTAAGTTCTCTCAATTCAGTTCAGTTGCAGGAATTCAGCACCCTGAGTGGAGTATTGAAAATCAGTAGTCATTCTTTCAAAAAGAGATTTTAGGATATCACAGTTCTCTGGGAGATGGGGAGAAGCACATTGTGTTTTCTGAAATGAGCAAGTGTTCACTACTGACATTTTTTTTAACTGACCTGAGAACATTCATACAGCACAAGGTGATGACATGTTAGGTGTGTCCATAAGGTATGCTATAGGTTTTCTACTCACATATAGCTTTCCCAAAGGTAAGACAGATTAAAAAAAAAAAAAAAAAAAAGGAAAATACAGCAACTAAATTATAACATCTTTTAACTTGTTGTTGGGTTCTGTTTTATTTTATCGTATTGCACTTTATTTAATTTAATTTTATCATATTTTATTTTATTTTTATACTACTTTTATTTTTGGGGAGCAGGATGTGTGGTTCATTCAGAATTAATATGATTACCTGGTGATTCCTTGATTCACTGTCTCTATTGTAGGAGGGAGGAGTTACTTGCAATGTTTGAAAATAAATTAATTACGATCTATCTCAGTGGATTCTATTTAGAGACATATGAGTACAGCATTTATACATATGTAAGATACACTCTTTTTATACAATAATCATTGTTTCAGGGCAAATCATACTTGACAAACCTGATGGTATTCTGTGACAAAGTAACCTGCTTGGTTAATGTGGGGCAAGCAGTGGACATTGTCTACCTGGATTTCTGCAAGGCTTTCAGTATGGTTCCCCACAGACTCCTCCTAAAGGAACTGATGCGTTATGGTCTAGACAAGTGGTCTGTGCAGTGGGCAGGGAACTGGCTGACAGATCACACCCAGGGGGTGGTGGTAAATAGCCTCTTTTCAAACTGGCAACCTGTCACAAGTGGGGTCCCCCAGAGATGGATATTGGGCTCAACGCTGTTTAGTATCTTCATAAGTGATCTGGATGATGGGATCAAGTGTACCCTGATGAAGTTTGCCAATGACACCAAACTGAGTGGGGAGGTGGGCGCTTCAGAAGGGAGAGCCACGCTGCAGGAAGACCCGGATAGGCTGGATGAGTGGGCTAAGAAGAAACTTATGAAGTTGAGCAAGGGCAAGTGTAACATCTTACACCTGGGAAAACGCAATCCAAGAGGCACAGGCTGGGATCTACCTGGCAGAGGAGCCACTGTGTGGAAAGGGACCTGGGGGTCCTGGTGAAGAACAAGCTCAGTATGAGTGAATAGTGTGCTGCAGTGGTAAAGAATGGCCAACAGGATGCTGGGTCGCATAAACAAGGGCATCACCAGCGGAGATAAAGTCATTATCCTACTCTACTCAGTGCTTGACAGGCCACACCTGGAATACTGTGTTCAGTTTTGGATCCACTATACAAAAAACATGTGGACAGGCTGGAGAGGGTCCAGAGAAGGGCCACAAAGATGATGAAAGGACTGGGAAGCCTGCCATATGAAGAAAGGGTGAGGGAACTGCATTTGTTCAGCTGTGAGAAAAGAAAGCTTAGGGAAGACTTTATCACCATGTTCTGGTGATTAAAGCATGGTTACAAAGAAGATGGAGACTCCCTTTTTACAAGTGGAAAAGACAAGGGGTAATGGGTACAAGTTACTTCTGGGGAGATTCCAATTGGACACAAGAGGAAAATTTTTCACAATGAGAACAGTCAGCCATTGGAATAATCTCACTAGGGAAGAGGCGGATTCCTCATCATTGGAGACTTTTAAGGTTCAGCTGGACAGGGTGCCAGGCCATGTTGTTCATACTGTGTTTTTGCAAAGAAAGGTTGGACTAGATGATCCTTGAGGTCCCTTCCAACCTGGTATTCTATGATTCCATGATTGATTCAGTGAGAAATCACTTCATGGCTCCTCACTACCAGTCATGGCTCTACCATAACCCTCTAGGAATAGAATGAGAATCAGGTTGTGATTCAACCACATTTAACCTCTAACTTTCTCCCTTTCTTTTGCAAAGGACTGATGTTACTGTAATTAACATTACACTTTGTGTAGTACGATGAAAGTCCCTTGTTCATTTCCCAATGAAATGCTACAAGCAAAACCCTGCTCGTTTCTTCACCCCTGCCTACCCATTTCTTCCTGCATCTACCAAATAGTTGAAGAGAGTGGCCCTTTGAATGCTGCAACTTTTTTTTTCCCCCCAAGGCTTGCATGCTCTTAACAGTTACAACTATATTTGAATTTACGCTTTAATTAAGCTGGTTAGAGTACTAGGATTGGACTGAAAAAACACCACATCTAACAGCTAGTCTATGTGAAAATATATCATGGTGAACTCTTTGGAAACAGTAAAGAGAGAACTCCTTCCTCAGTAAAAGGAAAGCCTGAAAAAAGGGTATATTTTCTGTAAAGTTAAGGACATTTTCCATATTCTTCCAAAACTGCCCTAACACAAATCCTTCAATACACTTTTGCCATTTAGTTTCAGTCCTAACAAATTTTATAACATGCTTTAGTTTGGCAGTTAAAAGTAATGCTCGTTGCGTAGTATTTTCACAATAATTTCTATCACTTGGATCAAACTGAATAAGCACCTGTGAAATTAATATTATTTTTGATTAATTTCTTTGGTTTTCATAAGGCTGCTTCATCTGCTCTCAGTAAATCTTTTGCTCTTCTCTCAGTAAATCAGTTCTCAGTTATGATAAATTGTTGTCTGGCTAACTACAAGATTGTACTGTAAGTGACCCATCTATCACCTTTTTAAGCCTACATTTCACATAATTTAAAAATAGAAGACGGAATAGAATAACTAAAAGATACATGGCATCAGGACTTTGTGTCTGTCAGACTGCTTCTTCAACAGGAATATGTATTTTGGGGAAACCAAATTAAATCTCTATATATCTCATTTATAAACAGAAAGTATTTGCTCTTAAACAATGAAATGTGGATTGCCAGAAGCAGGCATCAAGATATTATTGAAAAATTCTCAGCAGAGCTAAAGTTTCACTCAGAGGCTTACTCCTCAAAGCAGTCTCTACAATTCCAAGATATGCTTGTGGCAAGATAAAGAAAGTTAAATGGTTTCTGGGGTCTCATTTACAATATAAACAAAATGGCTGGGGGGGGGGGAAGGAAAAATAAGAAAAAAGATCAGATAAGGAAAACAAATATGACATAAGGAATTGTCAAGAAGTATCGCTACTAGCTGTTGAAGTACAGTTTTAAAACTGTATCAAGTACAACAAATTGAAGGAAATCACTGTTTTATAACTGATTTAACTCCTACTGTATGACCATGAATGAAAGAAAAAGAACTCTTCTTCCAGCATAGGAGATAATAATTCCCCTAAAATATGAGGTGAATTACAATAAATATACTTGGACATCATAATGTAGCCAATTATGCTAAAAAATGTCAGGCCAGATCCTGAGGTCTGGCTCCATTTTTTCAACATGTGAGTAAGAGAAGGGATAGAAGTAAACGCTCTTTCAAAACTAGGGTAAAGCTGAGGCTGAAGCCATTTCTGCTGTTACTCAGTATGTTACAAGTAACACTTAAAGGAAAACATAAAGTTCTGCTTGGGATATGTTACTGCTTATCTTGAGAAAGTTTAGCCTGTTTTGGAAGTATTTTATTTTAAGTTTTAATTCAGTCTGAAATATTACAGATCAGAGCCTTAGGAAAGAGATTAGTAATTCCAGTCACTGAGAAATACCTTTTTTTTTCCTATGGGTCAAGAACTGTTTGTCAAGAAATATCTAGCAGTCAGCTAGATTTTAAAAAAGCAGATTTTCAAATCCCTTGAACACTAGCCAGATCTAAAGACCTTAACTTGTGTCGGGTTATCAATTCTCTTATAAAATATAGGCTTTCCTATATTATAGTTTCAAATCCTGTATCTCAGAGGACAGCTTCATATAGGACAATTATTTGCCCTGTTTTTTCTCTTCCTTGGCACTTGTGTGGTTAAATCATAGAACTGTATGATCATAGAATTGTTGAGGTTGGAAGGGGTCTCTGGAGAGCACAGGCACAAGTCCTGAATAGGACTGCATTAATTGTTAGGGAAGGGAAGAGATATTCCCATTGTTCCACGTGTCACTTTTACATCTAACCTATAGGAAAAACTGATTAGAGGCTTTGTCCTAAATATCATCCCTCTAGGTACTTTTAGTATTCGGGCTATGGAGAGATATTTTCCTGCATTTAGAATTTACAGCCACCTTTTGTAGGCATCAAAGACTTAAGATACAGTTTATATTAGACAGGAAAAGGAAGTGTTTTGGTGCACTGAAGAAGAACCCAAGCTCCACTATCTCATCAGTTTTAGGTGTTCATCTGTAATAACCTACACAACAAGCTATGAGGTTTTCTGAGTTGGGGCTTGCTCATGGACTACCTGAAGAATATTCCATTTTGATAAAATAAATATTCAATCAGCTAGAGGAAATGAGCAAACGTGATTCTGTAGCATAGCAGATACCACAGGATAAGGAAAATATAGTTCCATTAAATTCACAAACATTTTAGACTAGGAAATAATAGGACAGCAGGAATGAAAACTGATTGTCCTTCCAATCTGAGTGAATGTTGTAACCACTAAGTGCTGTGCAGTCTTGCTTCCCCTCTGACTAAACAGATATATGAGGATTCATTATAAAGTAGCTCCACTCAGGCTCTAAAATACCTAGCCAATATGCATTTTGTGAATCGTAGGTGTGGAAAATCATGTAGATGATGAGTACCTACCAGACCAGTGTTCTCAGGGTGTAGGTGGGTATGCTTATTTCCTCTTGCAGAGATTGTATCCATCGTCAGTGCATTATCAAAGAAATAGATCAATAATATGGAGAAAAGTAATAATATAGATTACCTTTTAACAGTGCTTAAAGAAAATAAAATTGTGCAAGATAATTTCTAACCTACTAGCTGCTGGGGTTGAGAATCATATATGTAGCTTCTGTTTCCAGCTCTGTTGTTGGATTGCTGATTGAGTTTGGGCTTTGACCAACTGAATTTCTGCTTTTGTCCTCGGTTCCCTGTTCTTTAAATGGCAACATGATGCTGTTACCAGTTAAAAGAACAAACTTTGAACTACCTGTTTAGTAGGTTTCCTGCTGACTATAGAATTATTATTTATGGAATTCTCACAGTTTTGGACAGTCTTATCTTTCATTTCCAATTTATCAAGAAGTGTACGTGGATTTTGTCTGCAACTATAATGGTTGGTACAAAGCAGACATTGTCACAAACAAATGTGGAAGTCTAGAAGTTCAGTAAGAAGCAACAGATTTTGGCACCGTATGAAGTTGAAAACATTTTGATGTGCTAGAATCAAAGCACCAGAGATATTTGTCTGTTAAAACAGTGACAAATTAATGGTACATTCAGATGACTAAAATAGTTCAGGGCCTTTCAGCATATTTGCTGGAAGACTAATTACTATCAGCTCATAATTTTATATATTTGCAAACATTTGAAATACTACAAGTTTTGAAACAAAACAAAATCACCGAGTACAGACTGAGAACAATAACACATAGTGAGAGGTTCTAATCTGAACTCCATAGTAAGAAAGCCATCGCACATTGAAAAATGTTTTTATTTTTGTGAATTATTAATTCAGTTTCTTTCCTGTCTGTGTTTGGGTATTAAACAAGAGCTTGCTTCACTGTGGTCTGTATTAACTACAACATAAATTGCTCTTCATCTTCAGAAAGTATAATACAAGTTAATGCCAGAAAAGTCAATTGGTTATAACAGACATGCAGTCTTGGAAACAAGGGAACTTTGCTTTTTAACTTGATAGTATCAATACGAATATGGTACACCAATACCTTATTCATGTACTTGACTGTATGAGTTTCACATATAAATGTCCCTGCAAATTTTCAGATGAAAACTCAATACCTCTTTTAGGAAAAAAAAAACAAAAACCAAAAAACTAAAAAAACCCAAAAAAACCCCTAACGATATGGAAATTATACGGTCTTGCATTATTGTGCTCCAAACCATCCAGCCATCCAGCCCTGTATTGAATTTAAAAATATTACTCACCACTTGAGGTAAAGCCAGTTACTTGGGAGAGAGTTTTCAGGACTTCCCCACATAATGGCTAGCATTATGGTATGAGTTGCAGCCTATAAATATGAAATTTCAAGAGCTAGGAGAAGGTAGGCATGTACCATCCTTAAAATTCCCATTTTTTTAGGTCAACTCAGATCTAGATGCTAGAGCAATTCAAACAAAAATAAGTTATTTTAGTGTTCTCTAGTTAAACTATTTCACTACCTCAAAATAGAAATTTGTTATTAAAAGACTATCATGAAATGAATTCTAGACTCAATCAGTTCTCCTTAATGATGTCCCTTATTGCTTTACTTCATTGTCATCTTAATTAGAAAAAAAAAAAAAAGTCAAGAAAATCTTGCTCAACTACTTGCTTTTTTGAGAAGTACTACATAACTAATAAGAACAGCTTGTTATCTAAGTTTTTTGATGTATCCATGGTAACAAAAAAAAAAATATCCACAAGCATGGAGTTCACTTGAAAATAGTCCCTGTGATTTTGACCCTAAAAGACTCTCCACAGTGTTGGAAGCCTATCATTGCACATCATTTATTTTTTGCAGCTTGTGATTTTGCAGTAAGCTCAAAGGAAAATCTATTGCTACAGCCTTAAATTGTATAACTGAGTCTGGTGGTGCTGGATTCTGTATTATTTGAAGCTGAATACTTTAGCTACTGTAAATTGATCTTCCTAGGCAATTTTTTTTTCTCATATGGAAATGCTTCAGTGACTGTCTTTTATACTTGATTTTCAGGCTGCTACATATACATGGCACATTTTTTATGTTCTTTCAATATATATTTCCTCTCGCATAGCACCAATAGCTAGCAACTTCACAAGTTATCTATGGTCCTTGAAATTCTTTTCTTTTGTCCATTTCCACAAAGGACAAAACTACATGAAAGATATATTTGTTTTAATGTTATTTTGTGAAACAAGAGATGCCTAATCAGCTGAATTATTCGCAAATATTGATTTTTTTCAATTTTTTTTTTCTGAAACACAAAATATATATTTTTTAATGTGATCATCAGTTTTGATAAATTAACTTTGTTGACCACTTTGACCTATAATACACAATAACTTCATAAAGGATTATTAAGAATTAGTAAGTATTAAAGTTCTGGTGGGCCAATGAGAAACTAATCATGACTATTCATTTTGTATTGTTTTACCCACAATATGATTTTTCAGTTCACCAACGTTTTGTCCCATAAAGCACTTTAAAAGCTCATTGTTCCATATGTTGATCTTTCAGGTCCTCTTTAAGGTCAAAATTTAATATACTTTAAAAAAAAAAAAAATTAGCTGTGGAAGTGCATTACCCCTTCTGTCCTTAGTAAAAAAGACTTACTATTTGATTTGTCTGGGGCAGAGCCCACAGTTAGGTCACAAACTAAACTAAGCCAGCTGTTCTCATGTTATATATCTGCTATGCAGAAGTTGTTGTTAGAGATGGAAAACAGTATGGCCATTCAGAGAAACACAGACCAGCGCAGCCCCGCTCACACAGTCACAGAATGCAGTTGCTAAGAGAGTTTGGAAGACAGGCATGGGCTATGGCTGCATATATAGAATTGAAGTTAGAATAGTGTTATAAGGATAAAACTAAGGTTTGTCCTGATAATCATAATCATTGTGCACTGGGGTATCAGGTCCAGCAACTACTTCATTAATCTCATACTAGATGGGACAATGGAGAAACTTGAGACCAGGTGGTTGACTGAGTGCCATAACTGCCTTTGTTAACAAAGCATTTGACTAACCCTGGCAAGAGCTCTCCAGGTGGGGCTCTCAGAATGTCCCAGAGATTCCGCCATGCAACTTCTGCTGTTCATAGGTCACTTGACAAGCACCATTTGTATGTGTCTCTGAGCTGGTTCGCACCCTAGGTGAGAGATCTGGCCATTTCATTGACTACCCCAGTCAGATTCTGCTGTAGAATTGACAAAGCTTTTCACAGAAAAAATTAAAGAGTAGAAGCAGTTCCTGCAGAATCAGGAATAATTACCTAGGACAGCAAGACTATTTATGGGACATTTAGTGGAGGGCTTAAAAGCGGAGAAAGGAAGGTATCTAGGTGATTTGTGGAGGAACAAACATAAGCAAACAGGGATAAGGAGATAAAAAAGGCAGTCAATACACCTGTCTGGCCATGCCTTGTGCTTGATTTGTGCAGCCTTTCTTATCTTCTTATTAAACTCCATTTCTGACTATTTTCCCTGGCTGAGGGACTCTCTGGAGGGTAGGTGGTGGGGAGTGTGGGGGGATAGGCAGGTGTTTAAGAGCCAGCAGATGAAGTGGGACTTCAGATCATGCAGGCCCATGTATTTGTGGTGCAAAACCTGGAGAGAGTGCAAGTGTGCAAGGGATTGTGGTGATCGCCTAATGAGGATCAGACTGCACTGGCTGGTGAGCAGCTGAGGTGGCTTGGGAACCAGGGCTGGGGTCAGCTGGAACCCATTTGTGTGTATGAGAAGCAGCTGAGGAGAGCAACAAACCAGGGCTGGATACTGCATGTCCGAGCCCAGTTATTGAGTAAATCTACTGTATATGTGTGTCAGTATGTGTATGTCGGTGTGTGCAAAGGAGTCTGTACCAACAGCTGGAATCAGGCTGTGCCCTTGGAGGCTCATATATCCCGCAGCAATGGCGGAGATTGGGATCCAGAGACAGTTGCTGGGCAGACTGAGTGTCTGAGTCCAGCTGATGGAGGGATCTGGATTGTGCATATATATTTTTTATGTGTTTTTACAGACAGATAGATATCTGGGGACCACTGAGGATGTGAGGAAATGGAATGACGTTGTGTCATGGGAAGTTCAGATTAGGCACTGGGAGAAGGCTCTTTGCTGAGAGAGGGGCTGGTCACTGGAACAGGCTTCCCAGGGAAGTGATCACAGCACCAAGCCTGTCAGAGCTCAAGGAGCATCTGGACAACACTCTTAGTCATATGGTTTAGTTTTAGAGTCCTGTGAAGAGCGAGGAGTTGGACTCGAAGATCTTTATAGGCCCCTTCCAACTTGATATATTCTATGATTCTATGATATATACAATATAACCTATATATATAAAACTTTCCCACTAGCAGAGCATCATCCTGATCAGCCATGGAGAGGAACAGAATGAGACCATTGTTGCTCTTTGTGTTTGTGTGAGTGTGGAGTATACTTGTCTGTTTGTCTTGATCTGTGTGGCCACCGACAAGTATATGTGTATATGCTTTTATGCATATTGTATACTTTTGTTTCAGTGCATACTGGGCATACACGTTCAGTCTTGCTACTAGCTGGACCTGAGGGCATGGAGCTGCAGCAGTCTCACTGACGATGGACCGCTGGATTTGACAAGACCCAGCAACATAGGCCCACAGATCAGATGAGTCATGAGAAGAGGGCAGGAGAGTGGTTCAGGAATGCTCACCTGCTCCAGCTGAGGGTGCAACGGAGACTCCCATTACCATCCAGAGAGCAGCTGACCATCCCATTTGAAAGGTTTGCTTCCCAATATGAGTATTACTCTATGCAAAATATGCCAATAAAATAGTTTTTTAACAAACTGATAGTTTGGATGGTGCAATGAGGGTAAGTGGTGCTAATCCTGCACTGTGGCACTTGCACAATTGGAAGAAATGATTATCCTGTAACCCTTTCATAATTTTTTATAAGCAGAAGTAGGTAGAGAGGATGAACATTTTTAATGGGATATGTAACTCAAAAATTCAAAGTCCAAAATTAAACTTGTTAAGAAGTTTCTCTGAGAGAGTGATGAATGTTTGGCATTTTTCTAGATAACTGTTGTTCTGTTGTGTCAGACTACTTGTGGCAAATGTCATTGTCTGGGGTATGTTACTACTCACGCATTTCAAAACAAAATTCTCTGCTGCTCACAAAAAAAATGGTGTCTTCAACCTTTGTACCTATAAAATATTGAATTTTTTGAGAATCAAGTACTTTATTTTTTGTGTGCTAAAAACTCATTTATGAAGCCTAAGGATCCAGGTTATGTTGTCACCTCTATCTTTTTCTACCGAACAACTTATTACCTTTCTTCTTTGCAAAACCTATAATAAATGAATTATTATAACAGAATTGGTGCTGAAATTTTCACCAGGCTTCCCAGTTAAATTAGCTGTATATCCATTTTATGGACTTAGTGGCTTTTCATCTACCTTTGTCTCTTTAGAGAACTTAGAGTTTACTTTTACTTCCTAAAACTTTCTTCATAAAGGTCTAGGTTTATGAAGTAAAAATCTGTACCTTTCCCCAGAAAAAAGACCAAAAAACCATGGAGATATGTAGTTGTCAGAAGACAATGAAATAGTTAAATAAAACAAAGACAAGAAGAAAAATATCATAATGTTGTTTGAAATGCAGTTTTCTTTTCTATAGATTATCCCAGAAAGACATAACAGTGGCAAGTTTTTGATATATTTTTTGTTTCAAGAGAAGATCAAATTTTAATATCATCGCACACTGCACTTCCAAAATTAATTTCTTGCTAACATAATTGTAACGTATTGTTTAAAGTACTTCAGTCACTAACTTTCCTTGTTAGTGACAAACTCTGAAGTGAAAACTATGACATGACCTTATGGAAATCATACTATAAATAATTAATTTCCAGTATTAAAAATTCTTTTGCAGAGTGAAGTAGAACACAGAGAAGGAATGTAAAGGGGAAAAAGACCCAAAAGGTAAACTAGGGAACAACATGTATAAAGTAAATACTTCTATCTTGCTCGACTAAGCTTTTATCTGTAGGGTTTAAATCATGTTCCAAAGTAAAGTAGTCTATGAATTTTGTGTTTCATCTCAGTATAAGATCATTCACTGTGTATTCAAACATAAACCTACTGAAGTTCTGAAGTTTTTCCTACACAGCAGTTGAACAGATGTGCAGATGCACAAACATCTCTTTTTACAAAAATATGTAAAGGTGGGATGGGGAGAGGTGGAAGAGAGGGGGAGAAAGAAATGATTGATCTATCACATTCTTCAGAAATTTCCAACATGCAATATAACCTGTTCACATTCCTAAAATTTTATTCACAGGAAAATAATCAAGCCATGTTCAGGTTGTCCCTAAATATGGTGAAATAAACATAAAAAATTTTGAAACATGAATCCATATATCACTTGAGAGATCTGATTCATAATACAGGCCATCGGTTAACAAATAAGAAATTATCAGAGACTTATTTTGACAGTAAAAATAATCTCCAAGTAAATGTGATAATGGCAGGTATTTCTTAATGTTTCCTCAAATACATTTTATGTGACTGAATGGAGTTAAAGTATGAAAATAACTTCTACTGCCAACAAATCAGATTTAATTTGCTCCAGCTTCTAGGGATTTGGGGGGTTTATCTGTTTATATTTTTGAAACAAAATTATTATAGTTGAAAAAGCAAATTCTGTTACTTTGAATATCACATAATAAATGTACTGCATTTTTAAAAGGCTGCAGGGTAAATACAAATTCTCTAGTCTCACATTATAAGAAACTTGCTCAATTTTATTGGTTCTTTTTCCTGCTATGAAAATTACCAAAATTGAAGGTTCCATTTAATTTATACAGTAAATTAAATTCTGACATTTTGTATGAATCATCAACATACCTGTAAGCTATTAGATGAGAGTTGTACATTCAGAAAGGCTACTACATCTCCTCCTCCACAGCCACTTGTGTTCAAATAACGAGTAAAATTTGTTTAACTTCCTTCTTGTGATCATTAAGGGTGATCTCTTCCCATGTTTAATGTGTAGCATCACGAATACTGTAGTACCTAATTTTATTTACTATAATATAAACACTGAATACTGTTTAAATCAATAATGTTGCTATATAGAGAGATGTAAGTGCTTAAATTCCTTCATTTCATGAATTCTCATTGGGCTCTATTGGCTTCCATTGATCATAGTGTGCAAAAGAAAGCACAAGTATAAAGCAGTTTTAGAAAGTTGACACTATTTTTTTTTTCCTTTGTTTTGTTTTTCTTTGTTTTGTTTTGCTTTTTTGTGTTTTTTTTTTGATTTTTTTTTTTGGTAAGAAAATTTGCAGTAATTTTTACCTATTATTTCAACATAACTCTGGGGCTGTATATTAAAGTGTGGGATTTGACACATATAGCCATGCCTTAGAGAATGTTTGGACATCAATGGAAGACACAACAGAGATCAGTGCTGAAATCTTTAGGGAAGCAAGTTATAATGCCTGACAATGGAGAAGAGGTTTAGGTTTGGGGCAGTGCAAGATCACTAACTATAAGGAAGAGTCCCTCAGTTCTTTACTTGTCCTGGTCATTTATTGACCTTAAGCAATTCTGTTTTCTGCACTGTATTTTGGTATGTTTAGTTTGGCACATCTTTAGGGCAGAGGTCAATTTCCAAAATCAAGTCACAGCCTTCAGCTCTGTTAATATCAGTTGTGGTCTGGAGCCACTGAAAGGTATATTATAATTTTTTTACTTTAAGAAGTTACCATAATAGAAAAATCTGAAATTAACACTTTATTTACTATAAGGAGTTGCTATCATAGAATCACCTATACATAACACTATACTTATTATTTATTTGAAAATAAAAAGCGTGAGAGTATGGGGGAGGCTTTTTGAAGCTTCCATAGCTAGGTAAATGTGAGGATGTGACTGCTATCATCTAGTTTTCATTCCACAGCAAATACTTTCAAGTAATGATTTCTGCATTATATATGGATATACAATAAAATCAGAAATATCGTAAGACCCAAATCCAGAAAAGCAACAGGTTTCCCAAATAGTCCCATTGGGGATTTAGATTAAGATTTAGAAGTTCAAAGATAAATGTATGATTCAGTGTTGAAGTGAATCAGTGTGTGATGAGTACAGAAAATTGGTACAATTGGGTTGTAGGTCAAAAGATGTGAATATGGTAGGAAATCTCCAGAAGCTACTTCTATTGAAGTAAAGTTATTTCTTGTTAAAATCCAGTTTTCCTAAGAACGATTTCCTTAAAATCAGTTATGTAGAAGACCTACACTACATAAAAAGCAGAGCAAACCAAAACACCGATTTCACTTATATTTCTTCGTTTGGTTTTCTGAAAGAGAAAATTAGTATTATGTATGAGTAAGAACTAATTAAATTAAGTAACCGTGACATTTGTGCTAATGATACCAATTAACCAACAGTGAAAGAACATGTTAAGTGAAATACAGAGCTACTGTCTAAAATATCATTAATATGAGATTCATACTGCTGTATTTTATTTAGAGCTGTGATGTTTCTGCAGAGGTGAGCATTTCAAGGGTGACATTTATCACAGGACAGGAGGAAGCTTCTTGAAAGCTGTTCCTGTTAACAGGAGTCTGATCTGAGTATGCCTGACTTTTATGTGGCGTCACTGCTGAGGTCTGCCTTCATATAACTTCTCCATCTACTCGTTCAGCAGCAGGAAGCCCTGGCTAAATAAACGTTTGTACACACACACACAGAGGCACACACAGTAGAATTTCAGACACTTTATTGTCAAGTAAACAACAGAAATAAACATTTATAGCAATTCACCATTAAGTCACACGGTCCCATCATCAAGCATTTAACAGAAATCTGTACTGAAATCACAACGTACTGTGAATTACAAATGACCTGCAAACCAGTGCCCATAGTAGTGCGGACCATCAGTAATTTTCAGACCAATTAAACTATAATAACTCAGAGAGAACTGTCTTGGTTTGTGTTATATAAAAGCAAAACAATAATAAACTCTGCAGACCTATTTTCTCAAGTGGCAAAGGACAAAAAACAAGGTAGGAATAAAATAACTACAGCCATAAAGAGATTATGAACAATGCAGGATTAGAACATATTTTTCAGTGTTTTAAGTTACTCTAAAATAAACTTTTTGTTCATTTAGATTTCAAGTCAGGTAGAAGTTGCAGAATATGAACATTTATTCAAAGATTCAGATGTGAGTATTTAAGCAGACCTGAGTATGTAGGCAACTGATTGAGATGACTGGTGTAAAATTTTAATCTTGTCATGGAGTAGCTTAATTTCACATGTATTTACTTTGGTAAACAAAAATTAGATTGCTAGAATTCTTGCAGATGTGAGAGAAGATAAAACAAAATGTTTGGGGGATTTTTGTTACATTTCATTACTAAAGTTGTATCTTTCTGTGGTTTTAGTAGCAAAATCAAATCTATGAGTATGAGCCAGCAGTGTGCCCACATGGCTAAGAAGGCCAATAGCATCCTGGCTTGTATCAGAAATAGTGTGGCCAGCAGGACTAGGGAAGTGACTGTTCCCCTGTACTCAGCACTGGTGAGGCTGCACCTCAATTACTGTGTTCAGTTTTGGTCCCCCAAGAAAGACATTGAGGTGCTGGAGCATGTTCAGAGAAGGGCAACAAAGCTGGTGAAGGATCTAGAGCCCAAGTCTTATGAGGAGTGCCCGAGGGAACTGGATTTTTTTATCCTGGAGAAAAGGAGGCTGAGGGAAGACTTTATCATGCTTTACAACTACCTGAAAGGAGGTTGTAGAGAAGTGGGGGTCGGTCTCTTCTCCCAAGTGTCAGGTGGCAAGACAAGAGTAAATGGCCTCAAGTTGCTCCAGAAGAGGTTTAGATTGGGTATTGTGACAAATTTCTTCACTGAAAGGGTTGTCAAGCATTGGAACAGGCTGAGCAGGGAAGTGGTTGATTCACTAACCCTGGAGGTATTTAAAAGATGGGTAGATGTGGTGCTCAGGGGCATGGTTTATTGTTGGGGGCTTACACTGTTTTGATATTGATCGTGCAAATGAGTCTAGCCTTTATTATGCTCAGTAGTTTGCTATTACTGAATTTCCTCTGGCCAAAACCACTGTCTGATTTGTTTGAAAGCTGTAGACAGCTTGTGTCTAAATGGCTATCCTAAAGTAGGTTTACCCAGCTAATAAAAATGGCCTCTTATCCTCTTCAGCTTTGAATAAATGCTAGTTGAGAGAGAGAGTTCACCATAATCAAGATAAAGATAGGGTCAGCAAAATTTTTAATTGATTTGTCTAGCGTAGATATAACTTTTACCATCATCTGGTATATGATTAGGAAATGGGCTTAATTAAATTTGCATACATTGTAGTCATGGTCCGGGTTTCAGCTGAGATAGAGTTAATTTTCTTTCTAGTAGCTGCAGTGTTTTGGATTTAGTATGAGAATAATGTTGATAACACATATTGTTTAGTTGTGGCTAAGTAATGCTTATATTAAGTCATGGATTTTTTCAATTTCCCATAGAAGCTGAGAGGAGGCACAGACAGAACAAGTTGGCCAACTGAATATTGTATATCATAGATGTCATGCTCAGTGAGGGTTGGCCAGGTGGCAGGAATCTGCGATCGCTATTCGGGACAGGCTGGGCAATCAGTCGTCGGGTGTTTATCAACTGTATTGCATAACAAATTTGTGTATTCTTTTTACCATTATTATTATTATTATTTTCTCTTCCGTTATTGTTCTATTAAACTGTCTTTTATCTCAACCCATGATTTGTGTTTTTTTTTTTCCTTTTTCTCACACTTCTCCCTACGGAGTGGGGTGAGGGAATGAGTGAATGGCTGCATGGTCCTAATTGCCGGCTGGGGTTAAACCATGACATCATGTTAATGAAGATGATTGATATTTTCCCCCACCAGAGCCAAGATCACAATTAGGACCCAACTGAGACTTCACATGTAAAATTATGGTAACTTGGCAAACTGTAAAGCACAACTCCTTTAGGTGTTAGCTAAGATCAACATTGTCAGTTGCTGCAGTCTGTTGCACTTCGAATTGTAGCAATCAGATCATATTTCTGAGACTGAAATGACTTTGAATAATATTGTTCAGAAGATTTATTTTATTAAAACATTGGGGGTTTTCCAATAAAGAAGATATGGATATCCAGTTTATTACATTTACTGAAGTACTGAAAAGCTGATATCAAATTTGCATACAAAAAAAGTAAACTCTTTTAAATATATATTTCCTTACTATATATCTATTTCCATTTTTTATGTGTAGATTTGACACAATTCTCTAAGGTCTCAATTTGGGGATTTTTTTCTATTTTTCATTATAATTTTACTTCAATTATCCTAAAAGCTGATACTGCAATTCATAGTTTTAGTGACAAAATAATCCCCAAAATGAATAAGAATACATATAACTGGGTAGGGAAAAAATAGATTTATAGCTGATGACCTTAAAATGGATACTAACAAACAACTTGTCTATAGTCTTCCACACAAAGGAACGTTTATATCTGAAATCATCATGACAATATGAATAGTAATCATTAATGAAAATGTAATTGTGTATTTAATGAGAAAGAAGGAAACAGACACAATTGCAGGTATATGTTAATTTCAGTTTCTGGCTCAGATCTTGTAGCACTCGCTATTAAAATTCTCCTTTGGTGTCTGTGGAAATTGACATAACTTCACTGGGGCCATGTTGAAGTTGCTATTTTTATGCAAAATTCAAGGATCGCTGCTAGACTCATTTTAGGGGGGAAAAAAAAAAAACAAACAAAAAAGAGGAAAAAGCAGTAACTGTAACAGTGACAGAAACATATTCATAATAAAAACTAACAAAAAATGGGATTTTTTTTCTACTTCTGTTTTTAAATAGCACCTTAAACTAACCCTCCTTAAACATTTGTTGCCTGCCTAGGAAATAAGAGCTGATATCGATTGTCCACTGAATCGTTAGAATAAAGAGTCAAAAAAGTGCTTGGTTTCATATTAGACTGTGACCTTGATGCCATCAATGAATGCTGAGGGACAGCTATAATTCCCAGGAGGAATCATTTTTCTGTTAAACAGATTTCTTCTGAGCAAATCATGCTGATGCATCCACTGCACAAGTTTGTAAGAAGCTGCGTGGCAAGAAAAAAGGTGACAGTGTCTCCATGTGCCCTCTGGATACCTTGTGTCCATAGAAGACAGTGACATCTCAAAAGATCAGGGTGATTCATCACTTTTATGTCCTTTCAAAGCCTTTCATCCAATCTTTATAGGCTTTGGAGCCATGTTTTATGATTAGAACAAATTATAGAAATCAATGATTGCTACTACAGTGTAAGAATTAGAGATGCTTATAATGAATAGCAATAGTCTTAGTGTTTGGGGGAATAATTGTGATACTATTAGTTCATTCTTATTAGTAATGTTAATTCTAATAAATATATTATATTACTTACCTTACATTTTAAAAATTTCAATAATAATGACTCCGGGAACAGTTGCTTTTATTATTGTAGTTCTATCTTACGTTGGATTTAGCTAGACCATTGCTTGAATACAAAGATAACAATAAAAAGTTACTTTCAATTCTCTTCTCTCTCTCTTTTTTTCTGCCTTTTTTCCCCAGAAGATTGAGCTTCTTGGCTGGATACTCCATTTTCTTTAGATTTCCCAGAGGGTCTTATGAATAGACCTAAAGAAGTGTAGTCTGACTGGCATCAGTCGTGAGAGATTCATATTGATAATGCCTTGTGGACCTTTGTGGTCTTCCCCATTTGATAGGGTATATTTCATGTCCACAGGATGCATAACAAGATTTTCACACATAATTATTTCCACAACAGGTCTTAATTGTCACAGTACTCAGTATTAGAATGTCTTATTTTTAGATGACTATAATCCCCAGCGCAGCAGGTAAAGACCAAAATTTCCAGTATTGTGTGACAGAAACCTTAAGATACCTATATTACTTCTAAACAAGTGAATAGCCACATCTTATTTCCTACACAGTAAATAAAAAATGTTCCACGTGTACTATCCCTCCTTCTCTTTTTGCCAGCTAAACTTACGTGGTTATGTTAATGTCAAGCAAATACAGCTAGCCTATAAAAAACTGACCAAGTAATTTTGTTAGTGAAAAGCTAAGCTTACTTACTGTTGGTAAAGCAACTGTAATACAGATGGGGATTGCTTACACTGCAGTACAGACCTTCAGTACTGCAAATAAACATGTATATCTACTGAAGAGAAAGGAAGGCAAAGAAACCTGTATTCTGGTAGCATTGTAAGTAATACCTAAGTCAGGTAGGGCGTGGAGCTCTCGTCACTGCCTCAATGGTTATTTCTCATCTCTAGCTCTCAAAGTTTAATTCCCAGTTGTTCTTTAGGCACTGATAAACCTAGTATGAGTGTTTTAAGAACGTGTATCACCCCATGTGCTACAACTGAGACAGACAAAGGATTTTATAATCTTAAAATTTACAGGGCCTCTAAAGTGAATACGATCTTCAAGTATTTAGGTGTCGTGAAGGTTTGATGACCATTTTTATGCTTGCTGGAAGAAACACGGTTGCTTAGGGATTATTCAAGTATAAATTTAAATATCCTTAATGATAAAAGAACAGATTGGTAAATTTTGTGCATCTGAGCAGTGCCCCAACCATTGAAATTTACTAACTGACATGGCATTTAGGCACACACCTAAATCCTTTTATGCTAACATTTCTGATGCTCGTGTCATTGTGCAAAGGACAAGAGCTGTGTCTTCACAAAAATACCAGTCAGGATCTGGTCCCTGTTGAGATTTCTTTTTCAAAAAGCCTATTCATGCCATTTTGATTCATGCAGAATACTACTTTGCAAGCATTTCCATTAAAAACAGCAAGACTACTTGTTTGTTTAAAAATACATTTGATTCTTGGCTTGCAAATTGCCATGAGCTGCTCAGCAAGACACATCACAGGAACTTTTATTACCTGACCACTCTAAAAAAGGCCATTTTTGCATATTATACCAAATGGAATCTATGTCAGCTATAAAATCAAAGAAACATTTGGGTTGGAATGTGTCTCTAATAATAACAGTAATTATATTTAGCACTTACTTAGCAATTTTCATCTGCAAAGCACTTACTACCAGCATTAGCTACTTAATTCTCATAGAACCTCAGCAAGGTAGGCAGCTATTCCACCTCCCTGTAAGGGGATGCATTGTTGGCTGGCAGTTCACTGAATAGAATAAAAAAGAAAGGAAAAGAAAAATAAAATTCAGTTAATCCAGAAGTTTTAAGACAAAAAACTTTAATACTAAGGAGTAAGATAAAGTGTGATGGAACAGTTCTGTTCTTAAAAGCACACAGAAAGCTTAGCTTAATCAGTAAAGACTCACTGGACTCATAGTCCAGTGAAATGTTGCCAACATACAAAAAGTTTGTTTTCCAACCTACCATCTTGAATGTGAAAGTCAGATAGAAAACTCTGTCTTCAGAAGGTATTCTGCTGAATCATTGTTTTCTTGAGTATGTGGAGCATGAGAAAATTTCTTTCAATCTCTATTCCTGCCTGACAACCTTTCGGGTTCTGCAGCTTCTCCCGTATTTCACTGTTACCCCAAGGCAACATGTCCCTGGAGTGTGCTATCCAAGATGCATTCCTCTGTTACACTCTTGGCATTCAGAAGACTCTTTGCTGCTCTGTAGAGTAACACAAAGGATCTAGAATCTGCCTGGCTTCCTATTGAGGAATTTCATTTTTCCCATTGTATTTGTTTTCTGTAACTGCATTGGCATTGCCTTTAATTTATGTAACTGCGTGAGACCATATTCTTGCAAAAAAATTATATCTAACCAGATGTTATTTCCATTAACAGTCCAAATAGATTGGGGGTGCAAAGTAAGTCAAATAAAGAGCTATGGACACATCGCTAAGATGGAAATAATAATAATAGTTAAAAAATAAGCTTTACCAACTAATCAGGACAGTTTAAAAGTGATCTGTTTTGACACAATTTAGTTGGTAGACCTAGATTTACATTTTTCGGCAGGATGTGGGTTTTTTTTGGTTTTTGGTTAGGTTTTTTTTTGCATTGAAAAGTGTTGATGCAATAGCACTGGAACTTTACACCAATCAATTTTTATAGCATGTTGGTTTTAGGACTCTGTATTTGGATTACTGTACCATATTGTAATTGTATATTTGAATATAATTGTTTACTATGAAGAGAATATAATGTCAGTATCTCATAGTTCCTTCCACGTCTGCCTTTTCCTGTGCCAGTGCCATCTGAATCCCAGTTCAGTTTTCTTACCTTCCATAATCTGCTGTTTATTGCTCTGATCTCTGTATGCCTGTAATTCCTCACATTTTGCTGTTCATTGCTCTTTATCATGCCCTTTTACTATCTTTACTTATTCTCATTTTATATGTGCTCTTCTGTTTTATTTTTTTTTTTTGCCCACTGCACCCTATCTTGTCTCCCACAAAGTTTCTGTTTCATTCCCAGTTGCCTGTCATTTATTTACTTCCCCTAGCATGCCACAGGCAGATATCTTTAACACTTTTAAGATTTCATTCTTCTCCCTCTAGTCGCCTTCTCCTTTTGCTTCCTATAGCAGCATGTTTGGCTCCTGCTCCCTGGATGGGACTTTCCATCCCACACTACAGAAACTAAAATCTAAGTTTGAATCCATCTGTCTGCTGATCCATTGAAACTTCCGCTGTAGTATTCAAGCCAGGGTGAAGAAGAATTTCTGAAAAAAATCCATCAAAAAATTAGACTATATTTCTGAGCTATGTTTACTATGAGTTATTTTTCACACCACTGATCATGATTGGTTGTAATCACACAATAATACACAAATAGTCATTATATGAAATAATAAGTGAATAGAAGTATACATCAACTCTGTTTTCATAAAAAATTGGAAAGTTATTCTTCTTTTCAGGAAGACAAGACCTCTTTAGGATCTATGGATTAATTCAGCATACACAGCATGTTTTTCTGCAACCATTATGATACAACTAATTTTGAGAAAGTATTATCTATTCCCAACACACATAACAGAATTAAATAATGCAAGATAAGAACAGTATATGGAATAAATTGTGCATATACTGGTGTAAAAACAGATGATGAATGCAATTTAAATTAAAGCATTCAGTCACAAAGTCAATAATGGCGATAGTGGGAGGGTGAAGAAATTAAAAGAGGGAAATGAGGACAAGCATTTCTTTTTAATTAGATTTGGTGTAAGATGGAATGTAGATAAGGTTGAATTATACCCTTTCCCCAAATGTTCCAAATATTAGGGATTGTATAAAAGAAGGCCAAGGGGTGCAGAATTTAGGACATAGAAATTAATTTAGATATAAAATTTGAGCAAATAGTTAGAAAGACCACATCTACTAAATAACAGATCTGGAAAAACTACTCAAAGTCAACAATTTGGCCAACAAATATTTTTTTTCTTTTCTGTTTGGAAGTCTTAGGGGATTAGAACTGGATTTACATCAACGTAGCTTCAATAAAATATTGTCTGAAGATATAAAAACTTCCAAATTGCCCAAGCCAGTTAAATGTTGTTTTCTAATTTCTTAAAAATCTCCAATTATTTAGCCTTTAATTAAAGCAAGCTTTCATTTTCTCTGTAGTTGAAAAATAGCAGCTCGCTACCACCACCACTACTACTACTCACTTTTTTCTCTTCTTTTGAAATATTCTGGATAAGTAATCTACAACCACTAAATTTAGTTCCTGTCCATAAACAGTATTTTGGAATTGTCTCTAATCTTACTATTCTTTCCTTCATCTATTAGATGTTTAAGAAATACTTGTTCTTCACCCTTTGAGGCCTCACCCTTTCCTTTGCAAATGTTTTTACTATGGGAAATCTTTTAGTCTTTCTTTTCAACTCTTGGAGTTTAGAAACAGACTCTTGTTTCTCCTTTTATTTGTCTGTATGGCTTTTAACTTTTTATTTGTAATTTTTTTACCTCTCTGTCTCCTTCTAAACTACTAGTGTTGCAGAGAGAAAAAAACTACAAAAGTAACATTTCTCCCCCTGCACAAATAAGTGTGGTGATAAGTGGTTTACATGAAAACACCATCTCTGGAACTCAAAGGCTTTTAATTGCTCAAAAATTTCCTTGTTCTATTCAAATGT